>NC_060172.1:13364257-13571487 GCF_021292245.1 Micropterus dolomieu
CTGGGCGGCCCACCGAAGTAAAGTTAATATGTGTGAAACACTGACTGAACCGTTGTTTTTCTTTTTACAAGCCAGGTCTTTGAAATTCTATCGGTATAACTCATTATACCGATATACCGCCCAGCCCTAGCAACAGCTAGAAGTCATGCAGGGAAGACTACAATATAGAGCCACACACACGCATCTATTTTCACCCTCTTTCCTTCAGTCTCTTCCCCAATCCATCTCCCCCACACACACACAAACACCTATTTTTGGAGAGCCGCTAGAGAGAAGGTAGACAAAAAAGAGGAGGTTCACACCAACGAGTTTGACAGGTATAGAGCGCCAAATAAAAGAATCACAAAGATTTATAAAGTGGGGTTGAGAGACCAGGGAGAGAAAAGACAGGAAGAAAGAGAACGGAGAGAAAGAGTGAGAGTGAAAGATAGATGAGAGAGAAAGACAGAGAAGGAGAAATAGGGCAACTATTATGAATGAGCTGAAAGAATCAAAATGTCAAGGGGTGTGTGTGTGTCTGTGTGTGTGTGTGTGTGTGTGTGTGTGTGTGGAATTTACCTCAACATCAAACACACATGAACACGCACAAACACACAATCTATGAAGATGTATTGCTCTCACCAAGAAAAAAAAGAAGAGAGAAAAAACACATTTGACACACATCATACACATCAAACGTCCTCATCAGGGCCATGCTAACAGGTGTGCAAGAAAGAAGAGAGCTACCTACTCACACAGCCCAATATCAAAGCTAAGCACACACATATTCTTCTTGTTCCGTATATGGATACCACCCTTCAACATCCTGTCATTTCAAGAAGAAGACTTTTTTTGGTGTGTTGTCTAGATGAAGTTGTTCAGGGCGGGTTTTGTGAGCAGTTTTCGTTTTTAGATGTGTCACTTAAAGTGAGCCCAGATGATTTCCCATCAGCGATTTTTCGGACAGTAAAATGCTAATAATCTGGGAAAACATCTATGGCGTATTTATACAGCAAGAGACAACTGGAAACCATTCTCACTGGTATGCCAGGTTTATGGTTTAGACTGCTGGAGGGGTGTATTCTTTACATCAGCTGTAAATGTGTTAGCATACATGTTTAGTCAATTGACTGATTAATCAATCACCAGTGAATTAGCAGTGAACAATTTGGATAATTGATGTATCAAGCAAAAATGGCAAAGATATTCCCCTTCTCTAACTTAATGATTTGCTGCTTTTCTCTGCTTAGCCTTCAGCTGCTTGTAGCGTTAAAGTACTCAAGATTTTTTTATTGGTCTTGAGACCGGTCTCGAACACTTTTTGATGGTACTCGGTCTTGTCTCGGTCTCAAAACATAGAGCACTCTGGATTTTTTTTTCATGACCATAATAATATCAATAAATTGCTTTTGCATTGTCTGATTAATTTGTTAACATTATTAATTTGATTGGATGTAAAATGTATTGCTTTAAATGCAACCAATAACCCTAATTAAAAATGTGTTGTTACCGTTAACAGCTGTCACTGGCTCGAGCAGGAGAAAACACATAGCAGTCTGTCAATTCTGCAGTGCAACCTTACGGAGACAGCTGGGACCCCGTTATTAACTTTTACAGCCACTTTGAAAGAAAGCATAAAGAAAGGTATGCTATGTGTACGTAGGGCTGGACGATATGGCCAAAAATGTTATCACGATAAAAAATTTCATGTCTTTCGATATCGATAATTATCACGATAAGTATCAAATTGTTTTTTCTTTTGAGTTTAAAGGTTTGCTTTTGCTCCTGAGTGAAAGGTGAAGAAACCTGATGGTTAATTGTGGTTTAAACTCTTCTTTATGGTCAGAACATGACAAACACTTGATGCCAAACAGTGGATCACTTCACAAATCTGAGGTAGAACATTCAAAACTATTATGATAAAATCTTTGTTAACAAATATACACAAGTAAATTTAAGTAAAAGCTTTATTCAGTCCTTTTTCCTCAGCAAAATAAACATATTAATTTAAAAAAAGTCCTAATTCATTTATGATTCAAGTGAATCAAATCAAACATTTATTGAATATTTATTTTGTTATTGAAAAAATTATATTGCGATTATTATTGTTATTGTTTTATTGTCCAGCCCTATGGGTATGTGACGTTAGCAGAGCAAGCAAGCTTACGTATGTATACTGTATATTTTAGGGCTCAAATTTCAGTTGCTTGCTATGAATGAGGTGCTTGCTTGTGCACCTGGATAGTTTTGCCACCTAGCCAGCACATGCTACCTAATTTAGTTAACATATTGAGGGAAGCAGCTAATGCAGTCTGAGGACAGGGCATGTGGTGAAAATTTGTTCCTAAGATCCATTTTTGCTTGTGATAAACAATGATGAGACAGACCATATACATGTAGCTAATTTATAAGTTAAGTTACATCACCTTTAGCTACTTGTCAGCTGCATACAGCTCCTACATTAAGGCTAAAACTTGAAAAAAAATTATGATTTGACATTTATGGTGTTAATTATCGATATCAAATGATGATTAATATTTTTTATCGTAATAACATTTTTGGCTGTATCGCCTAGCTCTAGTGGATGGAAACATGGAAAAGGAGGGTTGAATAAAGATGCTTGAGTTGATTTCAGCTCTTAGTGTTTGTATGTGGGTGATTTAATGGGAATGTGGATCTTTCAGATCAATTTGAGAAGTACCTATGATCTTGTTCCACATTTTATTGTGCGTCATGTAATGTGGAGAACTGGTCTTGGTCTTGACTCTGTCTCACCCTCCCTCGGTCTTGGTCTCGACTTGGTCTCAGCCCCTAAAAGTCTAGGTCTTGTCTCAGTCTCCATAAGTCTGGTCTTGGTCTTGGTCTCAGTTTGGGCGGACTTGACTACAACACTAGCGGCATGGCTCTGTGTCCGTCCAGCCACCACTTTGTCCAGACTGAAATATTTAAAACAACTATTAGAAAGACTACCGTGACATTTTTTTTAGACATTCATGGTTCCCAGACATTGAAGCCTACTGAGTTTGGTAATCATCTGACTTTACCTCTAGCGCCAACAACTTGTGTTCATTTAATCAATCACTTTGGTATTTCCCTGACGTTTTATCTAGTGTCATCGTGTTAAATGATAATTTTATACATGAATACATGATAGCATGCTAACACACAGCCTCACAGAGCCACTTGCATGATTGTAGTGAGGCACTTGCATGATTGCAGACCCTTACGGCTTATCTACACAAGAGTTTCAGGCGCGTGTCAGTCGTCCATGTCGCACACTTCTGACGGAACAGGTGCACATTTACATCAATACAGCTACACAGGCTGCGTACCCGCTTGAGTTTCACTCGTGATGGTGACCTAAACTCAATAATGTGCCTGAACGCTTCCTGTGTGGACACTGACAGAAGACTGAAGCGGCTGCTGCTAATGTGCTTCTTTTGCTATAGTGCTTGGTTGACTGTTGGCCAGATAAAACAAACAATTTAAAGATGTTACTTCAAGCTCTGAGAGCTCTTTAATTGAAGTTCTATAGTCAACACAATAATAAATAATTAAAGTAATCTTAAGTTGCAGCCCTAAATATGTGAAACTTTATGCTCCTGGAGTGACAGAATTACACTCCAGTTTCAAGATATTTGAGAGTCAAGAATTCAATGTCTTCAAAGAAAGCCAATCACTGCCGGACCCTTGATTGAAAACATTTCTTACCATGAGTTGCTGTGAGAGCTGCTACAAAAAAAATGGAAACCCACAAATAAACCTGAAGTGCATAGACAAAAAAGCACAGCATATAGCTGTGCTTGACTTCTCAGCCAGCTACTTTAATGTTGTGTCACGACTTCACTCAGTAAGACACACACACACACACACACACACTAATGTCTACTGACTGACGGCAAAGCTCAGAGCCACTTAAGAGCAGTCATGAGTCACTCTCTGATGCTGATCTCACCATCACCATTCCCATCAGCCCTCTCCCCTGTGGTCCCACCCCCCTTGCTGAACACCCCGTGGTGTTCCGCTGGATGGAAGAAAGCCCGCTCCTTATGTCAAATACAGAAGACTGTTGTCTCCGTAAACTGAATTAGTTTTCTGGCATTACTCTCATGGGAGCAACGCTACCCTAAGTGAAGTGTAAAATAACACAGGAACAAAGAATAAATGCTAGCTGTAGCTTGGTTTAAATGAGGAACACTAATGATGCTTAGAACCTAGCTTGGTCTAAGGGAAGCTGAAAGATGTTAAGAAATTATTTCCAAATTAAACATCTTTTACATTTCAGTGCTTCCCCACAGATATTTTATTTAGGGAGGGTTTTGTTAGATGTAGACGGAGTATTAGTAACTCTGGATTTTTGTTGACAGACATAACGATCTATCACCCCCCAGCTGTTCTAAGATATTTTCAGCTCATTCAAATACATTTGACATTTAATTCAGGAAGCTTACAGTTCCGCCTTTGTTCGGGCACTATAAATCTTTTAAAAATAAGCAAATGAGGTCAGTGTTAGCAAACCATACAGCTTAAACTAACTGTCCCTGTATTCAGTTTGCCTTAATGCTTAATGGAAAACCCCTTAAAACTTAATATTATCTTAGTCACCTTCTTACTATGACTGTTGGCTCTTACGTGGAAATGCACATCAGAATGTCATACTATAATGATCATAATCATAATTTGATGGCTGTTGTTGAGTTGTTTTCATATGTTGCCAGGGAGTTGCCACGGTAAATAAAATCTGACCCGGTGCCACACTCCCTATTAAGCAAGTTAGTTACTTGTGTTTGATGGGTTTTTTTTAACCCTGAACTCACAAAAGTGCTACAGAGAAATATGTTAAACAAAATGTTCAAATTATTTAAATATAGCAAACATGATCAGTATATAGATTTCATTCCTGTCCAACCACAATGCAGTACATTAAAATGTCCCTTTTCTATAATGGTGCCCATATGCTGCAACACAGCAATTGGCCAGGTTTGCAGCGGTTAGGAAGTAAGCAGGGTTTGAAATTATCTCCATGAATGCTTCTGAGGAAAGTCTGTCCAAAAATGTGCGCCCATTTAAACGATTATCGCATTTCGCCCCTCTCTACAACAAGAGGCTTTCTGTCCAGCCAAACACTTTAGCCTTCAGATGTTGTCAGACGACACGTCAAACAAACAAGTTCATCTTAAGCATACCATGGCCTTAAGTGGAATCCTTGTGTTACAGTGGGAGGAAGCATTATCTGATAATTATTTTACAGTGGCTGGTTATCAATATTTTGAGTACTTTTGAGTGTAAGGATTGTGTCCTTTAGGGACTTTGTCTAAATACAACTGTGTCAACAACTTCAGGAAAAAATTAACGAGGATGGAACAAAGTCGGGAAGGACGAGTAATGGGATTGAACTGATGTCAGTATGAGGACATGAAAGGAATTAAGGAAGAAACTCAATGTCCTAAGCCATACACACACATACTGTATATTGGTACACAATATGGATACACACATATGCACACCAACCAAAGAGGCATTGGGCCAAACAAACGAGCCACAGAAATCAAATAGATTTCCTTTATCACCTTGCTGGCTCCAGCCACCAGAACATTAACACAATATTTATTGATGCTGCCACTGCTCCTGCTGCTGCCGCTGCATCATGGAAGCAGGAATGAGAGAGCGGAAAACAGGAGAGCGCAAAAGAAGGAAAGAAGAAATGGATAAAAAGGAAAAAAAAAAAAAAGAAGGAAGGAAGAGGCTGAGGTCCAAATAATTTTCTAACTAAGCCTCTCGCTCCGTCTCCTGAAATCTGCTGACAAACAATGAAGGAGGTGAGTTGGAGCCAGCGAGGCTGGGGCCCTGCCAAAAAGCCAGGAGGAGGGAGAGCAAAAGGGGAGGGCAGGGAGGGAGAGAGAAACACAGAGAGAGATAGAGGATTGATCCATCGCTCCTGTCTCCGCTGCCATCAGGAGTTCATTAGCTCCTGGAAGGGAGTGAAGGAGGGATGAAAAGGACAGAGAGATGGCGGAGGATGAGCATTCTGCCCTTCACTCCCGCCGACCCTGTTTATCTACCTGCACCTCCCCACCTCCACCCCTCCTGTCGTCTTTCATCCTGTCCTCTCTACATCTCCTCCTCTCCTCTACCTTCTGTCCCTGCTAGCTAACCCTAAACCCTTCGCCCTCTATCCTCTCTTCAGCTATCTCTCCCCCTCACCTCCTAACCATCTCTCATCCTATTTTCCTTCCTTTTGCACTTCCTCTTGTATGTATTATCCTTTCTGTCTGCAAACTTTGTCTCCATTTTCGAATACAAGACATGTAAAAAATATGTAACCCCATTCCTTCTGAACATCAGCTCTTCCACCTTCTTTTGTTCATATTGATATAGTTCATGGTTTTTAAAATATACATTAAGCGCAAATGAAATCTTCATGGATGGCACGGTGAATCAGAAGCTTATTTCCATCTCACCGGGCATTCAAAACACCAAAGGAAAGTCTGACATACTGTTTCTGTCTGTTTACTCGCCCCCTCTCCCTACAAACAAACACACACACACACACCAACTCCTGAAACTCTTCCCATCAGGAGCTCAGGCAGCATCTGTCAGCCTGTCCATCACTGTGCTTACAGCCTTAAGACTTCGTTTTTTCCCCCTCAAGAAGAGGAGGTGGGAGCAGGCAGACAGAAAGAGAATAGTCCGACATTTAGGACGATAGAAGGAGAAAGTATCTAATGCATAATAACAAATCTGAATACGTGTTTCTGGTAGGGCTGGGCAATTAATCGAATTTCTTTTTCCAGTTACAACTGGGGCTTCAAACAATTATAAAAACAAGATAATCGAGATAAACCAATTATTGTGCTGTTTTGCCATGTGTTTTTATTCACCTGTCTAATAATGGGTTAAATGCAGAAAACAAACTTCCCGACAGGAATCAACAAAGGATAATTTAACTTAAATCCAGAGCACCTGTATCCTTTACAGAGGTGCGCTTTCACACTTTCCTAAACGCCCAAACTCACTCTCAGCCAGGCTGTGGCATGTTTAGATCAGCTCACTGCAGACAAGCCTGTCGCTGCTTGTATTCTGAAGCATAGACAAAAAAGCACAGCATATAGCTGTGCTTGACTTCTCAGCCAGCTACTTTAATGTTGTGTCACGACTTCACTCAGTATTGTATTCTGAAGCGCTTCTTTTTCAGCTATACTTGAAAAAAAAATGTCCACCAGTAATAATGGATGGATTTTTTTGCTCAGGTTGATGTTGGGCGGGGCTATGCTGGGAATTACACGAGATCACCAGACACAATAAAACTGTAAGCTGTCCCACGCATTAAAAAGGTGTGCCAAAGCAGTCAGGGAGACGTCAATCAAACATAAACCAGCATGTTACTAAGAAGGGATCTACAGAGTTTCATTAAGTGAAAACATCTGTGTGGGTGCTTTAAAAAAGGAGGAAAGTGATGAGAGATTTTCAAATCTATGGAAGCTGTTGACTTCTTTAGCCAAAAAACTTACATAATACATAAACATCCCATTAATTTCTCATTTACTTAGGTGAAATGAAAACACATGAAATAAGGGTAAAGGAAACGAAACAAGGTGAAATCTTGGTGAGATATTCTCTAATGATTACACAGTCGACTTTGTGGTAACAACATAGACTTCACAGTGAACTATGACAAAGAAAATGGATCATTAATTTTATCTGAAAAACCATCTGCTGCACCATAACGTCCACTGCTCTTATTCAGTCACCGAGGGACAGGTTTTCCAGGACGTAGACTTATGAGGCACATTCCAATTACTCCTGCAAAATATTTTCTGTGAAATATGTGCACCATTTTCTTCCTCGCCAGTGATGTGTGCAGGTGTGCAGACTTTGCAATTATCCGTTACTAACAAGGCAGGAAAAACAATGTAGAAATGAAAAAAAACCTCCCCATTAAAGCCTGACGTCATCTCCTGCCCACTAAACAGCAGGTTAGCACGCACACACAGGCGTGCGCACACACACACACACACACCCAAGAACCTACTAATGAGGTTCTAGGCCACAGCAGGGTCATCTACTGAGAGCTAACACTACAATAAAAAAAACACACAGGTTAATACATGCAACATGCTTGCAGCGTTTAATCCACCACATGGTTGGTTTCATGTTGCAAAACTTGTAAGACACAACAAAACCTGCACGTGAGGAAACCAAAACAATCACACAAATCAAAACAAACCTTTACACACTAAGAATAGATCAAAATCATTCAGAGATGTTCATCAGCCAAAATCAACTTTTTATGAGATTTGGTTGGTCTCATCTATGTTTCCTTAAAATACATGTAAATGTAATAAAAGTTTGAGTCTTTAAATATCTAATTGTATTTAAGAATGCATTTTCTGTTACAGTACAAGTTACTGTAATGTACTTAATTAAAGATAATCAAGACTAATAAAACAACATTCATGTTTACTTCTTCCTTATTCTGTCTCTTCACATTCTTCCAAGAGAAGAAAAGAAAAATAAATTAGAAAAAAAGACTATGGACTAAATGTTTATATATCACAAATTTTGATTCATCAAGTATCAATATTGGAAATCCAAAATCAGGCCATTTTCAACTCACAAAATCACAGCACATGGATCTAAACACCAACAAGAACACACACACACACACACACACACACACACACACACTCACACAGTAGTAATACCCTTGTGGCCAACATGCTGGTTAGTTAGTTAGTAAGCAGAGCAGAGCTAGTGACATGACAGCTAGCCAACCCGCCTGCAGGCAGCCACACACACACACACACACACACACACACACATAAATCCCTCAGCTCAGTGGGTTTCCATCCTTCTTATCTGACACGTATTTCTGAATCACACACACACATTTATCCTGCAGCCGTCTTTAGCAATGCGTGTAAAAACATGTATGTGCACATCGGGGGAGGCGGTATGCATGCGCATGTATGTTGTGTGTGTGAGGGGGATTGAGGGTACAGTTTATGTGACGTCAGCGCTCCATTCATGAACACCCCTCCTCCTCCTCCTCTTCACTACGTAGCTGCTAATGCGATACAACGCACCACGTGGGGGTCCTTACCCCCTTTCCCAGCCAATCAGAGCTCAGCGCTTATCGCAGCAGACACAAATACACATGCTACGCTACACCCCCGCCCACATACACACGTGTGCATATGTACACATGTGAGGCTTAAAAGGTCTGCATGCTCGAGTTTCACATGACATACTGTACAGGGGGAGTTAATGGTCTCACACACACACACACACACACACACACTCATCCTGGCTGTGGTCCTAAGTCAGATGATGAGACAAAAATGTTGATGGACAGAAGATGAGGGAAAAGATGGATGGATGCTGGATTAATGGATGGATGGGTGGATAAAAGGATGAGGAGTAACAGTACAGTGGGTGAATGGATGGACCAGAAAGAAGCAAAGGAGGTTTAAAGAGAAAGAGATGAGATGAAGTTATGGATGAGGAAGGAGGGGACTGAAACATGGATGACTGGCTGGAGGGCTGTCGTCAAAAAAAATAAAAAAATAAAAAAAAACGGATGCAAAATGGAAACAGCTCTCATCCCTGTTCACTCGCCTTGTAAACAACCACTGTCTCTAGGCGAGAGATGCGAGCCTAGAGGGAGGGGAGGGGGTGAGAGAGAGAGAGAGAAAACAAGATAGCACTGCATGAGGAAAGATATGAAAGGCAGAGAGGGGGATAGAGGAATAGAGAGAGAGTTGTTATGCCCCCACACACCATGACTCATCTCCAACAGGAGGAGGGTTGTGTGTGTGTATACGCGCAAGAGTTTGTTGCAAGTTTGAAGAGCATAGTACACGCATCTGTATTTGAATGTGTTTACAGTGAGCAAGAGGCACACGCAGTTGTTAGTATGTGTGCCCAATTCAAGCTTGCGTGTGGCTACGATGGTGGGAAGAGAAAGAGGAGGGTTGGGGGTGCTGCTGTCACAACTGGGAACATTTAACAAGTCCCCAGGCGACCCAGGCTTAATTGATTCAAGGCTAGAGCCTGTTCAGCTTCACATGTGCCATCAAAATTCTTTTTTTTTTTTCCCCCTCTTAATCTGGATAAATTGCACAATTTGTTAATGATCAGCACTAACAGGCAGACATAATATTCTTTGCAGGTTCTCCAGGCAATTATGAAGAGTAGGTGGCCACAACGCACCACTGAAAATCACTCCAGAGCAAATGCCCCACTTACACCCCATTAATCCTGCTCATGCCTGACTCCCAGCATCAGCAGCTGCAGCCACATGTCAAGTCCTTGTTTCGTTGTTGTTTTTCCCAGGTAAGGATGCAACAGACCCAATCATCCAACCCAGGGATACAGATGGAGCTCTGACTTTGAGGAGGTAAACAACAGCCACTCCCCCTTCTTCCAAAGCCAGCTAGATCTGCATGGCATGGAGGAGGAGGGGTGAAGGAGGCAGAGAGGAGTTGCTCTAATTCCTTGATGTGTGTATGTGTGTGGTTGCGTGCTCAGCCTTCCTAAAAGCTGTGTGCCCCCCCCCACCCCCCACCCCGTGGGGTGGGAAGGGAAGGAACCTGCAAATACTCCGGGGACTGTAAATCCTGCACCAAGACCTGCTGCTCTCCTCACAACATAACCATCGTGCAACTTCGTGTCAAACCCCCCCCCCCCCATATGTGTCTATACATGTGTGAGACTTTCAGCTTTTACATACGCCTGCATTCCTTGCCACGCTGCTGCAAATGAACCCTATTTGTTGCAATTACGCGCAAAAATAACCACACTTGGACTCTCTCCAACTACCCGCTGGCACACTTGATTCCCACCGGGGTGCGTTCACGTTACGTTTTGCAGCAAAACATGTCCAAGTTTGCCAGGTTAATTTAATCTCTCTGCGTGCACATGCTGTGGCTTCAAACGGGTTATTTGTCTTTCCACTTCCACTGCGACACATAAAACACATACCCCCTCCTTGACCCACATGCACCGCTCAGACTAACGACACTGTGAGCGCCCCTGCCGCTGACTGTGACTGACAAGACCGCTGCAAAAGTGCGTACTGAACTGCTGCTAGCCTAGCTCTGATATAGCACTTGCAGCAGCAGCAAAGTGGACTTAAGAGGTCCTGCAACACTCCCACTTACATTTTATCATTTCATCATCCGTAAAATAGTGGTATTTTTTTTTTTTACCTTGATCGCAGTCAGCTTCTGGTGCAGATACGTCCTCAGTCCTGGACGGTGAGCGATTCCCAGAGATTAGGAGATCATTGGGAGCCAGGCACATGTAGTTTTACAGAGGAGGGTTTAGTTTGCCCACTCGGTGCCCTGGCAGGCTGCTAGCAGTGCTGCTAAAAAGCCCCGACTCTGGATCCACGTTGGGTGACAGGACTGTCCCTTCCCCTCCCTTCCCTTTCCCTCACGGTGCGTGTTGACAGCGCGTCAGCTCTGCAAAGACCGGCGAGCGAGTCTAAATCCGAAATAAAATCCAAAAGTGGCAGCCAGACGGAGTTGGAGCCACTATAACTCAACAACAAATACAGTGGTGCCGCCGCTGTTCACGGTTTAGCAGGCTGCGAGGTGCGCACAACATACAGCTCACAGGAAGGCATGTCGCATTTTGCAAAAGCAGCCCAAACGTGGTGTCAAAATCCGACAGTGTTTTCCTCCCCAGTGCCAGCGGTAGGCTACGGGAGGAGGGGACGGAGAAGAAAGAGGAGGAGGGGTGAAAAAAAAGAAAGAAAGAAAAGGATGCTTTATTTCCAAACGATGAGTCAGAAAAGATTGCAAGCCAGTTTCGCAACGTCCCTCCTTCAAAAATAAAACATTCCGCTCTCCTCGTCTTCACTTGCTGCCTTGCCGAGCTTCCACTCTTCTACCCGGTGTACGTGCGCACCGCTCTGCACAAATGCACAGGCGGGTCTTCTCTTGTAACCTCTACCCCCACCCCAGGGAAATAAGACAACACCACAGAAAAATCAGCTCTTATCATCAGCTTGAAAACTCTTTTGGCGCCATATTTATGGCGTACTTTCAATTCACTGTTACCGCAAGCTGCACTTCCTACTCGGAGAAATGCTAGATTACTGCGCCTCGAAGAGGAGGGGATGGGGATTGAACCTTCACCTGCCAATTCTCTGTCAGTGATACAGAATTTACTTTGAGGCAAAGGAAAGTGTTGAAACGGCACATAAAAAGCGGTATGCGGTAACTGATCTCTAGCCACCGATTCCCATAAGGGCACAACAGCCACCAGTTTAAAAGATAATTATTTTCTGAAAAAATAATAGGCTTATTTGTTACTGGAGGACTCAGTCATGCAATGTACAGTGCATCAGCTTTAAAAGATGTATAATATTTGAATCTTATTTATCAAATATTTATTTTAATTGTACAAATATAAAGGTGGATACATTTGTGAAATATCTGCAAATTGTACAAACTTTTTACCAAGGTAACTGCAGACTGGTTTCTGGATAAAGATGTCACCTTAAAATATCATACAATTATTGCTTTATGTTAACAAGTAAAACAACGTTTTTTCCATCCCTTGTTTCCGGTGATTGACATGTGACTGGACTCCTCTATATGAAATAATAATTATGTTAGAATTCTCACTCATCCACAACTTGCAATTTATAGTACCTATTAATTTCAACATCAACCTGTCCATTTATTTTTAAAGGCAATGCTTAATTCTCACCACCACCAATAACTGCTGTCAAAATAACTGGCAGCTGGAGCTTGACGGAGTGACGGCCTATAGTTGCACTTTACTGTAAGTGATAATATCTCTCCACCATTGATTGATTTACTCACAGTGATCCAAAGGGAGTGGTTGGCAAGTAAATTACCTTCCTTCACATTTTCTCAAAAATCTATATTTAAAGGGGAGGAGGGTGTTTGATCAATGTGCAATCTACTACCATCCACTGTCTCTAAATCACTGTCCTCTCCCTGTTAAGTAGGACTACATTTTCTTGTACTTTTTCAACAGTCTGACGCTTACAGAGTGCATTTGTTTTCACAAACAAACCCTTCTTCATTCCTCATTAAAACTCCCCATCTCATTAAGTATGTGCAGCTTTTTACTTCTGCATCTCTGAAGTGACAGACAGCGGATTCTTCTTCCCTCAGCTTTTTTGTATCCCAAATGTCTGGTCAACTCATAGATGCAGAGCCAGTATGCACACTAAAATTAAGGTCATTCGGATGAACAAATGGGACAATTCTACTTGTGAAACACGCAGACCTGCAAGCACATGTACACACACACACACACACACAAAAACCACTCTCACACATGCAAGGATGTCAGGTGCACAAATGTTCATATCAGCTGTATCAGGTGTCACTCAGAAAGTGAGGAGAGAGAGAGAGGAAAAGAAGGTGCAATGCTGTTTTGCACAAAGTGAAATGAGGTGGTGAAGGACACAGGAGGGATTTCTCTGGCACAGGTTCAAATGCAACAGCAGCATCCCACGGTTTGTCCTCCCCTCCTCCTCCTCCTCTTCTTCCACATAACACAGGTAGGTAGTGCCCCCTGAGGAAACAGCCTGTGACCCTCTCTGTGGTCTGTTTTTTAATGTGAGGTAATACTATTTCCTGTCTGATGAGACGCACACAATGTTTATTTAGGAAGCAGATCCATGCAAATCTGGGTCAAATAGTAGCTTTTTTAATCTACTTGGTGCACCAGATGGGTGGGGTTTACAGCTGCAGAGCATTTCCAATTGTTATTAGTGCATGGTTAAATGTGCTATATGTAGCACATCATTGAAGACATTAGTATTAATGAGTCAACTGATAGGGGGAAAAGTTATAATATTTAACCTATCCTTGCATTATGGTGGTGTGTGAAGTTATAAAACAGTGGTGGATGGAGTATTTTCATCTTTTACATGAATGTTACGTAAAAGTAGCAATAGCCTACCACACTAATTTTAAGCTAAATCTAATTCTTAAGTACTAATAATCAAATACATGTAGGACAAAAGTACTAATAGTATAAGTATTAAACTAGCCCAAAATGTAGTAGGGGTAACTTACCTCAAAACTACTTACAGTATCTTATCACTATATCATGTTGGCATCCAAATCAAGTTTGACTTGCTAACTTGGTGTTCTTTCACAACAAAACAATATATGTATGACAAATATTACAAATATCTATAATATACTAGTATTCTTTAATAGTAGTTAGCTACTAGTTACATTATATTTTACTCTTATTTTTTAGCTATTGTTAAGCTACCATTATTGGGCTACTTTAGCTTAGCTCAAGTTAGGCTTTTAAGCTAAGTTTTTAAGCTAATGTTAGCCTAGCCAACATTTGCTAACAACAGTCCCTCCTTGTATTGCTGGTAGCAGATGAAGCTGTTTATGTTTCAAGTACATACGTAACTCAAGCTTAAGTTAGCTAACAATGTTTTACAAGTACCACCAACATATAGACAATTCATTAACTAGCTAAATGATAATTAGCTTCACTCACTGTTACAGTTGCAGTAAAATAAGGTCCACAGTGAAGCTTTGAAATGATTGGTTAGATGTGCTCTGGACCTAACAGGCAATTAAGGCACACAAAAACAACAATTTGAACAGATGTTCCCAATTACTTGGCACAAGTTATTTTTAGATTCTGGGTCTTGACAGAACACCATTTCAGTGGTGCTTAGTCATTTAGTGTTATAATGCAGAATAAAATTATCCAAATCAGTATTGGACTGGTGATAATAACCATAACCTTGTTCCCCTCTTTGCTTTGTTAGGATATATACCCACTGTGTTTTTAACACTAACAGCTCAGCCATAAATTCTACATTTACAAAGACAATAATGTCCAGTTTTGATTGATAAGGTCAAAGAGGTATTAATTTAACTATCGACCCATGTTTATTATTATGATTATAGTTTGCAGTGCTGTTGAACTGGACTTCATTGTATTGGAAGGTGGTGGGGGGGGGGGGGGGGGGGGGGGGGGGGGGGGGTAGAATGTGTGGTAAAGCTGTTGTGCTGGATTGCATAATATTTTATAGGTGTAGCTAATAAAGTGACCAGAGAGTGTATCAGCAACTCTTACCTTGAGATACAATTGATTCAAACCAAAGAAAGCCAGGGTGTTACCAATTTAGTAGTATGATTCATGGTCCTCTTTGGCAACAAAAGCTTAAAAGAAAGCCAAAGTAAGGTGCATCCAAGAAATCATGACTGTACATTACATTATTATACAGACATTTTGCATTTTGACTTGTCATTATCAATGGTTCTGTTATATTTAAGTGTTCTAGTTAGCCATGACCATGTGCCAGTGAGCCAGTTGTGGAAAGTAATTCACTAAATTTACTTGAGGTTTTTGAGTTACTTATACTTTACCCAAGTATTAATTTTATTTATTTTTATTTTTTTTGTAATTTTCTGCTTTTCCTTAATTAAATTTCAGAAACAAATATTGAACCATTTGCACCAAATTTATTTGATACCTACATTTACTGGTTACTTTTTAGATAAAGTGTTTACTTGTAAAAAAAGAAAAAAAGAAAAGAAAAGAAAAAAAAGGTGTTTATAAAACATTATGCTAGTGTTTGCTGAAAATCTTTTACATAAAGAAATAGTAACTTCACCTCCACCATACACTGCATGATACAGATGCTTATACATTAGTGCGTCAGTAACAATGTTGAAATAGCATAATATATGACATAGAGTGGTCATTCTGCTGCATAACAGGTATTTTTACTTTAGATATTAGTACATTTTGGTGGCACTACTCATCTGCTATTACATAAGGAAGATTTTGAATGCAGGACTGTCACGTATAACGAGTATTTTTACATTGTAATAGAGATTTGAATACTTCTTCCACCACTGCAGTGAGCCAGCCTGCTCAATGCCAGGACCCTAAACCATGTACCATTTCCATTTATACAATGACCAATACCACAACATTTTTTTACTGAATATGGATGACAGTGCCTGTGCCATGTCCCATGGTAGAACAGAAAATACCACCACAGTAGCATGACTTTTCAAAGCACGTGTGCTGTTTATATTTGATAAGACCGTGGCATTAGCAGAGCTGTGTCAAAAAGCACAAAATGGAAAAAACACACAATTTGTGATTCTCTTCAAGTTTAATTCCCTTGATCACCTTTGGCCTTTGGTGTCCATTTGGTTTTGAGTATTCCAGTCGAGTTAATTAGTTTCAAATGTTTTCATCTTTTTCTCCTCCTTCTTCTCAGGGGGCATTTTGTCTTTAACAAAATATGTCAGTGTAACTTACTGGTGATATCAATCACTCTCCCACCAACACACTTACCACAACAACGACACACACACACATACACACATGCACAGCATCAGCCAACATTACACTATTTTTCCATGACATCGGTTGCATTTGATTTTCCTAACCACACATTTCAGGAAATATGTGAAAACAGAAATAACAAGCTTCATCTATAGAGCTTGGTGGTGTTACAGTAGAGTGGGTACACTAAGGGATACAACTGAGTGAGAAGATGGATGCACTGTATCGTGACCCCAGTATTCATGTCAACTGCAATTAGGCCAATAGATGGGTTTATATCCTAATTTTTTGAACAATGGGTCAGGACCTGAGATAGCTGGCAGGCCCTGCTGCTCCAGCATCCCTACATGTGAAGAGCACTAGTTTTAATTAGTCTGTGTCCCAGGGTGACAGACTACATTTATCACTTTGGTCCCAAGCCTAAATTTTTTAAGCACCCCTCCCCTATTGGTTAGCTACAGTCGATGCAATGTCAAGCGTGGCCTGATTGTCAAAGTCCTGCTCCAAACTACACTGCATTTTCCAACAAGTTTCAGAGATGCTCTTCCCGCTTTGGTAAAATATGAAATCAGATCTTTTATTTATATATTTTAAGTACTATTTATTTTATGAGACTTAGTCCTTGGGTGGCTAATGAGCTAGATTTCCTGCTTTACTTTCTACATGCCAAAGGTTTATGTTCCTACTGAGCAATTTAACAATGCTTAGCCATCTGAAACAGCAGAAATGGTTTAGACAGCTTGTGTGTAAAATTAAGCTACACAGATTTGAGTGTTTTCACCTTTATTTAACAAGACGTACAGATTAAAATTCTGCATAGATCAACACAGAACCAACATTCACAGAAGGAGGAAGAGTAAGGAAAAACACACTGTGTCTTTTAACTTCGACAATCATACGTTCTTGTACATATGGTCCTCTTGTGAGTGTATTTGCAGTTTCGAGATAAGGTTGGGGCCCTGCTCAGCTCATTTAAATTCAGCGTGATCAAGAAGAAGCTTGTTTTAAAATATGGAAAATATTTGTATTCATCTACCATGGGTGTGGGTGCAAACAGGAAATAACATAAACAGGAAGAACAGAAAGTACCGAACAGGAAGTATGGCGTATAATATGTTTATTTATAATTTGTTATAGTAACAACACGGCTATTTTTGGAAAAGTTTAAAGGTGTATTTCTTAACTTTTGTGGGGGCTGCAAATTGACCCCACAGACATCTAAGCCAACAAGTCCTTTACAAATTAAAGAATAAAATACAATGTTTTTACAACACATACAGGCATTTTCTGCATTCCCAAACCATTACAAATTGTGGTTAGGTATTTAAAATGTTTCATGGTTAGGCAGCATCACTATGGATTTATTTGTGCTTCTCTGTGCTGCAGATAAGCAAATGTACACAGGTACTGTTCAGGCACGTTCGTGTGCATCTTTATTTTATACTCAAGGAAACAATGTCACTTTAGCAAACCACAATGTAGGCCCAGAGAAAACGTAGAAATCAGTTTCAACCCAATATAACCAAACCACTACACCTTTGAGACAAACATGAAAGAATTTTAATTTAAGAATGTAAATGGACTGGACAGGCAACGATATTAAGTACCTTCAAGACTAATTCCTTTTCCTATTTATTTTCCTGCTAAAAGATTACTTGTGGCAGTAGCCTACTATGCTGAAATAGCCCCACAGACACGACAGGATGTTGGATCAACCTTCTCTGCGTACAGTGGGTTTGCAAAAACATTAACATGTATCTCAGCAGAGGCATAATTCCAGCTTGAAGTTTGGTTGAGTTTAGCCACAAAGACGACTTGATTAGGGTTAGGGAAATATCATGGTTTGTGTTTAAATACCTGCTTAGTTAAGGTTATGGAGCAATCGTGGCAACTGTTCTACCTACCTGCTCCTCATAGACAATAGTATAACTCGCATATAGTGTTTTACCTTTTAACCTTTTAAATGTGGGGGAAAATCTGCAAATAAGACTGACTTTTAATTTGTACCCACTGCTAGAAAACTGAGTAAATGGGAGTTAAAGCATGAAACTGTGTAAACATGTAATTGCCTCCTCATAGTTAATTGTCCAGTCTGAGTCAGCTTTCATAGGCGAAAAAAAACAGATTTATAATGATATATAAAAACCTCCTTTCATGCCCGTCCCATTCTTCTTGCAGTAACCTTGATATGCACAGACACTTTACAGAGTGAGTTAATCCTTTCTCATTGGCACTCCCCCAGGACTCCAGCTGAAAGGGCTACCTGTTGTCTCTGAGTTTCCCAATTATAGTTTTCTCCTGAGTAAGCATACATTTGGTGACTCATCAAGAACGGCTGTCTGCCAGAGCTGGCTGGGAATGCAGTGTATTATTTCAGCATCAGTGTATATTTCAGGCAGAGTGAGAGAGGGAGAGCAAGGTCATAAACTTAATGGGTTTGTTCACTCAATAAAGCAGCGACTTGTATGACTTGGAAGCATCCCAAAATATAACACACACAGGAGTGCCACTGGTGGTTTTTCTGGGGCAATTTGAATGGAGGTGATTTTTTTATTTTTTTATGTGCGCTTACTTGTGAGCTTTCTTGTCTTTCTAGGGCTGACTCCAGAGGGAGGAGAGAAATGTCTGAGGAGAGAACTTTTTAGGGGGCACACTTAACTTACAGAGACTGGTTTAGAGCTGGCATTTAGTGTTTAGATTAGGGGATCCAAGTTAAGACATTAATGTGTGTTCATTTGTGTACATATATGCATATATTTGCACCTAATGTGTGTTTATGTCTAAGAAAAATATTGTGTTGTTAGGTACGCAGGGTTTGTGCAGAGGGAAGACTCAGGCAGCATCATGTTCCTGTGTTAACTGAGTTTCTTCATGTCTCTCTTCTCTGTGGTGTGTTGATTCAGAGAATCAGGAGAGTACGGCCTGTTGGGATGAAGTTTTGTAACCACTTATAGTAAACTGACACTGAGTGGAAATGGAATTACAATGTTCAGAGCTCCATGGAAAACGGGATGAAGCTGAAACATCTGTAAGACGTTTAAAAGGCAGAGAGGGAAAATGTTAAAAAAAACGGCATTTTACAACTTAGTTATTATAAAATAAGGCCCACAGAGAGAAACACGCATGGTTATAGCCAGACTGATTCCTCATAAAATGCCTTTTGTCAAATACAAACATAATTTAAACCTGGAGCTCACTAGTGAAACAACTTCACAAGAGCAGCCTGGAGTTTGGTATCCGGAGGAAGTATCCAGTGTTTAGCTCCTGAAGGTGGGCTGTCCTTTCATCAGCTCTCATCATTTTTCTCAATCATCACTGAGCCTCACAGACATTCTCTCATCTCGTGCATGTTTGACAATTGTTCTTTTTTTATAAAAAGAAGCATCGTATTCAGGCCTTGCTTTTCTTTCTTTTAAAAAAATGTGTTAACATTATTCATTTTAGTTTCCTATGCTGTGTTCCCTTTTACGTTGGACGTCGGAAGTCAGAGCTGGGAATGACGTCACACCCAAGTTTACTGTGTTCCAGTAAACCAACAGATTTAAGTCGGAAAAAAAAAAGATGGACTCCTCTAGTCATTGCTAGCACTATCAGTTAATAACAACACAAACCCTGTATATAAGATATAAGTTGGACAGTAGCTAATATATGTACGCTGATTTAATGAGACACAAATAAGACAGAATTGTGATTAACAGTATTACTACAGCTTCAGCGACTTAAGGGGGAGGTCTAGTTGATATTTCTGACTGGTTCTATACAGCCTTTTAAAAATAGATTCACTTTTTGACATTTTTATTTATGATCATCTTCTCAATCAAGTGCGTGTGGAAAATTCTCTTTGTTGTCATTTAAGTTGCCATTCTGCCAGTTGAAAATATAAATAATTCTTAAATTGACTGTCTCCTCTTGATTATTTATTTCCCATGCAGATTCAAAAACTAACAGGTAATGGCACTTGGTAGTTTTTATTAATATTTAATTCTTTCTCTATACAAGGTTGTCAGTTTTGTTTGAGTTCAGAGCCAATCACAGAGGGCAAGCCCTTTATTCTATTCTTCCTACTCCTGATATAATGATGGACTCAATACATTTACAGAGAAATACATTTACTCTACCGTGGAAACAGTAACTAGCGACAGAGCAGTGAGCTAGTATGTCTGTCTGACTTCATGTTGGCTTGCCTTCCTCTGGAATCCCTCTGCATATCAATGTCTTCATGTCAAAACAAGCCCCAAATCCCACACTCTGCTGTGTGTATGTGTGTATGTGTGGGTGAGAGAGTTAAAGGCAAAGGGAAATCTTGCAGGGGTTTGTGCGAGAGAATGAAAGTAAACTGTGAGTGTTTGTAAGTGGATTTGTGCATATCTGCAAGCCTGAATGACTGTCCATAAGCCTCTTTACATAGACTGGAGGTTAAAGGTCCAGTGTCCCTCTATGATCATATTCTCATATTCCTGGCAGGCTGGTCAAGTGCAGAGAGAGATATGTCGCTCCAGTGAGAAGAAGGCAGAAAAATTAAAGTAAGTCTGTGTGTGTGTGCGCCACAGACATTTCCCCACCACACTACCTGCTCTGTGAATTTTATATCTTCTGGCAAAGTTGGAAACACAAAAAGATCAAGCTGGAGGGGGAAACAGGAGTCCCCTGCAGTTTCCAGTTAGCCTGTGTTGCTCAGTGGCAGCATTAAAGGCAGTGAAGGGCTACTACTTTATTTTCAACAGACTACAACATTGAAATAGGCCTTTTTAGGTAGGTGATAGACACAGTAAGGAAAGCACGGGTGTTTTTAATAACATTAATGATGGCTGTATTTCATTTCTGTGAGCCAGTTCTTGGGTCCAGCAATTGTGCACGCTCGCTCACTATCTGTCTTACTGGGACACTTAAATGGAACTGAGGCTTCGATAAAAGTATTAATTCCACCCGTGTTTTTCCTGCTATGACAAGTCAAAATGTCTGCTGTGAAAAATGTCTACTATTCAGCCATGACACTACCATGTCAACATTACCTTTACTTTTTTGTCATTCAAGTTTTCATTCTTTTGTTCATTTTGACATTATACAAAAATATAATTATATTTTGCCCTGCGATGGACTGGGGACCTGTCCAGGGTGTACCCCGCCTTTCGCCCAATGTAAGCTGGGATTGGCTCCAGCCCCCCGCAACCCTGTACGCAGGATACACGGTTGACAATGGATGGATAGATGGAAGAAGTTTTTGCCTCTTCAGCATGACTTTGTAATTAATTCCAATGGTCTGTTATGTTTTATATATATTTTTATATTACTGTATCAATATGATTAAATAACATGTTGCACCTTTAACTATTTTAATCCAACTGAGTAAACCCAATAACCGGTAAGACCCTCTGCAGACGGTATTTCAGGTCAGTAGCTCTCGGTTCCACCGCTGCGTGGCGCTGTTTGGAGCACGCTAATCTGAAAACCAACTTCCGAGACCTGCTTCGCAGACACGAAGTTGACTTCCTTGACTCGGCCGGAGAAAAGCAAGATGTCTACTATGGACGTGGATGATTTTATTCAACAAAACAGAGCTCTGGCCGACCAGGTAGAAACGTATCGAGGTTATTGGGAGAGTGAGAAACACTGGCAGGGCAGGAGGGAGTTCATCCTGCGGAACATAAACGACTTCCAACTCGAGCAGCTGGACCACCTGCTCTCCCTCTCCATGGTCTGGGCCAACAACGTCTTCCTCGGCTGTCGGTACGTAAACACAACGTGTCTTCATGACCGTCGCAGGTTGGTATAAATGCTCCCTTATCGGACGAACAGGTCTTTGTGAGATACAAACCGCTCCACAGCCGGTAAAACTCCCTCAGTCCAGGATGTTTATTTACCAATACTGTTGCAGAGATTATGCTCGACTTCAAACGGTAAATCTTAACGTTACATATTTGCCAAACGCATCAATTACTCCTCATACGTCATGCAACAGTTTGGCGTAGTGTTTGACATTACTTCTGATAAGTCACAATACTCGCCTTTGTGTGGTTTGTCCATGAATGTTTTCAGCTGCAGAATCTTCTTCGTCTCATTGTAAACTCAGAATGGGCTCAGTGCTGCCCCCCCTGTTCGTAAAATGGTAAACAAATTGACTGTACTTGTTTTCCCTCAAATCAAACAGCTGATGATGAGCTAATAACCGCCCCTTTTAAAATAGCATCCTTATATGATATGTGGCCAATTGCCTTTGGCCAGTCCTAAATCTAGATTTAAAGTTTTGTACGTAGCTTTATCAGTACTCTAAAAACACCAAAGTACAAATGTTTCATGGTATAATGCAGAATATAGCAACCACCACATTTAAAAATTTTTTAAAGTGCATACATGGATTTAGTGTTGCAACTAATGATTGTTTTCATATCAATTCATCTGTTGATGAGTTTTTAGAAATAATAGTTTGGCCAATTAAATGTCAGAAAGGAGTAAGCATTGTCTATCAAAATTCCTTAAGTGCAAGGTGTTGTCTTCAGGTTGCTTGCTTCATCTGACCAGCAGTCCAAAATCATTTTTTTTATTTACTATTACTTAAGACAAAGGAAATCAGCCCATCCTCTCAATTGAGAAACTGGATGTTGGAAATGTTTGTAATGTGTGCTTGAGATATGACAGTCAATCATCACAATAGTCTCAGATTAATTTCCGGTCAATGAATCAGTTAATCGTTTCAGCTCTAAAATGTTTTATTATCAAAATTCTAATCTATTCATTAATCTATAAGCATTTAAAGCAATATTTGTATTATGTTGTGTTTTTCAGTACATGATGAACCACAGATTAATTATAGATGCTGAATAATTGCGGGTCAATATATTGATAGAACATGTCTTTCACTAATGGCAGGTATGGCACAGAGCTCCTGGAGAAAGTGAAGGAAATGGCCGAAGGCATCGTGGTGGAGGATGCACCAGTTTTCAAGACAAGAGATGAGATTATTAAGAAGCAACAGGTACATCTGTGGACACAAACACACACACACAGATCTGTTGACAGAGAAGATTTCTTCATGTATTTCCTCTATTTTCCATCACAGGGTCGATGACCGGCTCAGTTGTTTCATCCCTTCTGGTTGTCGGATCAAGACTGATGGGACTCGGCTGTTGTGTACATACAGGCTGTGCTTGTAAAGAGTCAGACCACATTTCACATGGTTTTACAATCCTACACTGTTTATTATGGATGTGATGAAAGTGTAAACATCAAATCTTTATTTTAAATCAAAAACAGAAATACTGTGTCAACTCACATTTTTAGCATTTAATTGTATGGCAACAGCGAAGATGCTTTTGTCTGTGTGGAAGCTTAACCGCTCATCTATTTTAACACCACTGTTTTAGTTTTTTACAAGTGTACTATGTTTTTAGTAGGTTTTTTTTTAATAAATACAGATGAAAGATGACACTGGATCTTGTCCATATGTCTCTGCCTAATAAAGGACTTGTATTTTCTATTCTTTGTTTACATCAGTCTTAAGGTTTAAGACAAAGACAGATCATAGTAATTCTGTACTGTTGGGGGGGTTGTAAGTAAACAATTTAGGGCATAACATTTCTGCCATACAAATTTAAAGGAGCTGTAATAAAAATACTGTGTGGATGGGGCTAGGATATTGGCTTCAAAAGAGGTACATAATAAAGTGGGGTTTTAACAATAAGTCACATGTAGGTCTGACCAACTCTTGACAAGCTGAAGTCTTGCTTCTTAATTACTCATTTTCATAGTCTCACCATTGTTACAACATAATGACATGCTGTGGATAACATCATTAGTGGGAGCTCTTCTAAACACAGCAAGAACAAACCAAAAGCAAAAAAACTTTGTCAAAGTCTGAAAAATGTGTTTTATTATGTTTATACAGCATATTGTTATAAGTATACATTGTTTTGTTTAATTCACAAAATGTTAAGATATCCCTTCTGCTTTTTAGGTGACAAGTCACTAGCCACGATATGACTTTTAATGTCTCGGAAAAGAGGAGCTCTGTTTTATGATGACCATTTTCCATGGATTATTTAGCTGGAGTTATGCAGAGTTAAGTGATAAATTTATACTCAAGTGGTCTTTTAATTGGGTATCACAAAAACAGGCATGTATACAACTTAAGCCTTTGGAAAAACAGTTGGTGTCACACTGTTGAAACAGCAGTTTGCTCCGTCAATCCTCTTAACCGCTCTCATTTAGAGCTAAACACTGGACAGCGCTTCTTTTATCCTCTGTTTATTTGTTAATTTGTGTGTCGTGGTTTCATTTTAAGAGAAGGATCAAAAGCGCTGACAATTCATGCTGACACGCGTCACAGGCAACAAAGCATTTGAAAGTGATTTACGTTCTGTGGCGGGAGAAATTAGGAGGGGAAAAAAAAAAACATGGGCGCGAGCCCAAGATGAGCTGTCAGGAGGGGGAGCGGAGAACAGTTCAACTTTTAAAACACAGCTCTGCATTTATCTACTACTTTCACTTGCTACCTCTGTCGCTCAATTCCTGTTAGCCATTAATGAAAATGATATAGCACCACCATTCAAGAAAATGTGTTAGTACAAGCACTGTTGAATTCCTATGCTCTACATACATTGTGACAACACTTAAAGAAGGACACTGGGACAAAGGATAAATGAGAAGACTGACTCACTTAAGGACAATTAATGCTGATTGAAATGAATTCATTTCCTTGCTTCAGCTGGGATTCTCACATCCTTTTCAACTTACACTGTACTCCACTTTGAGACCCACAGTCCAAGTTTATCCTGTCTCATTCCTGGTGTTAATATTTACTTTCTCATATCACCCTCGCTCCAATATCATCCTCTACCTTGGAGCAGAAAAGATTAAAATAAAAAGCTCAGAGCTGCCTAGCCAGGGAGCCCTGATTCATCAGTGTAAGGGAGACTTGGCGCTGTTGCAGCCTGTGACGTCTGTGAGCCCAAACCTACAGTGTCTCTTAAAATAAGAGAAACGCTGGCACAGATCAGGGATTATTCTGTCTCAGCTGCATCTGTGGCTGACTTGTGAAGAATAATGACAATACCGACTCAACTTTTAAAACAATGCCGGTTACGGTCATGAACCTGCACTTTCCAAACAGCCAAGTTGTGTGCACGCCAGAAGACATTACAAAAAAGAAAAGAAAAAGGAAAAATTCAAAAAGAAGGAAAACAAATCTGTAAAACTCAAACACTAACAGCATCAATCCAACCAAACAACAAAGATATATTACAAATTCTGTTAGCAATAACTTATTTCACATCATGCAATGAAAAAAGTAAAATTAAGGACAAGAAACACAAATAAGATTGATTTCCCCTCCCTCGTTTTCCTCCAATGTATTGGCAAGCAAGTTAATGTCCATTCTGATTTGGTTGTTCTCAGGATCCTTTTTTATTCTTCCTTTTTTTCAGGGTGGCACTTGAGTTCTTCTGATATATAGTTGCTGTTTTTTTCTTTTCTTGATGAGGTAAAAATGAAAGACTGGAGTACTGGGATGATGAAGAGAGAGTGATGGAAAGGAAGGGATGAAGAGCTAGGCAAGCTCAGACATCCACCCAGCTCTGCTCCACAATGGCCGTCACCCTCTTCTCGTACTCCCTCTTGTTTTCCTGATAGAGCTGTGCAGCCTGACTGTTAGCCGGGCTGTTGGGATTTGGCTCGTCCAGCAACGACTGCAGAAAATGGGAGAAAAGTGATGAAAATATCCAGATGGGATCGTGACCCCAAGGTTAAGAACCACTGCTCTATACAATACAATGTATATACAGTAAAATGTAGGTCACATGGATTTATGCATATGCTATTGAGGAATATTATTTCATGTTTTTCCCTCCCTTGGGAACAGAAAACTTTCAAATAAGAGAAAATATATCCAAAATATTTCGATCAGGTCAATGATGACATGAACTGAAGCAAGTGCAAGTAAAACGTTACAAAATTAAACAAAAAATAAATGAAGACTGTGATGGACTCAGTGTTCTTAGTGTAAAGGCAGTCAAAGCAACCAACCTGGATGGAGGTGAGTATGGACGACACATCGTATGTGGGGCTCCAGCGGTTCTGAAGGATGTCTAAACATATACTGCCGTCTGCGTAAACTGTTAAACAGAGAGAGAACACATTCAAGCTTCAGAGCACAAAGGGCAACATCACAACAACACGTACGTCTCAGTGGCAGTATCACCAACATACATTTCTCTACATTTAGTAAAGACTGAATGTACAACAAATGCTTTTAGGAGACAGTTAAGCTAGCAGTATACTCCAAATGATACACGAATATGCCGTGTTCTCACATTGCAGTTGACTACAGCACTGTGGGAAAAAACACTGCAAGTCCCCAGGAGCTTATGATCTGGTGGAATCAGCAAATACAACACACAAAATGAAACAATAAAACATGCAGCCCAAAGAACTTGTACTCTACTTCTTATAGTTAATCGCCAGCCTCACTGATTTAACCTACTACATTAATTTGACTTATGGACTCGGAAAGGAGATGAAAGGAAGGAAGCTGCCTGAATGAGGAGGAAAGGAGAACTTGCTGGGATAATGGAGGCACAAACTGTGCAAAATGGGCTTCATCTAAAATCCAAACATTTTGTACTTGATACCCAAATAAAAGTAAAACTAAACTATAGTTATGAATAAAGAGAGAGCAGACATGTATTTCTATTTTCAAAACACGGTCTGAATCAATGAATATGGTTGAGTGTGTGAGGGCAGCTGTACTGCTTACCATTTGGGTGAAACATTCTGGAGACAAACCGAACTGTGGGAGGCTTGTTTGGGTACTCCTCTGAAAACTCTATCAGCAGCTTAAATGTTCCTGCAGAGAGACGGAGGAAGAGTGGGGTGGGGGCGCACACAAGTCATTTTGTGAGGAGAATACATATGTGAAGGGCAAAGGGGTGTGGGGGGGGGCAGAGAAAGCAAGAGAAACAATTACGTTACTAAAAATATATAGCCAGTACGACTAGAAAGAGAAGCTATTCCTTCACTGAGGCAGAGATGTCGACTCTGCAGGCTAAAAGGAGAATGAAGGAGGGAGATAACTAACAGGAAAAAACAATATGCCCTGACTCAGCACTTCTCCTGCCTGACCTCATAATTACAAGCATAGAAAGTGTATGAGAACAAAAAAAGTGTGTATGTGTGCATAAGTGTGTGTCTCTTGCACAGTATGTATTACATACAGCAGAACTGAAAGTTTGCTAGCAACTGAGCACATCTAATAAATGTAAATATATTTAAAAAATGAAATATTACAACAGCTGGCACTGTCCATTTGCCTTTCCCCCATACATAGTTCAGCTAAATACAACCAAATCTAAATCTGTTTATCTTATGATACTATTATTATTATTGAAGACTAGTGTTATGTTTTTGAAGAGTGAAAACCTTTTGTAGTAGCTCATTCAATTGTCAATGACACAAATCAGTGATCAGACTTGCATTTTAAATTTGAGATTAGGTGAAAATTGTACATGTATAACTGATCAACTTTCTGATGATGTAATCATGTTATTGTAATATACATTCCTGTTGTTCAAGTTAAATCTGAGCATATTGTAATTAAAAACCATACTAAGAGTACAAAGAGTTTGGTGTACTGGCGTGTTCACAATGACAGTAGCCCTGTGTAAAATAAATGCAGCCCTCTTCATTTGAATGGAGCCAGTCTGTTGATGCAGCAGGGGTGCCAACGCAGGGGCAGCAAAGTTGAACCAGGCTCAACTTTTGCCGCAACGCGACGTCATCCAGCAAGGCGCTATGATAGCCAATCACATACATGTCGGCCCACACTCCTGGAAGATTATTTTACTGTATCACTGACCCACTGCACTGTTAAAACAATTTGAGGGCTATGTACATACAAGGCAACGATCTTCTGTAAGGTAATTACGCACAAGTCACCTTGTTATTACAAAGGGGACAAAACTTCTAGGTCTTTAAAACCTTTTTCAGACATTCCGTAATCATTTTATCTCTATTGGGGGGGCTTTATGGACAATCAAAATGGAGAACTTACCATCTTCAAACGGTGTTCCCACAGGCCTGCAGAAGGCAGAGAGAGACACAGCAATGCAATTATTTCCAAATTCCAAACATCCCCTGTGTTACAAATATGGCATAACTATTACCATCTATCCTTCAAGGACTTGCTCTACACAGACGCAAGACTCTTTATTTACTCAGCTCTTCATATCCACAGTGTCTCTGTACAAGGGGCAAATTACTGCCTACGTGTTTTACATTTCTGGCAGCTTCTCCTTTGACTTTGAATTAGGTGAGGAACTGTTAGATATTTCTATTTTTTTTCTATTTTTCTTTGTTGCTCCTTTCTAGGATTATTTGTTATTTGATGTTTTAATATTTTGCGCTTTGACTTCCATACTACTAGTATGCTATGCTCATCTCTTTTTTTTTTTTTTTTTTTTTTAACTGAAAAGAGTTTTAATAAAAAGCATGTTCTTCTGTAGTTCTCCTTTCAACTGCACTTCAAATTGTATACCAACAGATATATGAAAAAAGTCACACTGTGATTTGGTCTTTATAAAAATTCTTTCCTTTCTTCCTTGACCCATCAACTCCAGCACCAACAATGTCTCCCAACCTGTTTTAACAGCAAACACCTGCTGAGCCTCTACATGCAAATTTTCCAGACTGTTGTGTGCCACAATCAGGGCTGTAATCACAAATATTTTATTGAAAAAGCAGGAGAACGAGAATGCAAAGTGGTGGGTGGGTTGGGGGAAATCTGTGCATCACAATCTCAGTAGCACAGTTAAGACAGCAGGGCGGAGTTGGATTTAGAACATGACTCACCCAAAAATAACAGCGTTCCAAAGCATGATGTTGTTCTCTGACGGTGCACCACTCACACCAGTGGGAGGATCTTCTTGAAGTCTAGTTAGGCAGAGAGAAAGAGACACGAGGAAAAACAGACAGAGAGACAGGCAGGGAGACGGACAGAGAGAAGGAGACGGGGTAAGAGAAAGACGGGGGGAGACATGGACGGAAAGACAAGAAAAAGGAAGCAGGAAGAAAGAGAAAAGAAAAAAGGGAGACAAGGAAAAATGAGATTGAAACAAAAGAGAAGGGGGAGGCAAAAAAAAAAGCAAAAAGATAAAGGGACATTAAAAGATGAAAGATGGGGTTAAATGGGGATGGAAAAATAATTAAAAATACACATGATAAAGAATTGGGAGGGAGAGAAAGAAAGATGGCAGAGAGCGTGAGGATTTTAATTAACACCTTGCCTGCAGGATAATTATCAGTCAAAACACGAACTGGTGTATCAACATGACTTCAGCAGACAGCCAGGCTTGCAGGATCAACTGCGCATACTGCCCATCCTTCTGTCACATGTCAGTTAACATAAGCTATACCATTAACACTCATGTGAAGCACTACTGCACCATGGCTGTAACAGCATCAGTCGATCTTCACCTGAAATAACTTCTGAATAATGTTGTTCAAGCTATCTGGATAAACTACAGACAAATACTGAAAGAAAGGGAGGCACCCGGATTTTTTTCTATCAATACACGACTGTTTTGTTGCCCTCCATCGCTGATCTATATGAACCACTGAAGACCGTGCTGAAACCCATTTCATGAAAGCTCTGGTCACTCACACACAGACACGGTTCTTTTTCCAGGAAAAACTGGTGCAGAGAAAGTACATTGCAGAACGGGGTGGTTAGCAGGAGCAGTAAAGGACAGTCAATTATGTTAATTGATTGTTTACGTCACTTAGCAGGGAAAAAATGCTAACCTGTTGTTGGTTTCACTAATGTTACAATTTCATGCTTAAAAGCAGGGCTGCAACTTACGATTATTTCTTTCATGATTGATTAATCTACACTTTTCCCCCCCAATTTAATCAGTTAATCATGTAGTCAATTACATTTAAGAAAAAGTGTCAGTCAGAAAGTCTTCAAATTACTTGTTTAGCATGACCAGTCCAAAGCCCTGCAAATGTTTGGCCTTTTTCCATGATAAAAACAGTATTGTTGATCAAAAGATTTTTAAAGTTAAAAGTTAAATATTCACTACAGTTTCAAATGATTATATAAAGTTTACCTTTGGTTTTCTATTTTCAAAAAAGACGGAGAATTTACGTGACTTTGACATTTTACAAGCCCAAACTAAAATCACAGATCTATTAATCATTCATGAAAATAACCATTAGCTCCAGCTCCACATACAAAATTCCCCAGAGCTGTTTGAATGACAAGTGATCCCTCCGTGAAGTGCAATACAAAAACCCCACATCAACAACTTCATAGCAACAAAGATGTCAACAAATCAAAACATGCAGATGTCGCAGGTCAACATTTCAAATTAAGTTTCTGACAACAGCCTCTGGTTTCAGTGCGGGCTATAAAACAGGTTTCTGGGAGTTTGGGCTTTACTTACAAGGGATACAATTGCCCTGAAACTCAAGGTACAGTACTGTGTCACATTAAATGTCTTGCTTCAGATCACCAATGCATGTAGGCCAAGTCCAGAATCACCACAGACTACTTGCCTCATGCAAAAGCTGGTTTAATAAGAGCTTACACTTACATTTGTGTTTCTGTGAGTGTAGATGCATGTCCAAGTCCCTAGCTGCAGACGGACCCACTGCAATTAACCTCATTTACTGTAATCTGCTCCACTCAACTTCCCTACTAGGACTGATAGTTGCTTTATTTTACTTGGAAACTGCCACCAAGTAACAGTGCTCAAATAGCTTTAAGCATTTACTATCTTTTATCAAAGGTTGCTCCAGTTTCTCATTATCAACCCAAACCAGATTATTTTACAAACTGCTGTAAGCTATTAAAAAGATGAATCCTCCCTAAATTTTGCAGAGGAGCAATAGCGCTGAAAAAAATCTAAAAGAAACAAAAAGTGTACAATGATGTTGTTGTTGGCTTCACAATGTCAACTGCTTCTAAAAATACATTTGGAGAAGAAACGAAAGTGACACTTTACTGAATATAATCTGAAGAAATTCAGGTGGTTTCTGAACGTTCATTAAAAAAAAAAAAAAAGCCAAATTGCTTATTTAAGCAGCACAGTTCATATCCAAGGTACTGAGCCAATCACACCGAAGTGTTGCTTACCAAACACATATCTCAACAACAGGACCCATACTGTGCAAATTATTTTTGATTTACAGATCAAACAAGGGGAGGTTAGGCAATATCACACAAGGCTGAGTTCAATCAGCCAGCCACTGACACACAGGCTGATCCAGGAATGTGCCATTGTGCTTTCCTTGCCTCGGTCTGTTACAGTTTACCACCTGGGGACTGGCACAGCAGAGTAGAGTTACAGTGACACCTTATCTGCCCTGCTTCATCGGCTTTTCTTAGAAGAATAGCTTACGATCTTATTTTTCCACTGACAGGCATGTGTGTGTGTGTGTGAATGACACACAAACACAATGTAGAATGCCATATGGAGCAAGGCAACAGACTGAGGATTGCAGGTATTACAAGCTGCCCCTTGCCAGGTGTGATTCTCCCAGGACGCACAAACATATTCGTCTTCACAGCAACAAGTTTGATAATATAATCATTAAGACATGACGGGTTTTAGGATTGTTTAAATCCACTAATACTGATTTTTTAAGCATCAAGCAGATGTGCATGGCAGGATCAGGCCGTCCTATATATTGAGATGGAGCAACACCAGTGAGCCTCGCTGCTGCCATGGGGAGGATTGAAACAGTGAAATTGTAATGTTGGCTGGCTCGTTGAAATTTGCTTTTTAGCAGCAATTTAAGCCCACAGCTTGAATATGCGCGGAGTAAACAGGATAAATCCTGTCACTTAGCTTCAAACCAGGGCCATTTCAGGCAAGACAAAGGGCTTGTTGAATCGCACACAAGTATTTTGTCCAGCCCACCTCAGGTAACCTCAGCTACACCTAACGTTACCTAACGTTCAACAAACTCACTAACCAGGACAAACTGAAAGACTAACGTTATTCCCTGGGTAGAAAACACTGCATGCAAGCAAAGTGCTGTCTTTGGATATCGTCAAATGGAATTGAAAATATCCAATCGTTTATTTTTCAATCCCACAGGTTTCATGTGCAGAGACAAACCATAAAATTAACGTGTACATCACAATATCTCCAGTCAAGCTTGATATACAGTATTATCTGCACCAGTAGCTAACGCTAAGCAAAGCTAACGTTAGCTACCGACATCGGTTAACGCTGCTGCTGCTGCTGCTAACGACACAAACACAAGAGATGACTGCCAAAACGTTGCGGTAACGTTACCTTTTAAAATCTCGCATAAGCCGTCTCCTTGCCGGGGTCGACATATTCAAAATGGATTTAAAAAAAAAAAACTAAACCAGGACCATAAACCGAATACTAGCCGAAACCAAATCCGGTATTTCTTCCGCTTGTAGCCTTTTTCTTCTTCTCCCAAAACTGGCTAGCTTGCTATTTGTGGTGACGTCGGTTGCTTACAGTCACAGTGCTGGCCGCCCGAGGAGGTACAGCCCCTTTTATGTCGATGTAAAAAAATGTTCATTTAAACGCTTCTCGGATGAAATCCAACAATTTTTCTATTGGTATGTGGTATAAGATACATCTTTGTATTCATCCCAGACATCATTTGAAAAAAAAACAAAACACTACAGGCTATAGATATGCTGCAAGTCAAGCTCACTAGCAGTCTGTCATCATCCCAGAGAGGCATTTAATGTCAAGCTTTGAACTTGTGTGACATGTTGTCATTATAATGTCTGAAAATATGTAACACCCATTGTATAACATCCTAACATAAAAACACTATGGTGTTCCAATATTCATATAGGAGTCTAATGTATTTCTGTGAGCCTTTTTCTTTTTAATCTCATGCAGATAGTATTACTGTAATATCCCTCTGCAATGAAAGTCCCTGCAGTGGTATGAGTGTATGGTAATCTGGTAATTGTTCGTGGATTATAGCAAATAATATACCATCATAGGTTTTTTTATTTGTTTGTTTTTGGGTTGGTCTTTTGATAGTTACTGTTTTATCAAATGCATGTAAACACGAGATAAACATATCAGATGAGACAGGACATCCCCACTTTTGTCTCTGATCCCCTTGTGGTAACCATCCATGCCTGGGGTATCACCAATATTTAGAATTTCTACATTTCTGTAGAAATTCTGAGTGTCTGTGATAGTATTGAGTTTATAGGGACCTTATAATCATCCTATTTTTCATCTCAAATGTTAAACTGGTCTGATATAACCACAATATTCTCATAGGTAATTACAATGTGACTGTGGACCTCAGTGACTTACTGTGCACTGCATTTATCACACATATAAAGGGATATATATATATATATATATATATATATATATATATATATAGTCATTGCACATAATTATTAACTATGTCATCATGGTAACAGTGTAAATCATTTTCTAACTTTAAGAACACATACAGTGCTATGCAGGCCAGTGTATGCTTCAGTGAAAGTCAATCAAAGTTAAAACAAATTGCTCAACTCTTCTCCAGTACACCCTGCTTTTTTATTCACTTTGAGTGAGGTGTATAAAGCATGATGTTAGTGGAAAAGAGCTGTGCAACGTTTTAGTTTTAATACAGTGAACAGTTTCATTCATGCCATCAAGAAAAGTCTGTTAAAGAAGATGGCAGGTTGCATCCACCTAATACAATCACCCACCTTGACTTCTGGACTGATGACAAATGAAAATAAAAATGAATGTGCACCAGTCTAATAATCTACTCAGCAGTAAGTAGCTTACCTTAAATCTACATAATCCATCTGTAGCTAATGTACTCTGCCTGCACAGTCCTGCCTGTAAGGTGATAAACATCAAGTCAGCAAAAATATGGACTGACTTTTAAATTAAGTACAGTAACTTGGTGATGTTATGCTGCAACCTTTGGAAAATGTGATTAGACTTTACATTAGACAAATACAACTAGACAGTAGGAGCCAAATCAAGAATGACAAGCTAAAAATATCAAAACAAGAACATACTGTGTATATAGAAGAAATTTAATAAATGAAAATAAAAATGGTCTCAACCTGCCGTCAGTCCAGATAAAGATTAAAGATGAGTATTTTCATTGATGCATTTACCTTTAGAATAATTGTCTTAAGGTCCTAAAGGTTTTAGGATGAGCTCCTTAGAATCAAGGTGCTTTTTATGGATTGCTGTAGAGAAAACCTTTTCTCTCCTTTCTATTTCAGCTATTGCACAGGGAGAGGATCCCCATAGAAGGGTTAGATGTGAAAATAAAAATGTACCACATTGCAGTATAGCTACAAAACAGGTATAAGTAAGTATAAACAAGTATAGTGACTGCAGCTTTTACTTTTTCTCAGCACAAAAATCTTACTACACCACACCACATACACATGACCTACAGTGAAATACAACAAGCGCTGATGTGTTTTATAATTGTGAGAAATTAGGAAATCATTAACATATACCAAACATAAAAGAGTCAAATGTTTTTGTGCCTTCCTCTCCATCCATTCTCTCGATGTGTGATGTGTGTTTGTACAGCAGTGGTTTGTTGTTTTACAAAAATGCCAAACATTCGCCAATTCCACTGTCTCAATTGTGAGAATGTGCTGCTTTTCTTTGCCTTATGTGACAATAAACTCCATATCTTTTATTTTTGGACAGCTGGTCAAACAAAAAAAAGCACTTTGACTCTGTTCTCTCAAACTATTTTCAGACATTTAATATCCCAAACCGATCAATCAAGAAATGAATCAATGAAAATAGTCATTAGTTATGGCATTTCCATTTAAATGAATATGATGTCTTTTAATATGCATGTAAAGTATCTAGTGAGGTTACTGCAGATTTGTTCTTCTAACCAGGGCCAGTTCAGGCAGTTTACATAACTGCATTGTCTTTTTTTCTTAGACTTTTAAATGGCAGAAATTGTTGCAGAAATTGATCAAGACTAAGATTATGTGACACAGCTCAATACTGTGAGTCAAACACTCTGGTTAGAGCACCAGTCCCACCGCAGGGCTTCAGTGAAATCCCACTCAAAGCACCAGCAAATAGAACTGTCTGTTTAATCTATCTTAATAATTCTCTTGACCATTTCCAGACTGCAGCTATCAATAGACCCACCACCCTGTTAGCATTTCACTATTGAGAATGTAGGTCACACATAGACAGGGCCTGGCCGCGGTAAGTCTTTTCTGGCTCCCCCAAGAGCCAAGAATGAAAAGCATGATCTTTATGTAATGCAAAACAACTTTACATCATGTGTTGCTATCTAGGCTTATAGGGGAGGTGTATTTATGGGATTCCATCACCAGGATGAAACCTGATTTTATCATATGTGAAATAGTGAACAGGTGTTTATTCAGGGAGGTCAATGAGGACTAACAAACTAATTGTAATGGATCAGATTTTAAATCAACTATGGAGCATTATAAAAGCATACGTTTCTTGAAGTAGTTATCATTTGTTTTGTAATTATCTCTGTGGCTGCTTTGTGGAGAAAAAGGTGACCCCATATGTGTTTGTCTGTCAGAGGCTGAACAAAGGCCAAAATATGCAAGGGGAGAGTATCACTGCTGAGCTCAGGTGCTTTTAATAGAAAGCGCAGAGAAATGGGGAAATAGCATACTTTATGTACTAAGTACATATGTATATTTTAAGGAGGGTTATTATAGCGTATGAACGGTCACATGCTTTAACAACAGGATTATAATACACTGTGTTTGTGTATAAGCGCATTGAAATATGTATAGATGTTAAAATTGGTCATATTATATTTCAGAATGAAATGTAATTTGTGCCCATTTCTATTATGATCTTCTCCAGTAACACCTAAAATGATCAATGGATTTGAAATTATTGTAGTTTTCATTTACATGGTAGGCCTGCTTTTTATCAATGCAGTAAATTGTTTCATTATGTCTTCCCTACAACTGAACAGGTGCTGTCTTCATTTGAAAAATATCAGTATTTCTTTCAGCAGTCACAAAGTATGTTGGTTGAACCTTATTGTGCCTTAATGTCTGTTTCCCTCCCTTTCTTTCCCCCATGTTTTGTGGACGGAGAAGTCACTCAGGCCTTTTTACCTCACTCATCACTCTTAGTATAATAATCCATTAGTCTCCACAGAAACCCGCTGGCGGCAGGGAGATTCCACTCTGAGTGTTAGGGCGGGGCTGCAATGGAGCCATTAACGTGTACTGTGGCCATCGGGGCTAATTAGGAGCGAAGCTTTAAGATGGTACAGACTAATTGTCTCATTAGAGCTGCGATGTCTTTTTACATCTGCATGGGCGATAGTGGTAATTAAATTACACAGCTGACTGGGGGAGTGTTCGGGCAGTCGGTCAAGCCGACAGCCTGTTAGAGTGTCTCGGTCAAATTTTAGGATCTGTGAAGGGCAATGGTGCTTTCAGTTGGAGTGATGAGGTTTAAATTGATTAAAATGATGCTGTCACTGGATCTGACAAAATTAGACAACCTTTTCAGAGGATGGTATGAGAGTGAAGATTTTCAGGACTGGAGGACAGCGATAGGTGGGGGACAGGCTGTCACGGTTTGGGGGATTTGTGTACCCTATTTTGTTTTGAAGTTGTCCTTGTCTTGCTTTGCTTCCTGTGTCCTGATGTCTGTGTTTCCACCTGTGTCGAGCTGGCTGTGTTGAACATTCAGCAAATGTCCTTGTGTTTCCCAGGGTCATTTGGAATATCTACCATGTGGATTCATTGCTTATGCCATTCTGGAAACCTAGCCCCCAAGTTTCATTTGGCCTGCTAGCCTAGTCTCCAGTATGCTAGCCCGCAGCCTTCTGGCTTCCAGCTAGCTACCAGACTGCACACCAGCATTCTAGCAACTGTGGTGGGAATGAGAGTGTTCAAATAAACAGCTCAGGCAAACACTTGTCTTTCTGTGAGTTTTATTCAAGTCTTCTGCAGAAGGACTCACAGCAACACACATACGTGTGTACATGTATGCTCGAATGAGTGTGGAGAGCTCAGTGAGCCTGTTATTTATCCAGCTTTAGAGTCAATCATATCATCCCACAGAGACACGTTGTCCCTGAAGTCTGGATAACACAGAGATATTTTGACTGTTACGTTTACACAGATTCAGTGCCACATCACAGATGAGTATCCCTGAGTCCAGGGTTACATGCAATATGTTTGGAATTCCCATTACATTTACTCCCTTTTAGCATATTATGCTAACCAAACATAAGAATACAAACATTTCATGTAACCTTAGCAGTACTTGCAGAATAGGTGATTAAGTAAGTATATAAGAAATATAAGGAACAAAATGAGAATATAAGAAATATAAGGATAAAATAATTATTAAACAGATTAAACTTCACTTTCTTCCCCTCTGAAAGATAGGTTGTAGCCTCAACCTATCTTCATCCGAGAGCTCTTGCTGAGAGACTCAGCTGGCTAGTTATCCAGACACTCAGAGACTTTGCTGGTCAGTCCTGAGATTGAACCTGGACCACTCTAGAGGCTGGCGAGGTTGGGGGTCAGGAAAGGCAGATGACCAGTGACAGTGCTGCAGGACTGATTCAGCTGGCTAGAGGGAGAGGGGATGGCGAGAGGGAGAGAACAGGCAGGTGAGGCAGTGGAGCCAGGCAAACAGGAGACTGTTTTTTTTTTTGTTTTTTTTTTAACCTAATGTCTGTATTATAGCAAATTTGTACACTGTATTTATCAACAGGATTTGAAGAGTTATATCTGTTTTACTGCTCTTTTATATTTGTATTGTTCACTTTAATCTTCTTATTGTTGTTTTTTTTTAGGTAGACAATTTTAAGATCTGTCCAGGGACAACGGATGAAAAATAGCCTTTTGGCTAATTCTAGTGCATTTGCAGCAATGTTAATTAATGTACACGGTCCCTGTCAAAAAAACTAATAAATAAATAAAATAAATAAAGCAGGCTGGATGCTAGCAGACTAGAAATTATCAGGCTGGGCTGAAGGCTTGTGGCTAGCATGCTGTAGATTTGCTGACTGTGAAGCAGCAAACTGCTCCTTCTGTGTCTGCTTCTGGGTCCACTTAAAATGAAACCTAACGTAGAGTACGGAGTACAGCTAATGTGGGACTTCCACCTGTAGAATGCTACCAACTGAGCAAACTCAGGATCCTGCTTCAGGTAGATCATGAGGGACACTAAAAAAAACTGACTCGTCACCAAAAAACCCTCTTGTGGCACTCCACAGTCATGGCAGGAAAAAGGCAGGCGGGACTGGTGACTGTCTGCTGAGTGAATCTTTGACCACATTGTTCTGTCACAACTGGTGCAAGAGGAATATAGAGGATGGACCGAAATGCTGTTCAATTACTTAACACAAAAAGACAGACAAGGGTCAAAATCAGAGAAGGCAGTCCAAACAGGCAAACAAATCTGACAAGGAGCAGGCAAGGTAAGTCCAAAACAGGCAGGTAACAGGTTCAGGTATAATGGATGAACAGAATACAGGTACGGAGGCTAGAGCGCCAAGACATGAAGCACATGGTAACATAACTTAACTAATAATCTGGGAAGGAGTGAGTGGGAATGGTCTAGCTAAGTATCTGTAGGGCTCATGAGGGAAAGTGGAAACAGGTGAGAGTGGGCGAAGTAGGTCAGGCATTTTGTTCAAAGCACGAATGTCCTCACATGTGGCTGCAGACTCATAGTCTTGTTATCAAGAAGTCTCAATTTTGGTGTTCCAGTATAAAACATTGTGTCTCATGGTGGACCACAAGATAAGGAGAGAAAATGATCTGCTAGTCATCAAAGAAACACAGGTTTTATATTATAGTTGTTACAGACACGTGGAGCTTTAAAGAGGCACAAACCCAAATGCACATCTACCACGGTCGATTACTATGAGTTGCAATTCATTACTGATGCAACAACAGGGATTTTTGCAGCAATATGTTTATACTATATGTATCTGTGAGGCATGAAATGGAGTTGCACCCAAACCTGGGTAGCAACAGAGTAGCCAAGGCAGAGAGTAATATTAAATGGTGATACACACACAAACAAGTACAGTTTACTGCTGTCGTAGCACCAGACCACAAATACAAACTGTGCAAGTTGCACCTTGTCTTCTTTCTTTTTAAGAGTCTCAATCAAGACTTTGGGCTCTGCACATCTAACGCTTGGATTATTGTTTCCGTCATGAAAAGGGGCAGTGTTTGTTTGTCTGACTCACCTCAAAGTTCTGTGGTGGTTTCATTTTCTGCAAAACAGGGCAAGAAAAAACAGAGCACGACAAAATAAGACAAAATGAGACAGAATTTTGCAGATGCATCATAAAAATGCAAAACTGAAAATATTTACTACAGCTTTGGACATGCTGAAATCACCACATGCACACATAGAGCAAAATGCAACATTGGCTAAAATATGCAGACAGAGAGAGGCAACACATTTTGATCTCAGGCAGCAATGTTTCAAAGCTTATTTCATATGAATATAGGCAGAGCACTCAGCTCAGGAGACCTGTCTTCACTGTAACTCTGAGACAGTGTGTAAAATTGCCCCTAACAAGGCTTCTTACTCTTGTTTCCAAAGTTTTCCTCAGTGTGTAGAGGATGAGCAGCCTGGACTTCCTCTTTGTCAACGCCAGATGGAGCTCAAGATATCAGATGAGAGCAGCAACCTGCTGTTGTCATGGTTTCAGGTATCCTGGAGACAAAAGACTGCATGCTAATTGGTGGAAAGAGAAAGCGAGAAATCGGTAGAGGCTGTTGCTCCTTTTTTGTTTTAAATCTGTATCTCTATATTTAGTCTGACATGTGAAAACATCACTAACATTTACACCAAAATACAAAATAAGATGAGATATATGAGTGCATAATTTGGGGAAAAAACATTTGGTTACAATGAAACCCTAGCCCTAAAAAGAAAAATATTTTAAAGTCATGGAAAATATAATGCAATGTGTGCTCTACAATGTATATATATGTGGCACATTGTTTTTAAGACATTTATCCTTAATTATTTTTGTATTTTCTGGATTGCTATATGTCCCTAAAGTGATAATAAGTGAACTTTTCTTATCTGTTGCATATGTATACATTCATATTCAAAATCTGCTATGTTCATTGTATGACTAAAAGTACTATTGAATTGAATAGCTTCCTCTCTGTAGCTATATCTCTTCAATCAGTCTCTCTCTGTCTCTCCTGATTTGGAGTTTCTCAAGGTTATGCAGAGGATAATCATTACGACTTTACAGTTCCCCTGCTGATGTAATGTTTTGTATGTCTGATAAGCTATTGTTATACAACCAGCAGTTGATTTTTGGGGGGGATGATGTCTCTCTGTCCCACCCCTTCCTGTTTTCCTCCTCCTCTCCTCTGATATTACAAACAGTATCATCACCCAACTATCCAAAACAACACATTTATCATGATCTATTTCTCGGCCACATCACAGACCAACACATATCTCTGACCAGGTTGTTTACAAGAGGGTTCTGCCATTTTATCCCCGATAGCTTGGCATCGGCATCAAACATGCGGTCTGCATCTGCTCGCATGGAATTAAAAGGGCTTTTATCCAAACCTCCTCGGCACACATGCAGAATTTAAATTTAGATTTTGAACAGCAGCAGCGGCAGCTACCCAAATAGCAGGCACAACAACAAAGACTAAGGCCCACTGATAAATTGCAGCCATCTGATTGCAGGTGATGAAAGAATCACATATCCTGGTGTATACTTAACGACATGTTGAAGCTCAGAGTGGCTCCATCCTGCCACAGTGTAGCTGAGACTTGTGTCACTTTGGATTACACTCCAGTATTGTGTTGCCTATCTTTATTGCCTGCCTCTTTATGCGATGATGGTTGACATGTCATCACTCCCATATCTAGAAAAAACCTTTAGGTTAAATGATGAAAGCTAACGAATTGTATAATCCACCTGTCTTTTCCTATTATTCAGATTTGTTTACATTTTGCAAAGTTATAGATTCCACACACGTAAATAAAGGATATCAGAGGAATAGATCTGCAATCAAAAGGCACAGAGACACATGCACTTTCATAACATGAAAACTTCAAATGATGAAACCTCACAAAGAGATTAAGTAAATAAAGACAGTTAATTTCACATGAGAAGGGTGACTGAGCTGCTGGGGTGTGCCAGGTTGGACGCCTGTCTGGTCTGCTGGCCGGGGAAACCAGGTTCACAAGCTTCCAAAGTGATCAATGAAATGTTAATGTGGAAAACAACGATCCAGACAATGCTTATCATGATCTAAAATGAGCTACAGAGTCATTGTTAACGAGAGCTGAAACTTGAGTGGAAGGTTTTCATGAGCCAGACAGCTGTGGAATATAACGTAAAAAACTGCATCATCCCATTTTATTTTAAATAATGAAGATAAACATGATTGAGATAATGGAGATAAATAAAAGAATGATCTAAAATTAAAGTCTGAAGCTGATTATCATGATCCAGAGAGGTTTTTTTTAAAGGATGCAGCTGATGCCCCTCTCGTCTAGTCTGTGCAAAACAGAAGATTGTTGCCTGTATTCACAGTGATCCTGCAAACACAGATTTTCAACTATGAGGAGAGCGATAATTACATGGTTTGTTGTTGCAGAAGAGGCTCAATCGGGACAACAGAAAAATCCACAGTGCCGCAGCACCTGGTTCTGCCTGCCACATTTGTATCTGATTTTTCAAAAATAACTTACTGAGAGATGCACACACAAATCCTACTGTGTGATTTCTGTAGGAAGAAAATAGATTTTATTTTATATTAAAATAGAGCTGAACCAAAGTCGAGGATGTATTCATTTTGATTTCAGAGAGACAACGTCCCCCTCACTGGTGCTGAAGAATAATAGATCATCGATTACATGATGAATGTAATCTGCAAGAAAATTGTACTATAAACTAAACTAGACAGTTTGAAGGTATTTTTTACTTCTTGACCTAATGTTTGAGGGTTATCTGCAAGCAATTATTATTCTGCACACTTTAAAAGTAACCTGCCTATCTTAGGTTGTGTACCAGCAGTGGAAGAGTAAAACAAATCGACCTTTCCTCCTGTTTAAGCACATTGCGCACTGCCTTCACCATTTGTCACCCTGTCATCTTGCCTGGTGTTTCATCTTGTTTACAAAGGACCCTAACAGGTTTAATTTAAGATATGATGATTAGTAATTAACGTGATGCTTGTATGGGTGTCTGAGCGACCCTGAAAGGAAGAGCAGATTCAGTCTTTGATCGCTGCTTTTGTTTGATCTGCACCGTCTTGCTGTGTTAGAGATATGAGGTTTGCATTTTAAATGGTGGGCCAAGTGAACCAGGAAATATGTTGTAGCTGGGTTTGTGTTAAGCTCTCTCTCTCTCTCTCACACACACACACACACACACACGCAGTAGAGATTGATGTATTCTTACTTTCCTTGACAGTGTATTGTTATTCATTTGAGAGTGACAATTTGACCTCTGTCAAACTCCACTTATAGCCTCACTGACACATCACTGGCACAGGTCCCTCCCATTGAGTTATGGTAGCCTGTTGCTACAAGCAATGGTGGAAGAAAAGTAATACTAAAAGTAACAATACTCGTTGTAGTATTAGTATATACAGTAAATATACTTAAACTAAGAAAATTAAAAGCACTCATTATGCAGAATGGCCCATGTTTTTTTCTATCATTGGGTTATAGTTACTGATGCATAAAATAAGGTATATTGAGTAACATCTCCATATTAAAAACATCTAAAAATGACTAAACCTATGTTATATATTTTGTTCAGTTGTGTACATTATCCCAAATGTTTCCAACAACGTTCCAACCCAGAGAAATCCATCATTTTATTCAAGTTAACATTGCATTACATTTGGTTGACTGTCAGTGGTGTCATGCCCCCTTTACCCTCTTGCTATGACTAAATGTAACGTGTATAAAACTTTATTACATTACCTCATCCATGAACATGAATTCTGCCTGAGTCACGTCAAATAGATTTTTTTTAACAATGGAGACAACTCCCACGATCACGCGTTACTTCACGGTGTCATCAAACTAGGCCTTTTGTCATGTGAGAGAACCCAATTAAAATGTGAATAGGTGACTGCAGATGAGCGTTTCTTGGAATGACACAGCAGTTTTTGTTCCAAAACGCACAGATAACAAGGCTGTAATTTGTGAAGGCATAAATCGCAGTACTTGGTGAAGAAACAGATGAGTGATCAATAACTAGCAAGGGAGAAAACAGATTGCAGTTGCAGTCTTTATGTTCTATTTTTTTGATTTTATACCTCCACAATGCAGGGGAAGTAAAAATGTGAAACTGTACACATCACTGTGAGAGCTGATGGATTTTAGGAAATCGCCTTGGTGGTATCAAATTTAAAAGAATTATTAGATTTTTTTGGGAACAACGCTTTGTTCATCTCTAACTCTTTGAGTTAGATAAGAAGCTCAATTACGCTGTCATATCTGGATTTTAAATAGGAGGATACAGCCAGCAGATGGATAACTTAGCATAAAGACTGGAAAGAGCAATTAGCCTTGCTCTCTCCATTGGTAACAAAATACACAGCACCCCTTACAGCACACTATCGTAGTCTCAACTGCATTAAGCCAAACAAGCATCTGCTGGCTCCATCTACACAAAGTTGACTTACTTAAGTGAGAATGGTATCAATCTTCTCATCTAAACTTTGATAAGAAAACAAATAAGAATATTTCTGAAAATGTCAAAGTATTCCTTTAAAACGGTAACATGCCACATGTCGTCTGTGTTCAGAAAGTTTTCTTTATAACATAAACTGATCAGTGAAGCACAGCTGATTGTCACAGTTGTGTGTGCATCTCACTGGTGATTGGGTAACACCTCTGACACACCCACCAAGCAAGAGAAAACAAACAAAACAGCTGGGCACTGTTTTTAGCAAGTTCTTCACAAACAGAACAAAATTGTGTAATTGCAGGGACTATTTTTAGCAGCGGATTAATACACATTTGGTGCTAGTACAGTGTATGTTGAGTTGACTGAAAATAAAACACAATGTCCACGTTCACTGCAGTGAAGAAACATGCCATCTAGTATGACCATTTTTGGACAACAATGGTGGTCTAAAGAACAGAGTAATACTCTTCATGGCTTTGGATAACCAGACAACATTTGTTAGTAGGATCAGGTTCTGGTTTTGGCCCTTTTACCTACCGTCTTTTATTGATTTAATTTCAGGCTGAGAAATAAATACCACCAGGAATTAGGACTATGAGCTATCTGAAAGGGATCAATGGCTAATTTTGCTTATACACAATATAAACCTCACAAATATCATATGATTAAATAACTTTCATTCATAACTAAGTAAACCCAACATAATGGACCCACATGTATCAGTAAAAAGGATTATTTGTTGTCTTCTATTTTGTTTATCTAATCTAGGCTGCATGTGAAACACTGACGTCATGGCCACACCAAAAAATTCACAACATGCTCCCAGTGAGCGATGATGTATACACACTGGTGTGTTGTGGTAACTTCTCTACTAAACGGTGAGCCAGTAAAACTGCAGAGGAAGCAGCGCAACGAACCAATGGCACAGTCGCAGTCATCGGTCTCCGGTGGCTATTTGTGTCCGACGGCGCGCTGCTGCTGCATAAAGCTGGACACAATCAACCGGAAGTTGTTTTGGTATTTTTCTCCCCTATACAAATAGGCAGGAAAAGGCTGCTGCATCCATTTTGATGAAGGTGATTTGCTCTCCTTTTTTATATTGATAAAATTTACTTTGCAAAGGTTTTATCTATGGTCGTCTTGCCATCAGGTAGGCGTACTTTACAATCCTCCAGGATCAAAAAAGGCAGTGGAGGACGAAGTAGGCTACACAAATCCTGTAGGCTACTTGAGTAAAAGTACAGGTACCTTCTCTAAAAATTACTCCACTAAAAGTAGAAGTCTTCAATTTAAATGTCTACTTGAGTCAAAATACAAAAGTACCTGCTTTTAAAAATACTCAAGTGTCAAAAGTGTGGTTATGTTTGTTAGGGCTTGCGGACATGACAAAAAGAATCATCAAAATAGTTGGCAAGTAAATCTATCAATCAAGTAATCATTTCAGCTTTTTAGCCGACTTGTATAAAATGTTGGGTAGTTTAATTTAACAAAATTATTATTTATCATATTTTTTAAACTCTTCATATGTTTTGTGTGTTAAAAAAACTAGTAACTGAAGCTGTCAGATAAATGTGGTGGAGTAAAAAGTAAAATGGTGACATGTAGGCTAGTGGAGTAGAAGTAGAAACTGGCATGAAAAGAAAATTCTCAAGCAAAGTACAAGTACCTCTAATTTGTACTTCAGAGTAAATGTAGCCTACTTTGTAGTTACTTTCCACCACTGGTTTTTGGGACCTGTATTACTCACATCAGGAGTTCGTCAGCAGCAATGCTTTTATTTAGAAGGTCCCAACCGGAACTGCAGTGGTATATAACAGGCAGCTTGACACAAACTATTTTCCAGGGTGGATCACCAAATAACGTTTCTCCCTCCCTCCCTCCCTCACTCCAGTTTAATTCAGTCAAATCATACCGCCCTGGTAGCTACATGCGTCTTTTATAAGAGCGAAGTTAGCACCTTTGGTTGTTCTTTAAGCTCTGGAAAAGACAAGAACATCTTGGGGGGGAGTCGTCTCTTAACCGAAATTAGCTAACGTATCGGCAAACGAACTGCAGCGACCCCGAAAACACACAGAAATGGACGAAAAGGCGTTTACGAAGGAACTTGATCAGTGGATCGAGCAGCTCAACGAGTGCAAGCAGCTGTCGGAGGGACAAGTTAAATCGCTATGTGAAAAGGTGAGATATTAAAAAAAAAGAAAAAAGACCAACTTACTATCAGCTTCTTCTCTCCCCTTACTGACGCCTTCTAGACATTCTTAAAATGGCGTCTATAGTGTTACATTTCACTGCGCTGTGCTTAACGTTATATTTGAAAATCACGAGTTGTTAATATTAGTTGTCTTTTTTTGGGGACGTTTGAATCGTTCCCTGGCAGACATGTCTGAAAATAATGAATGGCGAGCACATGTTGTCGGTAACTGCGGGTTTACAAGCCAGGAATGGGCAGCCATACTGTGAATTCAAGTCACATAGCACATATACAGTATAACGTTAGTCCCCCTTCATTCAGACTGTCAGTGTGACCTGGAACATCTCCGGTAACTTGCTAGCTGTGGCAGTAAAAAAAAAAAGTCCACTCAAGTCGGGACTGACTGCTTAATTACTGCATTTTATGTGTCATGTTGTCTGTATGTAAGCGGGTGCGTGGTAGGGAAGGGAAAGGGAGGTGAATATGTTGGTATCAAACAACCACTACATATCCTGAATGGCTTTATCCACCAAATGTAATGTGCAACAAATGGATGCCCCCAAAAGGCTGGTTATAGCTTACTGTGCAGTTATGATTTGGCTGAACAGAGACGAAGTTGATTTGTCATTCTCTATGCATGTGCGCTACATGATTACTTTGCATTTCTCACAGGTAATAGTCAGGAAATTTGCAAGAAACCTCTGACCCTGACCTTCATCTAGGTTCATATTTAATTCTTTAGTTAATAAGAGGTGGGACTGACTTGTTTACTAGGCAATAAAGTAGTACATTTTCAAACTTCATCATCATGAGTGCTAACTCTATCTTTTGAACCCTTGTAATCCTCTGCAGTTTCTGGTTTACTTCTCCATGTTTTAGGACCATTGGTGGACATTGTTTCACATGTCATTTATACAGAGATTCCTAGAGGCTAATGCAGCCAAATTACATTAAGACTGTAAATAATGTGGGCAACTGACTGGTCATAATGCTACTTATTTGATGTTTTGACCTTTTTGTGGTCACAGAGGTTCCTTTGACCTTTTAGCCACTTTAACTGAAAGTAACTTGTTTCTGAGCCAGGAACTCAATTGTATTTTACTGTTCAACTTAATTCAGTTCTTGCGAATACAAACTGAAAACATATCATGTACAGTGTCCGTAGCTGTACGTGTTTTTGCTCTGCTCCTGCGTTGGCTGACAACTGGTCAACTGATTCTGCAGATTTCTCTGGTCTGAGCTGGAGCTTAACCCCAATCTCTCCTCAGCATCCTCACCTCTCAGACCACTTGCTGGTTTCCAGCTCTAGATGTCTGGGCTCAACAGAAAAATGTCACCCATAGACTCATAAACACAGTTTTCTATCAACAAAATGTGGTGTTTATTGTTTCCTGAATTACTTTCAGTTTTTGTTTTTGCTTTGCCTAAACTTATTTATTGTATGTTTTCAACACCCCTTATCCAAAGTGCACTATATTGTTGCTCCCTCATGTCATGGTCTATTTAGGCGCCCGCTGCTGGAGAAATTGACACCTCTGTTACTGGATGGCAGTGCTGGAAATCCTGACAAAACCTGACCTCAGTTTGTGGTGGATGTGGTTTAATTCACTTTTTGTCTGGATTTCTATAAATTTCACCATTGCTGTTAAGCTTAACTCTGATAACAGAGGTTATATTTGGACAGATGTTTTTTAATTGCCTTTTGCCAAGTCTTTTTAGAGCAGCTCTATCCCTCTTAGCTTGTAGAAGGACTGAAAACTAGGCACATTACCATGTTTGGAGTGCTGTGCACTGAAAGTTAATGGCGCACTATTTTCAGCTTAGCTGTTATGGTCCTTCTAGTAGTTTAAAGTACATTATTCATCTCAGTTCCTTACTCTTTGGGTTGATATCCCAAAATGGGCTGTGGAGTCTCTCCATAAGGCAGTGTGATGGTGGTCAATGCTGTGGCAGGCATATATGCATTTTGCTTATCAGATTTACCTTTGTGCCATCTTCTACTTAATATAGGAAGCTTGGGATGATGACAAGATGACAGTTGTGCCTCCTGGAGGAAATTTCAGTTTTAATTAGACTTAATTTTATTTAACAGCCCCCCCCCCCCAGCTGATATACTTTGACATATCGCTGCATTTGTCCACCTTGCAAGACTAGACAATCTGATTGATTTGTAGGCCCCGTGAACAGTTGTGTTATGAATCCACAAAAAAAACACAAGCAACATGCAGGAAGTGCGCAAATAATGTTTTTCTTTCCTGTTGCTCTCCACTGTTTCCTCCTGAATGCAGCAAAGATGGCATAAAATAAGTCTAGAGGACTGAGGCTGTATCATAGCTCATAATGAGCTCTACTGCTCCAAACTACTGTCTAACTGCATCTATCTGCCCCCCCTGTGAGTTTGGTTAATATATTCAGCACAATGCACCTACACAACATCGTCCCTGATTTAAAAATAGCAGAGGATATGATTGATTTTTAGTCACTAACATATCCAAAGCCATTGTTGCTAAGGGGATCAGAGTGTGTGACTCAGGATAACACTGACTCAGAGCGGCCGTCTCTGTTTTGGGATGTATGGGGGTGTAAAGGAATGAGATGTGCTGTGTAATCTTTTCGTGTCTGCTTTCCAGCTTTCTCATAAAAGGCTGAACATGCCAGAGTTTCTGTCATGTGTCTAGCTGTCAGGGAAGACAGAATATTTAGGAGCTTTATCTTTTACAGATTACAGCACCCCCCCCCCCCCCCCCACCCCCCCCATCCCCTTTAAGGCTCTAGATGTCTCCTGCAATTGTTGTTTGTTTGCAGAGTAGTGTCAACGTCGTTCTGATCATTTTCTAGTTGCCGTGTTTAAATTAGGGGACTGCAGACAATGCTCTGTTCACTGGGAATTGGTTTTATGTTCCTGCCAATTACAGAGTAAATTTAATGAAATGCGTAACATGTGCCTCAGACAGAGAAATATCCCTTTCGTGACTTTTTTAGGTTTTTCCCCCTCCGTTCAAAAATAATCCATTTGAGAGTTACATAACCATTCAGATGTTGTTTTTGTCTTTAAGGTTCAAGCTCTGTGTCGTTTACATCTTTGCTCTTTTGATTTCTTTATGAGGCATTGTTTGCCATACATTTAGACTAGATACAGTTCATTTGTCTTGTCTTGAGTTAGGTAAATCATCTACAAAGTGCTTTACACATGAGAGATTTATAAAAGGCAGCAAACGGTGCAGACAGACAGAGCACAGCAACGGTACATTAGCGTAAATGGGTCATTTGCTAAAGAAAGATGGAGGAATTCTAATTTCTGAATGACTCTTCAAATATTAATATCATACGACCATCTAAATTGTGTCAGAATTATGTAATTACTTATTCATGTTGCGATAGTTGCCCCACTTCCTGGAGCTGACGTACCCCTGTATGACCTCTGTCAATGTTAAAACCAATTGAATGCGTCTAGTCAGGCAGAAAATAAAGCTTTGTTTGCCAACTGAGGTCACACTGTTACTCAGAAAAATGAGTCTGTGAGAATGACTGTTCCAAATGATGGTTTGTTTTCCTACAACAACGTCTGACATAGTGTAGTGTAATAGTGATATCACAAAAACAGTGCAAATGGATATCAAAAACACAGATGAAAGTATGCATTAATGCAGTGATTTTTATGAACACGTTACAAAATGATTTGACGTTTTCAGAAGGTTGTTAAATGCATCTCAGCAAAATACACAGACTGTTATCATAGAAAAGCGGACAAACATAGACACAGCCTGCCATCATTTGGCTGCTGCTGGTGCTGATTTCCACACTGATTATAGTGCTATTGTTAGGCAGATGCTTAACCTTTAGCTACCATAAATGACTCGACTGAGGTCATCGTTTGTGGCTGTAGTTTTGCCTAGTCGTCAAGCTTAATTTGCCCCAAGTTGTCTCCAGGAGAACCTTTGGCTGTGTTCAACACAGTTTAATGGGATTATATTGCGGCAGCCTGGGAAAATGCTGACTTCAGTACTCCGCACTTCACTCTGGCTAAGCAGTTTGTTGACTGTGTGGCGTCTGACGTATTGGTTATAACTGTAATCTGGGCCGAGGTTCCCTCCCTGTGGCATTTCTGCTACAGGTGTGGTCTGTACATTGGGTGGGGTGCTTATGTAATGTCTGCCGTCATCCTTTTCATTCACAGCTGGACTGGCGTCCACGGTACATGTTGTGACCGCAGTCTCATGGAAAAACAGGTCTCTCACACACTAATTTTGAGGTAATTGCTACATCCAAGTTATAATAAAAGGTATCTTGGTACCATAAACAGCAAGTCACATTGAATTAGTTTACTACTTCCGGTTTTATGTAATATTTAATCAGGTGGACCTCAGTCTTGTGTTGTTGTATTGATGAGGTTTTATTGTTTTCTGTCATATTTAGTGTGAGGTGAACCATGTTGCTGATGATTTCAGTGGAATTGTTAAGAATGAACAACTTGTATATGGAATTACTACAACAACCTGCTGTAAAGGCAGATAATGAGGTTTATTTAACTTCTGGGTTTTGACTTAAAAGTCTTCTGAGTGGGTAGCGAAATAAGACCATACAAACTGGGTAATAATAAAAGCAGTGGTTCAGTACATCATACAGTGAGGAAAATATAACTCATATCTTGTTGTCAGGCCTAGTTGTCAGTTGCGTTTTCCAAGGCAAGAGACCTCTGATCTAAAATGTAAAATAAAATGACTTCAGATGACTCTATTTACAGCAGGGGCAGTTGTTATTTGTTTGAAACAGAGGAGGAACTGGAAAGTTATTAATCAGAGATTCCTGAACAAAGCCCCAAAATACTGTAGCAATAATGCTCGACAGGAAGATTCCAACAAAAATCTTGTGTATTCATCAACAGTACATTTAAGTCACTAGCAGTACAGTTACCACTACTTTAGTAGCCCAATATAGTGTCTTTCGTTTAGGGATGCACTGAAATGGAAATTCTTGGCCGAAACCGAATATAATGAAAAAATTTGCAGAATACTGAACAAGTACATTGACATTTTTTCTATTTATTTTGCCTTTTTTTTTTTTTTTACCATTGCAGAAATTAAATAGTCAAAATGTGCTTTTTACTCAGTGTTTCCCATAGGATTTGGAAAGACTATGGGGGTGGGTCCGATGCCCGAGAGGGTCCGGTAAAGTAAATTACATGTGTTCATTTACTTTTTAAAGGACATATGTAATAAGTTTTATACTTTCTGTGAATATAATCCAACTAATCTTATTTCCATCCTGTATAGACACCTTATTTTGAAAATCGGACGTTGTCACGTGTGTATCCTCGCGATAAAGTCCGACCCAATGATAAATAATGTTGTATGTGGTTCTCGTATCATACAACACGAAGACTTTATAGCCTCTCTTCAGGTAGGACTCTCATACTGCAAAACTTTTCTCTCTTTGTAAAGAGATTTTCACGTCTTTCTCGGACACTTTAAAATACTTCCACACTGCCAACATGTCAACGCAATTGTTAAAATTAAATTAATATTTCTTCAATCTTTTTACTTATTGGGCCAAACAGCAAAAGTGCCGTTTTTTTCGGCCGTTTAATTTCGGTGGCCAAACATTCGGTGCATCCCTACTTTCCTTGATTTCTAATCTACCATGTAGTTCAAACATTATTATAACATGATGAGATATGTCAGGGTTCACTCATCAAATCTATTGGGGTTTTGTTAAACTTGTCTTTTATGTTTGCCAGGTAATAATAATTCTGTTCTGCCCAAATTATAGTGTATTAAATTCATGTTGCACTTGATGAAATGAAATCTGTTACTAAAGGGAATTGAAGTTTTAGAGCTGTGAATAGTAAAGAGGATGGCAGACAGGCCTGACCCACTTAAAAGGCATGTTTGTTTATTTTCCCTGACCATATTTGTTTATTTTCCTCATATCTCGCGCACTGAGGTGGAGGAGGGGGGAAGAGTTGAAGATGAAAATATATTGCTGTTCCACTTTAATACAGGCCTGTAGAGTATTCTTTCTGGTTTAGAGTTAGAAGGCCCTGGTCAATCTGTCATCCACAGCCCTGTCATTTAAAGGCCTCCTGCCACATGGTAGTATGGGCACATGGAGGCTGTGTGTGTGTGTGTGTGTGTGTGTGTGTGTGTGTGTGTGTGTGTGTGTAATGTAGGTCAGCAATGTGCAGCGCTGCAGTCCCATCCTGGTCTCTCTCTGTCCCATCTGTTAGGTTGACAGGCCAACTTCAGCAGTCTGTCAATGTCGATTCACCCTGCTCATAACAGTATGAAAAGATGGTGGCTGTTCAAAATGTGCCCATTTTGCAGATGCCTCACTCTGTCTCTCTTCGCTCCGTATCACCCATGCAGCATAGCACGTCAGCCATGTCTGGTGGTCATTCAACTCTGAGTATTTCTCAATCAGCCCGAGGATTTGTTGCTTCAAAGCTCTTTAAAAGAGCTCCTTCAGCTGACTGGCCCCTTAGTCAGACCTGCCAAGCTACACTGACTCCAGGAATCGGCCTCGTTGTGGGACTCTGGATTAAATATTAGTACTGTTAAAGCTCTTACACTGTTTTTAGTTTTTGTTTTTAAATGTCGAAAGTGCCGGTAAAAGCGGTATAATAATTAGTAAAATGATGTGAATAATGTTCACGTAGCTTTTTGAATGTATAGACACAGATATGCTCTTGATAAACTTCTACATTGTAAAGAAAAAGGAGATATGTCACTAGACACACAGAGGAAGGCAAATGATGCCAAGTACCCCCCCACCCTGCGTCAGCTGACCCGCAAAACAAAATCTTCACTGCATATTTTGTGTTTGGTCTGTATGTGACTCTTCTTTGCACTGAATCAGCAGGAAGTGTTTCCTCTAAAAAAAAACACTAGCTGCAGGCAACATACTGAGCCATATGTGGCTGCATCAAGACTACACCATGATGAATTTTGGGTACAATGAACTGTGTCCAAGGAAAACATTTTTGACAGTTCCACTATGGGTGTAGTGGCTGTTGTGTAACTGGCTCCTCCTAAAGTAACAATCTGGAGATCCAAAAACACCAGCGAGCGTCTTCCACTCTGTTTGCTGCTTTTGGATCATCACAGTAATTGATTTTAGGAAATACTGCAGTGCAACCAGAGCTGTCTTTCCAAGCGCTGCGAGGCAGGCCTACAGGAAACTAGACACAACACATGCAGGCTAGGGTTTTTTTCTTTGAGAGATGGTGGTGATATTGGGGGTTGTGTTGAGAAATTGTGCAGAGAGGTTGGCAGGAAATTGTCTGTTCCTGGAAATAAAAATGGAGAGTTAAGGACAGTCAAAATTACAGTGTATAGAGCATACAGTGCAGGATCACTTGGATGTCAATGAGCAAAACACAGTAAAGCTGCACACAATATATTAACTGGAACATTTTCTTATCTGCAGTTATTTTTATTTATTTATGCATATACTTTTTCTGGTGTCTGTTTTTCACTCACTGTTTTTTTTTGTTTTGTTTTTTTTTTAAATTCCCCCCCACCCCTTTCCTGCAGGCAAAGGAGATCCTGACCAAGGAATCAAACGTCCAGGAGGTGAGATGTCCGGTGACAGTCTGTGGCGATGTGCACGGGCAGTTCCATGACCTCATGGAGCTGTTCAAGATCGGAGGGAAATCTCCTGACACAAACTATTTGTTCATGGGAGACTATGTAGACCGAGGGTACTACTCCGTAGAAACCGTCACTTTACTAGTATCACTTAAGGTAAGTTATAATTTAAAGTCCTAGCACATTTGACAAGTTCCAAAACAGAAAATGTATGTATGTATGTATGTATGTATGTATGTATGTATTTTTTTTTTATTACAATCATCTGCCCCTGTTTCAGGTACGCTACCGTGAACGCATCACAATCCTCAGAGGGAACCACGAGAGCAGACAGATCACACAAGTGTACGGCTTCTATGACGAGTGCCTACGGAAATATGGTAACGCCAACGTTTGGAAGTACTTCACAGATCTGTTCGATTATCTCCCCCTCACTGCCTTGGTAGACTCTCAGGTGAGAATACACATCAGTTGGTTTCACAGATAAATATGGACTGAGCAACTACTGAATGACTTTATGCTGTGAGGGAGTTTAATGTTACATTGTGGAATGAAACGCTGCTAGTTCAGGCAATATTGGTTTAATGATGCGGTGGATATAGAAGCTGATGGTCACAGAGAAGTACTTGTATTTACTACTAATACTGACATTTTCCTCTTGTCCTTCCAGATTTTCTGCCTTCATGGAGGCCTGTCACCGTCCATAGATACTTTGGATCACATCAGAGCACTGGACCGCTTACAGGAAGTGCCACATGAGGTAAAGATAATACTTAAATGTGTTTAAGTTTTCAAATTTTCAAAAGCACAGTTATGAGCTGCTTCATGGCCGGAAGCACAATAAAATTATGAAATGAACAGAAAACTACAGGATTTTAACTGTCAAAGCAAAAGGGAAGCAGTGTGGTGATGATGGTGGCTGTTCAGCAAGCAGGACTGTGTCTGTGTTTCCTTTCTAACATGCTCCTCTTTCTCTTTGTCTTCCGCAGGGTCCCATGTGCGACCTGCTGTGGTCGGACCCTGATGACCGCGGCGGCTGGGGCATCTCCCCACGAGGAGCTGGCTACACTTTCGGCCAGGACATCTCTGAGACGTTTAACCACGCCAACCGCCTCACACTGGTGTCTCGTGCCCACCAGCTGGTTATGGAGGTGCGTGTCTGTATAAAGTATGTGTGCAGAATTACTGTACATCTGCTGCTGGGGATGATGGAGTTAAGGACAGGAAACTAGATTTGCAAAAGTCATGAATGTTTGTAATTTTAACAGACAAATATGAATTTATGTATAGTTCAGGACTGTACATAGACTTCACAGCTACAGTCAACAATTCTCAAAATGTTTTAACAAAAACTGAACTAACATAAAGATGAAAAGTATAATCAGAACAACAACATTCTCCTGACCAGCACTGCTACAGAAGACCGTACAGTCACCAGACAGCACTGTCATACAGAGTTCAAAACATGTTCAGTTTACATTAGCATTACAGAAGCACTTTTCTGAATTATACATCTCTGGTAAATAATGCATCTGCCTCCCCCAGGGTTACAACTGGTGCCATGAGAGGAATGTGGTGACAATATTTAGTGCTCCCAACTACTGCTACCGCTGTGGCAACCAGGCAGCTATCATGGAATTAGACGACACCCTCAAATACTCATTGTAAGTATAACAAAACACTGAGAACTGGAGCATGTAACTCTGGATATTTTTCTCTCTCAAATGTTTAATACTTGAAATGGTGCTACAGGCTTTGCAAAACTCCAATTATGTGCAAAGTATTTGTTTAACATGACATGAATGCTTCATTCTAAATAGCTCTGAGGATTATGCTCACAAATACGTATGAATCAACAAATCTAATTAGTTTGTTTCTTCTTCCAACCAGCTTGCAGTTTGATCCTGCGCCACGCAGAGGGGAACCTCATGTCACTCGCCGCACCCCAGATTACTTCCTGTAAACTCTGACCTTTGACCCTTGTACAGTCAGGTCCAATATTGCCATGATATATATGACCTTCAACCGATAACAACATGAATGAGGAAGGGGAGGGTGGGAGACTTGGGTGGGCTACACAGCAGTGCACGTTGTATATCCACACAAAGACCTATTTAAGCATTTAGCAAAAAACAATGTCTGTGTGTCTGAGTGGACCAAAAGGTGTGTGCCATAATCATTTCAAAATTCATTGCTGAGGACTTTATTGAAAAATTCCCCCACTATGTAAAACAACGGTGATGTTTAAATTCCTCATCCTGTACCTGTGTAGCTGGACTGATGGCACTGAGGTCTAAGACAAAAATTTGCTACTTCAAATGTGGTTGTTTGAACCCCACATGCCATGGCTTGTATTTAGGAGATCTGAACATCTGTTTGCACTTTTTGTAAATCTTAAGAAATGTAACATATGTCAAAAGATGAAAATTATTTCACACTACAGATGGTTTTTGTTTTGTTTTTTTGATTTTTAAAAAAAGTACAAATAAAAAGCCCCCATTAGGCAAGTTTTACACATGTTTTCCTTGCCTTGTGCAACTTTAGAGGAATACTCTTCTTATGCAGTCACCCAGCTTGGTGTATATGATAGGAAGGAGTGTTCATCCACATCAATTCACTGACTCCCTCTGAACTACAGAGTCTGTATTAACCGAACCATTTGAATAATAAAGATGAAGGTGGCTCCTTGATGTGAAAGTGCTGTTGTCTTTACTTTTTTATAGTACTGAAAAAACCTGACCTGAATGAGATGATGACTGGTGGTATGGTCTGGCTTACAAGGTTCCTTTGTTTGACCTGTAATTAATGTCAAATTAAACCAACTGGAAGTCGGCCAGTTTAACAACCAGCGGGTAGGTCAGCCATCTGGTTTGAGGTTGCCTGGCAGCTGGCTGAGGAATTGGTTCAGGATGTGTGTTTTGGAGAGATTTGCCCACTGATGACCTTCTTGGAGTTACTGTAATGGTAATCTGTTTTACAGCTAGATACAGTAGGTTATCGGGACATCTTGGTTAGTATCAGAAAGGTATCGGTAAGTATCGGACACTAGTACTACCACTACTACTATCGGACAGGTAATACTATCTGACTCTTAAACTTAATTTCATCTGCAGCAATGCTCCATTGAATATAGTTTATTTCTGTTTACCATTTTATAATTGCTTTTATATTACTGTATATTGTCTGCAAAAGGGAGTTACAAACACTATTTCGCTACAACCTGTGTCAAAGAAATGTACCTTGTAAACTTATCAAGAAAAGCAGACATTTTTGTCTGCTCACACTAATGCCAACATTAGCAGCATCTTGCCAGTAAATAAGTATTGTCAGCGTGAACACAATAATAAGCATTGACACCAAATTAACAGTATTTTTGATCCCTTTTACGGTTAAGTGTAATTATTAGAAGGCTAGACTATATGATTATGTTTACCTTGCAACAATTGCTTTTAATTGTATCATAAGTACTGCAATTATAAGTAAAACGCAAATGAATGACCCAAAAACACGAGAACTGTATGACAACTTACTGTAGAATTGATATGATTGGCATTTTGTTTAAGCCCAGATAATGTATTTTCCTATTTAATGTTCCATCCATCCATCCATCTTCATCCGCTTATCTGGGATCGGGTCGCGGGGCTATTTAATGTTGTCATACACAAATATGATTCCAAATGTGCATGTTGTCTGTCGTTTCCCACTGCAGCTAAAGTGATGCTTGCTGCTTGATGTTGAAAACAAAATAACACAATAAAACCCACTTTTAACATTTAGTATATTTAAAAGAAAAAAAGGAGTAATGCAACAGTTAGAAATAGATTAAGTGGCATTTATGCACTCAGAACTAGGGAATGAAAGCTTTTGAGGAGCACTTGAACGCACCATAGAAACAGCTCAAAAGTATCTGCGATAAAGGAGGAAACGCCACTCCATGGTAGTTTAGGGTAACTTGACACAAAATCCAGTTTTTCCTAGATTGAAGGATACAGTTCAGTAATAGTATGATGGCACATTGTGCATTTAGACTTAAAATTTAGAGATTAAAACCTCTTTTTCAAGAAAGACCTGGCCAAAACTGCAGCATATATACAGAGCACACCAGACACACCCACAACAACCAAAGGACATTCAACAAAGACTCTTAAGATACAAAAATAAACAGTATAACATTAAGACCACTTAAAAGTACATTTAGTTCATAGGTTTAAATGATTTTGTTATTTTAAAAGCAGTAACAACAATTAATAGCATCTAGTTCCAAGTCTTTAATCCTGTGTTTAAATTAACCAAAGGAGATCACATCAGATCCTTCACATTTGTATGTAGGCCTACATGCATGACATTTTGCATTCAGGAAATGAAATAATGATGATATAGGAATGATATAGCCCAGTCTGGATTTTTAAAAACAGATCAATATATTCTGCCTTGAGTACAGATAGCAAGTCATCATAATTTATACATGTGCATTTTTATAATGCACGTAGCTATAGAATTATTCAAATTAAAATGAACCAATGTGGCTGTATCTGAACTGTACAATTGTTGTGTGATCAGGAAAGCCACCCTGATCACAGAGGACCCCTCTCACCCCCTCCACCACTCTTTCCAGTTATTACCCTCAGGCAGAGGATATAAAGTTCTACTGTCCAGGAAAACACATTTACAAGAAATCTTTCATTCCATCTGCAGTAATCACTCTGAACAACATAAAAAAGACACTGTACAGCTGCCGTTTATGTATGTTTCTATCTATCTATACAATTCAATTAAATTCAATCTAGCTTTATTGGCATGAATGTAAGACAACAATATTGCCAAAGCTACAAATAAGAACAATTCATGTTATACAATTAATTAATCACTATTAAAAAAATTAAAAACATATATATATCTAAACGCATATTCATCCCCATTAATATATAGGTATACTGGATGTGGTGGATAAGCACATTGCATGCATGTATTTTTTTTATTGAATAACCACAATGCCATCTAAAACAGTTAAAATGGCAAACATCTTTTAATAATTAAGTGTGTCAGATGTTGATGTACAGAAAATTAAAACAGAGTTAGATAAACAGGAAAAGCAGCCTTCATGCGGCCGCCCCTCTTTTCCCTCACGCATCTGACAAAACGGTCGTCAGCCTCGGGGCGGCAGGCACGCTTACCAGGTTGATCCAGAGACTTCCGACCGCTATCGGTGCTTCAGCGTCTGCCAGGCCCTGCTGTTGACTACAGAGGAATTTCACCTCTGGAACCGTGTAAAAACATTTACGGTACGTATCTTCACAACGCTTAAAAACATTTTTATCACCTTTGGAAATTGAGTTGTTTTTTTTTTACATTGTGTTTACATCTTTGTTTGAATAGCTTAGACGTGGTAGCTAAGAGGCCTCACTGACATCGCAAGGCGCTAGCGTAGACTGTTTAGCTAAGATGCTAGCATTGTGCATGGTAATGCTAGCAATCTGGTTAGCTTAACAGACATTAGAGGATTGTATGCATTGTAGCTAGCCTTTTAACATGCTAACCTTGTGTTTTATGCATGAATGAGCGTCCCTTTTGTCAGTTGTCAAAGGAACCCAATAGCAAGCTAGCTAATTGATTAGCGTTACCGTCGTTGAGCTTGTGTTAACAGGTGGCTAGCTAAATGTATCGTTGGTTAGCTTGGAGGTAATGTTAGCGCTTTAACGGTTACCACTTGTCCATTGCGTTTATTTTGCTAGTTACAACGCACGCACAACATTAAAATGTGTACATATGTACCGGGTTTATCGTTACTGCTATAACTAGTTAACTATTAATGCTGTGTAACGTTACTATACCGTTAGCGGGAGAACTGACAATCGTTCACGTCAATAGTAGCTTAGCTAGCTGCAGCGTTAGCAGTTACTTATTGTGAGTTTACTTTGTGGGATATTCGCCTTTTGTACAAATGTTAATGTAGCTAACTGCACCTTTTAAAAATGTGTTTAATAATACACATTCTCTTTCTACTTCTTTACAGATAATGCCCACAATAAAACTACAGAGCTCTGATGGGGAAATCTTCGAGGTGGATGTTGAGATAGCCAAACAGTCAGTCACTATCAAGACCATGTTAGAAGGTATAGCTTTTTTTTTTAAAATCATCTGCAAACGTCTGAGTCGATTGTGTGACCTCGTGGCCCGACCTATATTGTGTTTCCTCCTCTGTACTAATTTAGGGAATATATTTTAATTTGGATAAATACCAATTTATCTAATTGATTCTTTGACAGATTTGGGTATGGATGATGAAGGAGATGATGACCCAGTTCCTCTTCCTAATGTGAATGCTGCCATTCTCAAGAAGGTACAGAACTCGCAGACAAATTCAAATTAGCTTTAATGGCATGAATGTACAGCAACAATATTGCCAACGCTATATATAAAGTACATAAGGACAATTCATTTCAGACATTTCTCACACACACACCAGGCATTGTACAGGGAAACATGTTTTGAACTGTGCATATGCACTCACTGATGATCAGTATCCAGTCGGTTTGTTAGTTGAAAATAAAAAGAAAAGGGTTTTGTTGATGTTTTGTGAAGTTCTGTTGTAAAGTTCCTCTGTTTTTGCTAGGTGGACAAATAAAAAAGGACCTTGCAGTTAGCATTTTTTGCCTGAAATTGTCATGTTTAAAATTAAATTCAATCTCAAGTTGTGTTAATCACATTTACAAACCTTCGCCCATCTTTTTTGGTACAGGTTATGTTTTCTGTGATTTTTTTTTCACATATGTCAAAAGTATCATTTCATAACTCCGCCTACTTTCAACTGGTCAGATAGTAATATTCAGGCGGATCGTGAGGAGGAGGATGACAGACAGGATGCAAAGGCCTTGAGTGTATATGGAGTTTGTCTTCACGTTCTGTTAAGATGATGATCTAATCACTGCTCATCTGTCAAGCTATTTGTTCCCTTTTGCCTGTTCTTGCCAGTAAAGCTGAAGGCTGTAAAAGCCTGTTTCTTCTTGCCTCTTGTGCAGTTCTTTTAAACAAGAGGGTCTTTAATATTATTTTACTCATACCTCAGTTGGCGAACTGGAACCCATGCTTAGTAATTATATTTTCATAAACACATTTCTAATAACTAGAGTTTGCAATATAAGAAAGGAAAAACTAGGCACATAGTTCTAGACAAAGGGCAATGAATGTGTGTGTGCTCCAGTTTGAAATGAGGTGCTGATGGATGCCATACAGTATATATTTTACTGGTCATGACCACTGTAATGTGTTAACTTTTGGTTAAAATTTTGTGCGTGTGTATCCCTCAGGTGATTCAGTGGTGCACTCATCACAAAGATGACCCCCCTCCTCCTGAGGATGATGAGAACAAAGAGAAGAGGACAGATGACATTCCGGTATGGGACCAGGAGTTCCTCAAAGTGGACCAAGGCACCTTGTTTGAACTCATTCTGGTAAATACAGTTTACATTATAATTACATCACATTGACCTACATCCATTCCTTAGTGGTTGACACTAACTGTAACTATAACCATTGCATGCCAAACCCCATCCCTGAACTCTAACTCTAACCAAAAACATAACCGTAAAACAGCATGGTCGATGGTCCAGCTTTCTTTTCTTAGATGAAAGGTGAGTCGATGTACAATGTTCATTTATTAATAGATTTTGTCCTCATAAAACCTACATGCAGATGCCTCCCATGTTATGGTACTCTTCAAATTGATTTCTGAAGACATTAACTTCAACACTCCTTTGCTTTCTGGCCTTGTTTTCTCCCCTACCTGTAGGTTTGTATTTGTTGTTTTTGTGTGTATTTCTGTTGACACTCCTTTCCAGTCATCTGTTTCATTCTTCATTAATCGAGGTACAAAAGTTGCTTGGCTGTTGTAAGGTGAAAAACCACATGTCAGAAACACTCCCTGTGGATTTTCTCTCTGCGGCATGTGACTAAACCAGGCAGGGCACATGAAAGGTAACCTAAGCAGTGATTTGGAAATGGGTGCTGGACAAGCTTTGGGCTTCCAGGAAGTGAAACATAAGTCAGTAGTGTCCATCACTTGCGTTGATTAACCCCCCACCGGTTGTTTTGAATGTGTTTACATGCACTAAGCTAGAGGATGCTGAAGAGGCGGGGGTGAAGTAGCTCAATGAGGGCTTCCGTGCTATATGAAAATTAATACAAGACTTTGTCAATGACCACCAAATGGTGTATGTACGGTTCAGTGGGATTACGGGATGTGAGTTAACTGGACCACAGCAGGAGTGGAGTTGATGTTAAGTGATCTTAGTCTTGCGTGTAACCTGATGGCTTTGAACTGTAGCCTTACTCAGAAGCAGGACTTGGAGACATGATTGAAATCAATGGCACACTATTAATAACCATGTTTGTCGAAAGCATGTTTATGGTCACATAATTGGTTAATACCGCAAACTCTACTGTTAGACACTTAAATATACAGAAGCTTCAAATCTCGTTTCTATTTTAAATTTGAGTGAGGACTTGGACATCAGAAGTATAACCGTCTATCTTTTACAAATCAGTCGATCTGATTTTCAAAGCAGCACAGATGTTTTGTAATGAATTGTGGTCATTGTAATTCCTGAAGGCCTTGATGAAACAGATAAGTTGGAAAACTTAAGCAACCTCTTCTCATTTCAATGGAACGACTGCGCTGGTGAAAAAACAAATGTGGGTGGTGTCTGGCAAAAAAAGTTGAACCAGGTTTAATTTTCTAACTCATGCAAACACCCGTTCCTAGTAGATTACTTTGATGCTCAAAAGAAAAAAATGATTGTCGTCATTGCAACTTTCCGGAGTTGTTAAATCCTGCCTCTTAGTAATAGAAACTGCTGTGCTGTGTTTTGGCATCTGATAAGCCTTGAAATTTGTGGATCTATTACTCAAATCGGTCTTCCTGCATATTAAGCCCCATTTACACTTGGTAGTTATGTGATCTGTATCTGGATAATGACATCTGATCCACAGGCCTTTTGAATTCTCACCTGATATAATGCGCATTCTAGTTGTCTTGGGGAACCTGGCAGTCAACAAACCTGGTGCAGCCTACGTCGTGGAAAGCAATGCCGTGGACAGTGTCTTTCTTAAATAACTTTTTGTGAGGGTCTTGCTAACTTGTGCTACTGCTTGTAGCTTACTTAAGTTAGCAGCAAGAGCTGGAGATAAGTGACCTTTAATGTGCTGGATGGATTTTTGTTCTTGAGAATTTACACCTGGCTGAGATCCAATCACACCCTCCACATGTGGTCTGACTGATCTGATTGCAGTCGGATCACGATGCGTTCTGCTTGCATTAATGGCCCTCCTTATCTAGATGGGATACACATTGCATGTTAACGCCAGCTGTATTTGGAGTGTTATTAATTTGTTGCACTGGTACTTGAAACGTGACGGCCACACCAGTGCAGCTCCTTGCTGTTTTTTGTCTGAAGGCCAGGTAACACGCTTGTAGTTGCATTCAGCATTAGCAGTCGGGAAAACTATAGTAGTGAAAATCACCAGTAACTTCATGCAATGTAGTCTCAAAACGCCCTTGGCTGGCTGTTAATCTGCCTGCAAGTGTTGATATTTTCCTTGAATGTGTCAGTCAGTTCTTGTAGTCTCACTGCCACCTCCTCTTCATGTCACTGTTGTGCTTTTTTTATTTTTTAGGCTGCCAACTATTTGGACATCAAAGGCCTGTTAGATGTCACCTGCAAAACGGTGGCCAACATGATCAAAGGCAAAACCCCGGAGGAGATCAGGAAGACTTTCAACATCAAAAATGATTTCACAGAGGAGGAGGAAGCCCAGGTAATTGTTCCATCCATCACCTGTCTGTCAGAAAACACAAAGGTCTTATATAAGTAACGGGAAATTAATTGATCAGTTTGGACTGATGCTCAATATAATTACACAAATACACCTTTTGATTCTGTATAAGGGATCGCAGCTTTTGACAGTTCACCTACCGTCCACTTATTCTTGGAAACTTACCCAGTTTGTCCCTCCTCTCCACAGGTACGTAAAGAGAACCAGTGGTGTGAAGAGAAGTAAAGGGGAAGACCCTGCCAACACTACCACACTGAAAAGGAATTGTCCCTGCTAACTGGTTGCACTGGCGTTGTTCATACTTGTCAATATTTACATTTAGTGTATTTAGAGCCACATACTCACCCCCTCCTCCCCTTCCATCAATTTCTGCATACCAGTAGCATGACCATTTTAACTTGCCTGTGTGTTGTCATTAATTTAAATTAAAAAAAGCTATTCTGTTTCCGCACACGTGTATTTACATAAAATAATCCTGGTTTCATGCTTTGTACCCTTAAAGATTAGAAGTCTTTCCATATTTTTCCTATTGTCAGTCGCTATGGTTGTCTTTTTTACTTGGACATGTTTTTTTCTTTTAGGGTTAATTGAATAAAATGGCTTTTTTGACAATGGAAATGAAAGTGTGAATATTTTACTTTTTCCCTCTGTAAATGCATCTGTTATGTGAAACCGTGATCAGAGAGGATGGCTGTTAAAGGAAAAGTGAAGTTTGAGGTCGAAAGATGTTTTGCGTAATGTCCTTTTGGACTCGAAGTACTTGTGTTATCACAGCATTGGGTTACTCATTCCTAATTCATGTTGTATTGAATTGGAAACCTTTCTCAGATAAACTGATGCTGGCTTTTGGGATGATCAAATATATTGAAGGAGTAAATAAAACGTTTAAAAAGGTTCTTGTTTGTCATTTTTGTTTTGAAGGTACCATGCGCTGAAGCTCATGACCTTTAGGACAATTTGTTTTTAGATTTTTTTTTTTAAAAGTAATTTGTCTCACTGAAATCGTTCCTGATATGTGCTAGTATCTTATCTACAGTAGACAGTGGACAAGATATTGGAAACACTTTAATACATCAAACAAAAACAAGGAATACATCAGGCGTTTTGAGGCGTAAAAAATACAAACGACATCTTCAAGGTGTTGCCACTGACGTCCTCAAAATAATAAAAGCTATTTCTAGCACAAGAGCTCTCTCTGCTGGAGGAAAACAGTTTTGCTGTACAGAGGCTCAGCCTACACTTTGTCCACATTGTTGGAAGCTGAGTTTGAAGCTGCAAGCAGAACAGTAAATTAATCCTTTTTTTTTTTTTTTTAATCAAAATCTTATTTTTGTTACATTTAAGTTGGAACATGCACAGATTGAGAACACAAGATATCATTTGAATGCTGCTGCAGTAACACTTGACCAAATGAAAAGTAAAATTCTCCACAAGACAAAAAATGTATTGCTTTAAGAAATGGTACAAACTAAAAGAAATGTTTTTTTTTTTTTTTTTTTTTTTTTACATAAAAACATATAAAAGTTTAATTATAATAGGGAATTCCAACATTTATAAAACTTTACAACACAATGCAATATAATAGTACCCATTTGGTCTCAGATAAGTTTACGTAGCTGCAAAATGTTCAGTCAAAGGAAAACCGCCAAGAGACTTAAAAACAAACAAAACCCTCTTGTCTTTCTCTGAGGGCTTCCCCACAAGCAGAGCATCTGACCTTAAAAATCCTTTAAGAGTCAAACAAAAATACCACAAATTAGGAGAACACGGAACAAAAATGTAACTGTTGATATAGCGAGACTGACAGCCTGAAAGTGCCTAAAAGAAATAATGTAACTTGAAGTTGGGGATAATCAGTCATGTATAATTGTGGGACTTTTACCTGCTGAACATGTTTTCTTTGTGAAAGGGGCTGCACAAGTAGTATAAATTGTTTGCAAATGGAATGAAACGGAAGTCGAACTGTTTGCAATATGGCAGCTAACGATAATGAATCAGTCCCTCTTTAGAGCTGAGGTTCTGCTGGTCAGGCTGGCTGATTGCTGGTTTCTGCTCCCCTCTGGTTTGGTCTGACTGATAGTGGTGGTCAAGTTGATCGGAGTGATAGCTGTGATGGTGATATGTAAATCCCTAAATGTGAAGGAAAGTCGATATGTAACAACAATGTACGCCCTGAAGAAGAGTCTTGTGCAACTACGCTCTCACCTTGATGCCAGATTAGCTCTTACCTGTGCCTAACTTTTAGGTCTGTGTTGATGTGGCTTGTTTAATTGTGATTGTCATGGAGGTCAAAAGCACAGGGTCAGCTTTAAAAACGAGCATCAAGGGGCTGAGGAGATTAATTTGTAGGATTAGTTCTCAAGAGGCAGAGCTGTCCTGAAGGCAAAACGAATGGCTTTAGGTTGAGGTTAGCTGCAGCAGATAGAGCCGAAAAAACAACTTAAACAAAGATTACTTTTGCCTCTTTACAACTGGAAGTCCTGGTGACTGGCGGGGTTTCAATCACCAATTCAGAGGCTGGATCCTCCCACGGATGTGGCTCAAAAAGTGGATCCTTAAGCTTTTGTCTTGTGGTCCACTTACCTTCCAAATGACAGTTTTGCTTCACAATGAAGTGTTCCTTGCTAACTTGTAAAACTATTTCAAGGTTCACGACCAGGAAGTTGATCTTATACTTTCAAAACACCAAACTGGCCCATGTTAAGAATCACCAAATTTACAGTATGACTAGGTTAATGGTAAATACTAACCTTATTAACATGTCTAGGTGGGTAACATTTTACCAATGATTGGTGACAACCTGAACCACACATGGTTAGGTGATATTTCCAGGTTGACAAGGATTGCCTGGATGCTTGATTAAAGAATTGAACATTTGAAGGAGATTTCCAAAAGAATTGGGCCTCAATAATGACTGATTCTGTCTAATAACAGAATTTAGAGGATCCAGCCTCTGAACTGAGACACAACTATTATCTTACTCTGCTATAATTTAGTGGGGCGGATGCTGGTACCAGGGAGTGACGGATGTGTCCCCCTTCATCACCTAGCTTCCCTCAGTCACTTCTATTACTTTAAAATCAAACAAAACAACCACAGGCTATAGATAAATGTGAAATGGTGGCAGGTGAGGAACATGATCTTCATGACTCTGAAGATAGCTGAGGTGAAACGGGCTCACGGACGTGAGCAGCCCGGAGTGATCACAGAGTCTCTGTTAGCACTTTGAGAGAAAGTCCCGCAGCCTTGGCGGCTGACAGCGCTGTCGTTGAGCTGTGCATCTGCTTGCTGGACAGTTCCAGGTGTGAGTGGGTGTGTTTGGTTGCGGGCTGACGGAGGTCGCTGCGCTTGCCAGCAGACTGCTGCAGGGGTGGGCGTGTGTGTGAGCGTGTGTGTGTTGGCGGAGACAAGGGGAGACGTGTTGATGGGGAGGTGGGCGGTGGGGAGCAGCCCGGGGAAGGGGGATGCTGGTGCTGGTACAGACGGTGGCGGGCGGGGGAAGGGGAGGGGGGAGAGTCTATAGCACTTAGATCTGAAGAAGTTGGGCTGGGGCAGCCTCCTCCTTGAAGGTAGCGAATGCACTTCTTTTTCCTCCTAGGGACAGTCAGAGAGAGTTATCTGTGAATAAAGTGTGGATGGTAAATGTCAGCAGGCTTCAGTGAAGATGCATCACTCACACCGATGAACAGGGAGACAGTCATACTGAACATGGTCATGATGAACAACTGAAATTGATCAGTGTCAGTCTATGTACATCTGTATATGAAACGTTAATGTCCGAAACACTGCAAACCCATTTCAAACCTAGTTTTTGAAAATATTGTTATTGTATCAAATTACTGGACTTTTAGAAGGAAAAAGTAACAAAACATTTTTGTAATATTGGTGTCACGCTAATGTAAAATATTAAAGATTGCTTTTTATTTCAACATTTTGTGAAATATGCCTACTCCCCCCCCCCGCCCCAGAGAATTAGATGAGAAAATCAATATCCTCATGTCTGTACAGATTATGGAACTAAAGCCTGTGGTGCTTAGCTTAACTTAGCACAGCAGGGAGAAACAGCTCACCTGGCTCTGTCCAAAGTTTAAAATATACCTATCAGCGCCTCTAAAACTCACAGGTTAATGTGTTGTGTCTCGTTAGTTTGAAAAGTACACAAACAGAAATGTAAAAGTAACAATTTTTGGCTTTAGGGGGAGTAATGTGCCGGAGCAAGTTACACACTGTGTTAAACACTGTGACTTTCTTGAGTTTTGTTGTGACCAGGCAACCAGATTTCTGCACAGAAGTGCTAGACGGATGGATAATATAAAGTTACACTACCTAACTCCTCCTAAAACCCTAAATTGTGGTTTGTACTTCCCACTACATTGAACAAATGATATAACATGTTAACTACTGAGCTTTAAAATGTGTTGTCACGTGTACTCCCTGCTTCCAGTCTTCAAAATTCTGTGGTATTCCACAAAAAGAAAGGATTTTGTAGGCTATTTGTGCTGGGTAATGCAAATGTCAGTGTATACAGATAAATCATTTATTATTTGACAGAAGGAAATCCTAATCAAATTAATATTTAAAATATTTTTTTGTGCTATGTGTTGAACAAAACTCTTGGGCTTGTGGTGTTGACGGTGTCCTTAACATAAAAACAAACATCACAAAAATAGTATTTATTGCATAATACAGTCAGGTGTTTCAGTTTTTTTGTCCACCCTAGGTACACTCTTCTCCTGGTCTGCTCCAGACATTATGCAAACAGCATTGATGTGCAGTGCTTTGTGAGGTGTGATACATAAAAGCAGACTTGTGTACCACTGACTGCAGCATCAAAGCAGTTAACAGGATCCCATGATCATTACCAGAATATGATATGAGTCACCATGTTTAACCGCAAGGAAAGGCGCTAGGCCATATTTAGAGAGAGAGAGAGAGAGAGGGAGAGCAGGAGGAAGAGTGCAATAGAAAGTGATTTCTAAATGTCAGAGTTCACCATCAAAAGGCGCCTGTTACCACATCGCATGAATGGAGAAAGTTGAAAGCAGATGGGCATGAGAACACCGTCAAAATGCAAAGCTGCAGGGAGTGTGTGTGTTGAGCTGTGGTGATAAGGATTTGCTCTAACCACATTCACCCCCCTTTGTTCTCTCAAACCGAAACACACACACACACATTTAGATTTCCATGACGTGATGGTGGGGAAGACGACGGGGTTGCTACAATGCTGCGGTGGTAGAAGCTTTTTCTGCAGAACCACACAGATTCCTGACTCCTGCAGTGAAGCTGTCGGCTATCGTTTACAATAATCCTGCTACGACTAGAACAGAGCAGTCTGAGGCGGTGACAGCCTCCCAGGACTGTTTCTCGTGATTTATATTGTACTATTTGCATGTTTCTGCTTTATTACAGAGAAAGCATGCAATACTAGCACGGTCTAATGAATTCAACCGTTGCTGCTGAATTAGAATAAGGCTTTAGCTACAATAACTTAAACTAAAGAGTTGAAACATTTTATGATTTTAAGTTTGACCTTTTACAATGTAGATGTTGCAAATTGGTTGTTATTGCTGATATTTATATAAGGGACACTTCACACACTGTACTTTCCATTATTGTCTTCATATTGTGTAGTCCCAGCAGAACTGAATTTGAATTTACAAGTTGCAATAACAAGTTGGACGCTTTTCCCTGTAGGGATCTCTGACTTTTGGGCATTTTACGGCATAGACTCAAGTGAATTCATAAATCCGTCAGAACATGTGAGTTGCCAGGAACAAAATAAAAGGACTAATTTTTGTGCAGTATTGATTCTAATTCTGTAATAAAAAGGTTAAAACAAGATTTGCGAGGAAGCAGAGAAATATTTGAATGACATGTAGGTATGTTTCTGTTTAGAGTACCAGCTAACCACTCGGCAAACACTCTCCGCTATTCCCCTTAAACATTAACTTTACAGGACCTGCATAACAGCAGTGCAGAACCCAAACCACCTGACATGATTACTGATCCTGGAAGAGAAATCCTGACAGTAAACCTTTTCTAATTTGGAGTCTGATGTTACAGGTTTAAGTGATATTCCACTCAAAATCAGCAGAGAAGGGTTAGGGTTATTATGCTGCAGGTGTAGCTTTAAAAAAGGTTTTGCTTTTTTCAACAGTGGAAATATATTCTAATCTGTCATATTGTCTATATTGCATTAATTTTATTACTGTATAACTACATATTTATGACCAATGCTTCAATTTGCAGAGCAGCAAGTTAGTGACAGACAGCATGCAGCGCTAAAGCTCAGTTTTCAAACATTATTTGGAGGCAGAGCTCGTCTTAAAACGGCTATAATCTCATTGGTTAATTGTCAGTGGGTGGAGCTTGGTAACTTCATTCAGTGCTTGTGTAAGACCAATAAAAAGGCAAAAGGGTAAATAACTAAAATTATAACGCATTGAGAACTTGATCAAATTCAGAAGATTATTACTACCTCCAGAGCAGCTCCGCCTTTAAGAAATGTAGAAGCAATGCACTGATGGTTAAATAGCAGGAGAGATGACAACAGCAATGAGGTGCTAAGGTGAGGGTCGGGGTGGATGTTTGTTACACACCTGCAAGGACCGCACCAGTCCGTTTGTTGGTTGAGGCCGAAGCGAGCCCGGCATTTCTTAGGAGAGCCCGGGTCTGAGCACAATGCACAGCATGCACAAAACAAGGAGGAGGAGGAAAGGCAAAAACAGAGGGACAGGAGAAGAGGAAGGTTAGAGAGCAGAGATGAAGACGGAAAGGAGAGAAGAGAAATAAACAAAAGGAACGAGGAGACACAAGAGCTTATCAGGGCAGGAAAAGGCACCAACAGGGCTGTCCGTTCAGAGAGAGCCATCAAGTCAAACTGTTAGTAGCCGGTTATAGCACAGCAAAACATTAAACCACCAGAATAACCAAGTCAGACATCCTGAAAATAGGCTGTTAAGACATACAGAGACATACAGATAGACTCAGAGAGGGCAGCCGTGCTGTGACACTCTTGTTAGTGCAGGATTTTAAAAGGTTTTCACTTTCTGGCAAAGACGTAGTCATATACTGATTTATCTCAGGAGATCGAGACTCTTGAAATCCAGAAATACACTTTATTCTCTGTTTGAGGCTGAAGTTGGGCCTGATATTGGAAAATATTGAAATCAATAGATTTTTAGCTTTAGTTCAGGAGAGGCACTTTATTCATTAGTGGCTACCAGCTGACTTCTTACATCAAGTATCATCCATATTTTATAAGAATCTCTTACCTGAAATAGCAGAATTGCCTGCAGGACATTTGAATCATTTAGCTTTGGACCTGCTAAGTTGTTACTTTCTTACTTTTGACGCTACCTGCTAATAATATCTTTACTACTATAGTGGTAGCATGAGCACTCATGTACAGTAAGTGATCCACTAAGGACACGTGGAGAACTTTTGTGTTCGTGTGTTTGAATTGGTGAAGATAAGAGATGATTGCATTCAATTTTGGTGAAGGAAAATGCCATGATGTCTGACATGTTAAATGTGAACAGCAAAGATCAGGACATAAAAGTTTTGTACACAATGTTTATAATTCAGGTTACGTGGAAAGCAGAGTGGGTGGGTGGTTTGACGTTAGAGACACATCCTGCCTCAAAGACATCAAGATGTGCTACAGAGCGCCAACGCAAATTCAAGCTCAACTGAATTCTCTCAAATACTGTAGAGTCGACACTGGCCATTTCTTTTCTTATACTGAAACAAGGTATCATGAAATCTGTCTGACAAGACAAAGGCAAGTCATTTAGATGTTTACCTGTATTGGAGTCCTGAAGCTTCTCCCTTTTTCTCCTCTTTTTCTTGCCCTGTGGGAGAAAGAAAAAACAAAATATCAGCCCAATTAGCTGTTTCCTTAGTCTGGCAATGCCTCCATAAAGAATTTTTGGATTCCTCTTTGCTTTCCCAGTTAGCTTAATATGTTTGTTTACTACCCTTGGGTGCAATCCCCCTTTGAGAGTGATGTTCACAGTGCATGTACATGATGAAATGTAGTCTCAGACTGTAATCTTTTATCAACAGAAATCTGCACCATATGCAAAATGGAGGATTCTTATGTGAAATGTCAATCCATTTTAAATGAAAACAAATGCAAAGTTGAAAGCAGCAACCAGGTCAGGCAACCATCTTAAATGCTCTACAAAAGCAAGGAAAAAGCAAGACAGATAAAGACAAACAAGAAAATATGTTCCATTACTAATGTCATTGTGAACTCAATTCATGCAAAACCAGATGTGTCGTCAAAATGTTATCGATGGTTAATATTTCATTATCTAGACTGTAGTATGTGACTGTTGAGGTAAACATCAGAGTTGTTCACACAGATCTGGTGATGGTGAAGTGAGGCCTCATATTTTGGTGATATGAAGGATGTGGGTAGAGAGAGATCTACCGCCTACGCTTCGATGTCTGCCCTCCTCGGCTCGCTGTCAGCATTGTCTATGTGGTTACAACAACAACTCTTCTTGCAACTGAAGCTTTGTGTCTGTGGGCGTACGTGTGTCCATATACTACATGTAGGTTTATTTAGGACTCGGAGGAGAAACCCTCCACAGCTGCGGGGGCGATATATGGAACTTCGCTTCCTGTTTTGTGAGTAGGTCCAGTGACTGTTTTTTTTAACCACAGAAAGAGTGTGGGGTCGAGATGGGGGATTAAGGGGGTTTATTTAAATGCAGCAGACAATATTTTAAACACAGCCAAGAAGCCCTGCATGCTTGTATAAATGTTGTCATTACACAAGGTGATCTTTTCTACACATCCGAGCCTGTTGGACTCTGTTGCCCTGTGCCTAAGAGGAATATTTTGCATAAATCATTTGTTTTTGGTTTCATTTCACTCATGGAGTTGTAATGAAATGCAGAACTTTTGCAGAATGATCACACACTTAATTTTAATAGTCAAAGTGTAATGCATTCCTGTCATTCAAAATTGTTGGGAAAATGTTTGACATACAGCATGAAGTCCAATGCCCCTATAGTTAAATACTGATATCTGTCAGAAATCCACCATTTGTTTATACGCACTTATCAAACAGTGTCCAATGTGCCTTGCTGAGTTGCTTAGAAAATGCTCATCATGGATGTTCAGGATGTTTTTGAACATTGTGCTTAGAAATTAACCCTCTACGTGTGGGGGTAGGACTTTTAATTTGAAATATCGGTTCAATAAACTGGCAACGTCTCGTGCAGCTCCGTCAGCTACAGCCTTTAAAATGAAATAAAAACCAAATGAAAAATGACATTAGAACGGAATCAGTGTTCACGTTAGTGACATGAATCGCTCTTTCAGATGTCACAAACGTGTTATAAACCACAGCACAAGCAAAGTGTCAGCATAACTCCGCATGTCATGCCTGCCCATCTACGGAGTTCAGCTCAGTCAGGTAAAGAGAAACAAGACAGTAGAGCAGAGAAAAGCATAAACAGGTTACCACTCTGACAGGTATCTAAAGTGACTGAAAAGCAGCCTCTGTTACAACCAAAGCCTTTAATTCACCTGACACATTTTCCTCATCGATTTCTGGTAGAAACATTCATACATTACAGGATTTTCTAAAGCCTAGAATTGTTAGAAAAACAAATGACTACTAAATGTAAAAATCACCACGAAGTGCCGTGTTAAAAGGTTATGTTTCTGTTTAACCATAACATGTGTCATTATTGTTTTGCTATACTAATAACAAAGGTGCTGAATTTTAAAGGGATGCCCCCCAAAATAACAAATAAATATATAACTAAGGCAGCGAGGCCAGCCATGCGCCCCTGCTCTGTTAGTTGAGCAAAACGGGTTGATTTATACCTCTGTGTGACTCAGTGTTTTACAGTTTAACTGACTAGTAGTGATAACCATGGCAACGTGCAAGACTTGGTGAAAAGGTATTCATAACTGACCAATCAGATCTGCTTTTGCCGCTGCTGTTACTTGCGTGTTGTTTGTGAGGCTGATGTGTGTGAGTCATTAAGATTTTGGGAAGGTGCATGCAAACTTTGCACAGGAATACCCACAACCCCTTTCATGCAGCTCTTCACATAGTCATTTTTTCCCACCACAGAGGCATAAATCCACCATAAGACGTGTCCCTACCCAATCAGCTTTACTCTTTTCCCCTGCGACCCCGCTAAGGCCCGCCTCCTGCAAGAGTTCAACAGCAAACTGACAAGTCAGAGGCACACAGCAGCCCAGATACAGCACATCCCCAAAACATCAAGACTAAAACACATGCACCACACAGGTTTGACTTCCTTTTGTATTCTGGGAGGCCTATTTAATAATTCCATGCCATAAATGTTATGTTTTATGACTTTAGACTGACAGGTATGAGAGACAATAATCATGCAGGCTGTTGAGACAGTAGCCAGTAAGGGAAGTAAGTTTTAGCTCTGAGGTGAAAACAACAAATATTATCAAACCCAGTTCAACAAGTTCTGGTTTAGTGAATTGATTTTTGTTTCATCTTGGCTTTATTTACAGGGAATCAAACCAAACAGAAAAGAAGTCAAGTGGTTGGACCGGTTTCTGGTTTACTCTTCACAGGTTTCAACATTTTATACTTTTCTCAAATGCTGCCAGGAACTGCTTAATGTCAAACTCAGCATTTGATGAGGCGTGTCTATAATATATAATAAATACTGCATAATATAATAACTTATCAAAGTATAAATAGTTCTCATTTTCTCAAAGTATTAGTTTTTCCATTTTTCCCTCCATTTCACCACAAAGGAATGTATACTGTTTAACTGTGGTGAATCGGTCTAAATGGGAAATTATGTTCTTTAAGTATAGTACCCTACCTTTAAATATTTCCCTTGGCATGGGTCAACAATGAAATTAAACCTTCTAAGAATAATTGATCATGTTTATAATCTAGTTTCTTTTCATTGATGTAATAATTACAAAAGCACACCTTTGTAGTAAGTAATAACTGTTAAGTAATGTAATAACATATACCCATTACACTATACAAAGTTATCATTCAAGTTATAACATTTCTAGTTGCAACAAGCTCAATATTGTAATCAAAGCAACCAAATGACTTCTTCACTCCAGAGAGGATTCCCACTACAACCCCGGCATAAAAATCATGACTTTTCCACAGTTTTCCATAATAAAATGAGAGCGCTTCCTCGACTTAAAACTTTTACATCCCCCTGGTTACGTTTTTCAAATCAGCTATTAAAATCAGCTCAGAAAAGTAGTTCTTTTTTCAATCAGTATGGAGGAAGATTAGAAAAGAGGAGAAGAGATGAAGAGTGTACTCACGTAGTTATCCCTGGCAGACCAGGTCGGGTAGAGCTGCATGTGGAGTTGTCTCTCTTTCCTGGCCAACTCGTAGTACTTGGCCTGTTCCTCCCGGGTCAGTGCATGCCACTGGAAACAAACAACCAAACAAACATACACGCACACACGCACACACACACACACACACACACACACACACACACACACACACACATGCACACACACAAATAAGGAGAGCAACTGTTAGTATTTTGATCTAATTATCACACATAAGTTATTTGCCCCCTGTGACCCTGTACGCAGGATAAGCGGTTGACAATGGATGGATGGATGGCTGGAAGTTATTTGCCATCCTTTAACATCAAAATAAAATGTTTACCACACTAAAAACAAGGCTTTTTTTTCTGGAGACATTAGAGAGGACAGAAAGGAACAGAAAAAAGGTGAAAACCAAAATGTGTACTTTTACACATTATCAGCAAATGCACCCTTTGTTGCAAATCTAGAGTAAGGACCTGTGACAACTGGGAGAAGAGCTTTGTCTGCCAGCTGAAGTGTATGATAAGGTATGATCTGCATCTGAACTGTGCAGATGGTATAAAATACTCCACTGTCTTATTGTTCTTCAGGATCCCAGTACTACCAGTCAGCAGTGTGTTGTTACGAAGTCAGTAGTATCAGTATGTGAGGGGAACAGAGTTCACGTTACCATAGTCCTCTCATGTTCCTCATGTGTGAAATTACAGACTGACCTGGAAACAGGATTAGTCTCCGTTGAGCTGTGTGTGTGTTTGGCCGTGTGAATGTGTGTGGATCCTCACCCTTCGTCCCAGAATCTGGTTGATGGCGGCACTCTCCTTTAATGTGCACTCGGCGATGACCTTCGCCCTCATCTCCTTCATGTAGAGCATGAAGGCGTTCAGGGGTTTCTTGATGACCGGTTTCTTGGGCTCCTTCTCCCGCTTGGCCTCGACATGTGGCTTCCTGGGGGGGGCAAAACAGACATACACAAATTTAAAGCAAAAGCTTGACATTTTGGGATATACACATTCACTTTCTTACAGAGGATCATTGGAGACGATTGATAGCACAGTCATGTATGTATGTTAGATAGAACCAGGAGAAGCTTGGCTTAGCATAAACACTGGAAACAGGAGAACAGCTAGCCTGGCTCTGTTTGAAAATAAAAAAATGTCTTACCAGCACCTCTACAGCTCACCAATTAACATGTTATATTGCATTTGTTTGATTCCCCTGCCTAAGTATTTGGACCAGGGATGTCAGCGGGGGGTTTCCCAACATAGGGAGGCTTTTTACTCTACAGTCTGTCAAGTCTCCAGGAAGCAGCACCAGGCCAAAGAAAAGTCCAGCACATAACCCTCTATAACACTATAACTAAATACAATGTGCTCATTAGTGAGCTGGTAGGCACATTTTGTAACCAATGGATAGAGCCAGGCTAGCAGTTTCCCCATTTCCAGTCTTTGTTTTAAGCTAATCTAATTGTGTCTAACTCTCAGCAAGACAGCAAATATACATATTTCCCAAAATTTCAAATGTATACGTTAAGGGAAAATAAAAGAGGAAAACTGGGTGTTTGGGTTAATTAAAATTCAAACAGTCAATGTACACCACTGCTGATATGATAAGCTTTCCTATTTTTTATTTTTTATTTTTTACAACATACTCATTTCTTTAAATGTCCTAATGTACAACGGACATCTTTGCCTTTACCTCTCTCAGTCAAGAATTAAAATATCAGACAAATATTTGAGTACTCAAGAACCGAGTATGAAACAGTATAAAAATACACAAAAGGCTGATGTGAAAGTGTGACAGAGAATGGAAACACTGAACAGAAATATGAGCGTGGCGTAAGGTGCAGACAATACTTACACGTACATGCCCCTGTCATACTGGTCGTGATCTTGTTTGCCTGATGGGGGCACTATGGCCGGGTGGGGGATCCCTGTAGGATGCATGCCTGATGGGCCCAACATCAGAGAGTGAGGGAACCTGGTGGAGATGGAACAAAAAGAAGGAGGGGGAGGAGAGAAGTGTGGAGGAAGACAGATAGACAAGAGACAGAGAGCAACAGAAATACTTTAGTCAGTTCAGAGAAATGTGTTGAGTCAGGGGCAGAGGGGATGGTGAGCATTAAAGCAAAAGCGGGAGTTTTGGTAAGCAATGGGCTTGAAAGCATGAAGAGCCTGTAGGTTGATAATTTAAGTGCGGAAAGTGAACATGTGTGAACGTTTTCCCTCACTGGGGTCAACCCGAAGAACAAATCTGTAGGTTCTCCCAAGTGTCCACAACGGTTGGAAATTAAACTTCCTGCCTGTGTGAACAGATAGGTAGCTCTTTAAAAAGTAAAAAAATATACACCTGATAGCTGGTGGTAATGTTGATACAGCACAGCACACAAATGTGTGATTCTGTTCTTTGTGTTATTGAAGCTGTGAGCATTTGTCACCACTAGATGGCGTCCTAGCATTACTGAGTGAGAGGTTTGTAGACCAGAAGGTTCTGAATTCAGTCAGTGCACTTTTATCTTAATTGTCTAAAATTAATTTTAACATCCACTATTTGATCCAAATATATCAACTGAAGTCTAAAAGACAGGAAATTTATTCATTTACTAAGTTTTTCAGATAAATGAACACATGTTTTATGGCTAAAAAAACAGGTTATTTCAGCATCTTTACAGACTGTGGAGACAAAAGGGACAAAATAGAGTCTGACTCACAGTGAAGCAGCAATAAGTATCAGCTGCTGGCAGCTCATGGCAGCTGAGTGAGTGTATGGGTCAAATATTAACTCAAAAAATATTCAGAATGTTTGTTTAAACCTGTAGCTCATACATGTTTCCTGCACTTGACAAATTTAGGCACTAGCAACAGAAATACATAATAAACAACATGGATAAATAAAGACTAGGTAATGCTTACTGCTCGGGAATAGTTAATATAGAGGATACATGAGCATCATGTTAAAGGGTGTGATAGAAAAGATCCAGATAATGTGATTTATAATCACAAGAAAAATAGATTAAAGAGGTCTACAACTAAGTTTTGGCTTGCATTAACTGACCATTTTCTCATTTTGGCTTCTTGAATGTATACTGGCTTTTAAATTTAGGTGAAGACACAGGTCTAAATATAAACTATAACAAAGGTTGGTTGACCTATGCTGTGTGACTGAGACCCGGCAGAAAACCTCAGTAACTGGCAAAGCGCTGCAGCGAGAAAGTATGTGTCTGTTGCAAGCATAGACTTACATCTTTAAAAGCATCAAATGTGTCAAATTAGAGTCACAGCTCAAGCAAACACACACACACACACACAGACAAAAAAAACCCACCTGGGTGAACAATATGAAAATGCTGTAGCTCTCTCAAACTCACAGCGAAGTCAGTTTTTAGTGTTCCTGTGTCTCCATGAAAAACAAAAATGCCTGCTCTGCTGCTTTTTAAACAAATTGTTTTATTAATAAGTGTCATGGATCAGGAACACATACAAATAATAAAAAGCGATAGCAAGGAAAAAGCAGTTCATGTCCTGATGGTGCTCAAGGTGGAGAAGAGTGTGTGTTTCTGTGCGTGTATGCATGTCAGCCTTTTGTATTCTGCAGCAGCAACTAGCTTGGCTTGGCTCAGTTTGCCTCGGCTCAGCTTGTGTTGGCGAAACATTGAACTCGTCCTGTTTATAGCACACTGGTTCCAATAGGACCTTTTACAGCAGCTGCCCAATGAAAGCTGACACAGAGGCTGAACGTGAGTCTGCCACGGTGAATGCACAGCTCCTGCTCAGCTCCTGCTCAGGCATTTTGAATGTGCTATAAACAGAAGTCGATGATGCAGAGCGTTTGCTTGTTGTTTTTGCTTTTACTTTCTTGGCTCAGTCCGGCTTGGTCCGACCAGCCAGCTACGGTACCTGGAGTAGGAGGAGGCGCTGGAGAGGTTGGAGGAGTAGGGCTGCCTGAATCCACAGGGAGACAGGGCAGGATAGACTGGCTGGCTCTGCCTGCCACAGCACAGCAGAGGGGAGAGACGGCAACAGTTGGTGCCTTTTAGCTTTACAGGTAAAATGTTGTTGACCGCTGGGGGGACGTTTAGCCCTTCAGGTCAATTTAATTCTACTAGAATCTTAATTTAAATGAAATTTCATCATTAAATGTGGTCTGTCTAAACACTCTAAAATCACTCTACTGTGACACAGAACTAAATTCATTTCATTGAAAACATCTTGCTCTAATGTTGATTGTTAGATAGCTGGAATTAAAAAAATAATGGTTAATTGTCTTTACAATTCTTTCTTATTTCTTTTCATTTATGTTCTGTCCCCCATTATTCATTCAATTATTTGTTTTTCCTTAGCTTCTCACCTCTTCTGTAGTCTTTTTTATGCATATGCAGAAATATAGGAGTATGTTTAAGTGTGTTTTATTCTATGAGTGTATTTATCTTTTACATCAGCACCAGCACATTTCAAAAATCTCGTGGATTTAATACTTGATTTTCTTTAGACACTTCACAGCTATAGACGAATCTGTTGGAGAAGCTCTTGTAATGCTGCGATGCACGGTGATCCCCCGTGGAGACACGGGATCAGCACTGTTGACAGCTGTGTGTCAATACTTGGCTTACCGGGAGTAGAAACACACACAGTCACACACCATGGGAGGTCGAGGGTGGGGGTGGGATGTAAGCAAGAGCCTTTGATATGTATAAAACCACATTTACAATACAACCACCTTCAACTGACTCATCCTCGTGTTTCAACGTATGCAGACACACGCACTCCAATCCACATCCAGCATTTGAACCACTTTGACAATCATCATTATCGTCACACACACTTCCACGTCTCATCTTTTCCTCTTCAACTCCACTGAATCCAATCTTTAGCCCCAGGAGGCAGCGCTACGCATACAGTGAAGCCCAGCAGCAGAGGCCTTCCAGCTCGGAAGAGATCCAGAGATCACTGGGCTCTGCTCCTGGAGGACCATTCAGGCTGTAATCCTGTTTTAAACTGAGGTCACACTACAACACGAGTCAAGTGTTGTTCAGATAAAGGCAGTTCAAACTAAACGGCCGGCCTGCTTTTTATCTCGCCGGGAAGCTGAGCACTACCAGGTCTCAGAATCCATAAATAAATTAATCAATCCATCAGTCAATGTTGATTTATTTTTGGTACATAGCCAAAAAAGAAAAAGAAAAAACTAGCCCTCAAATACACCATCATACAGATACATCAAGATCCTTGCAGGCGGCAGCTCCTAAGTGACGGTGATGCCACACTCAGTAAAATGCCTCCCATGTGAAAGGCATGGCTGGACAGAGGTATGCTGGGAATGAAATGAAAAACCAGGCCACCTGCTCTATTGTGCTGGTCAGTGACTTGAGAATTTTCTTGGTTACGCTTTGAGTACAAGTGACAACAAAGTAATTACAACCCTGCAAACTGATAGGTTCAGTCAAAGGAACTGAGTTTGAAAATGTCAGCTAATGATGTTAAGGGGAAAATCTTTCATGCTTTGTTCCCAACTGTTTGTTCTGATACTAAAGGCCTTAAAAATACATCTGACTGCTCTTCTTCTCTCCAGGTATTTTGTTACTGGACATTCTAGGTACACCTAATCTTCAACCTTCCAGATAGTTGCAATTTCAGCTGCGCAATGATGGAGGTCAGATATATATGCAAATAAGATATTTCTGCAATAAATTTGTATGGTGATGTGATATCTTTTTTTCTATCGATATTTTTTCTAATTGCCAACTTTAATTATTTAAAGTCACTTAAAGCGGCCGTATACTCCACCAGAACTGCTGGTTAGACGGTCACATAGGTTTTGATACCCAAACCTCTAGGACACCTGAGCTAGGAGGGCTGTGTCCTACAATTTCTCTAACTTTCCAAAAGCAACAATCCGCCATTCACATCGACCTTCCACTGTGATTGGTCAGCTGTCCTTTTTCATTTGTCACAGAACTATTTCTGTCACTTTTTGTGTGAACAGAAAACACATTACACATTGTACGAAATAGTTCTTTTTGAGCATAATCCTTTACATAAACCTTTACAAGTCATTATTCCTTAAGGGGACAGGAGGAGGCTGTGTTAAAGTCTCACTCTGCTTTGCTTGATAGATGTCACAGAGGCTTTATATATTTTATTACACTCTGTATTTAATAATGCATGTTTGTGAGACTCATGCTCCCACCATGGGGGTCGCCATTGCAAAGCTGCATCCTTACAAACAATAAAACACACATCTCAAATAATTTCTGACCCCCTCCTGATCAGAGGCAACTATCCAACCAGTCAACAAGCCTGGGGGACATATTGAGGTGGTCATGGAGGGACAGGAGGAGAGACTAGGCTAATAGTCAAAACAACAGAAAACAGCAGTTTGACATTTAACCACTCATTCTGTGTTCTCCCCTCCTCCTACTTCAACAAAGAAGCCCACTACAAGGGGCCAAAACAAGAAGATAATCTGGGTTAAAGGAGATTAGCTGTTAATAATATTTGTGAAAATCCATAGTGAACTGTCTGAAAAAGATAAAACGTCTGTAAATCACAGACTTGAGAAATGTCTGGGGACAGACAGCTCGTCCTACAGAAATATGAAAAAACACACATGTAAGCAAATGCACACTCAACGTTTTAAGCTTCCGTTTCAAATCTCAGTGACATTTTATGTAAGCCTTAACTGTTTCTGCAGGGGATTTTGTCCAGGCACAGATACTGTAGGTTGTAATAAATGGATTTGTGTTGATCCATAAATCAATGAAAGTCTGACATTATAAGTTCACAATCAACCAGCATGACATTGCGAGCTCACAATCAGAATTGATGGAAACTCTGAATGAAATGACTCAATATGGAACAGATGTTGCCAATGCAGACGCCCCACAGAGCTTTCTACAATGCTGCTGTTGCCTCCTAATGTAGTGGATGAAAGCCAAAAACAAGCTAATTGTGATGTTTCATTTTGGGATTTTTGCTAGTTTTATTTAAGACGAGACCAGACCTGAACCTGCCAACATTTCCCTGAATCCACCACTTCTAGAGTAAGACTGCAAGTTCCATATTTAGATGTGAAGGTACTGTCTTAAGCAAGTCCAAAGATGATTTCCTGGCAAAAAAATCAAGTTTTAAACCACATTAAATCCTTTATTGATAATTTGATTTTAGTCAGTAAAAACATGTACTCAGTGTACTTCTTGTGACTAGATAGATAAAGACTTTTAGTGTCTCTTACACTGTTCACATATCAGCACTTCTTTTGCAATTGTACACATTCCTTTTGTTTTGACCAAAGGCCACAGGTGAGTCCTAAACACAGAGGCGGTTTCCATGCCAACAAGGGCCTTAGGTTAACTGCTCTGACACCAGGTGAGACGGTGATGTATGTAACACTGACCTGGGTCAGAGTGTGTATGTGATTGTGTTGTGTTGTATGTCATGCTGTGAGATAATGATGATGAGAGTATTTTGGGTAGGTCAAAGTGAGTTGTGTAGATTAGCAGAGGAATGTTTGAGGGTTAGAGGTAACATTAGATACAGGTTAATGGTGTGAATTCTGTTTCAGAAAAACACCAGAGTTTGGACTAAACAGCAAAGGACTGTTTGTAGGGCTGGGACAAACGCCATTTTGTGTAATGTTTCTAGACTTTCAGAAAACTGCTGCATATTACAGCAACTGTAATTAGTTATCCTAATAATAAGCCTTCAGTTTAAGTCTACAAGTAACAATTATTTTCATTATCGATTTATCTGCAGATTATTTTCTTGATTAATCCTCTAATTTTTTGGTCTTCAAAATGTCAAAATAGTGAAAAATGTCCATAGCGCTTTCCCAAAGGCCAAAGGTGACGGCTTCAAATTGCTTGTTGTCCAAAATGTAAAGATATTCAGTTTACTGTCAGAGAAGGCCAAGCCAAACCAGGAAAGACATTTGAAGGCTGGAGCCAGTTACTTATTGGCATTTTGGATTAAACAATAATTGCCTACCAATCAATTAACTGTCTATTAGTTTCACAGCTATGTCAGTTCTTATCATGTAAAAGATTGACCTGGTGTATTCCTTTAATTTAGGGAGGGGAGTATAGGGAGTCAGAACAAGGTCATCACAAGTACACAAAGGACTGAGTGAGTCACAGCATGAACAGATATGTGTGCGTGTGTGTGTGTGTGTGTGTGTGTGTGTGTGTGAGAGAGAGAGAAACTCACCAGCCCATGGAGGGAGTGATCTGACCGACACCGCCCGGAGGGAGGGAGTAGTACCCTGAGAGGTCCTGGGACTGGTGCCTGTGAACGCCTGGAGGACACACACACACACACACACACACACACACACACACACAAACACACACACACAAAAACAAATTAACATAATTGTAATCACTCTTTTTACTCGCATTTTGTCACTAAAGACGTCACAAGTACCCACAAGTACACTTCCAATTCCTGTCTTTTTGCCTCTTAAACAAAAACGCACACACAGACACACACACGTTATGTAAGGTCAGCAGTCCCTGGTCCTGGCCCCAGGTCAGATGGGCTATTAGCGCTATTAGTAGTCTGGGAACCTGGTATTAAATACAAAGATGCCCTTAACACAGGTCACGCAGTTGTGTTCCCATCCTGTCACATTGTGCGCCTGCGAGTGTACGGGTGTTAGTGTGAGAAGATGTAGTGTGTGTGTGCGTGTGTGTGTGTGTGTGTGCGCGACCCTCCACTGGGAGCTCATGTCGCCAGTTGGTTTCACTGGTTTATTCAACCCAAGTTACAGGCACCCAAACATGCACACAAACAAACCATCACACATTCTTCATCTCTACTTTTAGCAAAACTGTTTTCCAACAAAAGAAACACAGACAGCTCGACTCTCTGCCCTCATACAGTAAATATCCAGTCTCTCCCTGTCTCCCTCTTTGTGCCCTTCAAAGGAAGTCATTTGTCAACAGGCAGCACCTAGCACTTAGCGCAGCCCGGCTGCTAACCTGTGTTTGCAGCAGAGGAATGCTCTAGATGACTGTAATTTGGCCGCGGCTCCAGGCCTGTTTCAGGACCCCGAGCCACCATAAATCTGGACGACAGGAATGTGACTGAGTCAGTCGACCTGTCTCACCACTCTGATCCCTCCTCTGTCTGTCCCACCACGCCCTTTTCACCATTCTCCTCTCCTCCCTCATCCTTTCTTACAGCCCTCCGTCCTTCCACTGCCCAGACCCTCTTACTCCTTGTAGTCCCTCCTTCATTACAGACCTCAACTCTTTTCCTTCCCTCTCCTATCCTTCCTTTTGTGCGTTCCCAGAATTTACCCCCCCAATATTACTTTTATGGTCTCTCCCGCTTGCATTCTCGCGTTTACCTCTGCGTCTCCTGGATTATTTCTCTACCATATGGTGTGAGAGACCCAGGTGACCTGTCCACCATTGTGTCCCTGAGCAAGACACTTGGCCCCTAGTTGCTCTAGAGGGTTGTGACCTCTGACATGTATAGCAATTGTAAGTCGCTTTAGATAAAAGCGTCAGCTAAATGAATAAAATGTAAAATGTAAATGTTTAAATTACAGTGGGTACGGAAAGTATTCAGACCCCTTTAAATTTTTCACTCTTTGTTTCATTGCAGCCATTTTCCAAAAATCAAAAAAGTTCATTTTATTTCTCAGTAATGTACACTCAGCACCCCATCTTGACAGAAAAAAACAGAAATGTAGAAATTTTATTAAAAAAGAAAAACTGAAATATCACATGGTCATAAGTATTCAGACCCTTTGCCGTGACACTCATATTTAACTCAGGTGCTGTCTATTTCTTCTGATCATCCTTGAGATGGTTCTACACCTTCATTTGAGTCCAGCTGTGTTTGATTATACTGATTGGACTTGATTAGGAAAGCCACGCACCTGTCTATATAAGACCTTACAGCTCACAGTGCATGTCAGAGCAAATGAGAATCATGAGGTCAAAGGAACTGCCTGAAGAATAAGTTTAATCTTTAAATTAAATACCAAGAACAATTGAGCACACCAATTAACATTTAAAATTTAAAATTTGTCTCCTGGACAGAAATGGTCTGCTGAGCAGATATTATAAGTGAAATAACTAGCTAACTGGTATTTAAACACAGCTAACAAAATTAGCTATAAAAGCCACCACAAGCATGTTCATCAGACAAACTTAAGCAGCTGAGGGCTTCACCTCGAAGTTCTGTATATAGTACATCACATAGACATGTGATAGAAATGCCTTTAAAAAGAGCTAAGAGAGAGGGAACTTTTGGCTACAGACCCCTGCTGAAACATCTTCACATCACAGTTCTGCATGTTTCATATCATGGAGGAGTTTTCTTCTTCAACACCTCATAAAGATTCCTCTTATTGTGTACACTGGGTTTACCCTCAGGCTATGTTCAGACTGACAGCAGTGCACTACAAAACACGGAAAATACTCATTTATTTCCACCAGAGCACTGAGTTGGTGCAGCGACGTGCTGAAGCAAACAAACATACACACACAGAACAACAACAACAACAAAATGAATGGACTTTTGGTTTGAAAGTTTTTATCCTGGCTCAGCATTTGCGCAGCACAGAGCTATGCAATATTTAGCAATGCATTACGTCGGCCAATCAAATAAGTGCAGCATTTCGTGTCTATAGAGTTTTGAAGTGAGAAGAGACATTTATTTTTCGTATTGACAATATCACAGCTGAGTGAATTAATGGACATAAAACTTTCAGGGTGTGAGTTAACTATGACTCCCAAGGTGCATTGCGGTAAGAAACATCTGAGCATTAAATTCTTTTACCTGTACCACCAAAGGGTGCGAAGAAGCTAAAGATTATTCTGTTGAGGAAACTGAAAACACAACCTGCAGCTTTTGAAAGAATTCAGTGCACTATTGCGCTGTGTTTTGTTCTCAAGTTCAAAGACAAAGAGTTTTGAATCCTCTACTGCGCCGATTCATGCCTCTGACTGGCTGTTTCTCCATAGCAACGGTGGTGGAGGCTCATGGGTATTGTAGTAGTTTGAGCCATCTGCCTTGTTTAACCGATGGACAAAACCTTTAAAGTTGCAGACTTTGAAACAGAAAAACGTTTTGCTTGCATGATAACTTAAAAAGAGTTGTACTCCTGATACCTTGTTCCAACACACCCAATGCACCATCATCGGCCGTTTGTTGTTTTGCCAGAGGGCTACCGTCAGTCTGAATCTGCCCTTAGGCTAGTATAGATTTTTCTGTCTATGTTAATATTGTAAAGGATAAATTATTCAACACATTGCCCCATTAAACTGTTAAAAATAGACATTAACTGTTAATACTGACAAATTACATCATTAATAACAATCAATGTTAATTCACAGACAAACAGACCCCAGACAATTTGGACTGGTGACCACACCTCCTCCACTCTAGTGATCAGCCCCCCTCATCTTCACTCTGCACACCCATGACTGCAACCCCCGACATAGAGAGAACTCTGTTGTGAAGTTTGCAACACCACCATCATGGGTCAGACATCAGACAATGACAAAAACTTAAAATTCCCGTGCCAAGTTCTTGTTAACTTTTACAGAGGAGCAATGGAAAGCATCCTGACTGGAAACATCTGGCATTGGATATGCATGGCCCAGGGCCGGAGGGCTCTGCAGCAGGTGATTAAACTGCTCAGAAGATCATTGGTACCCATCTCCTGAGCATCAGTGATATCACTAAGGTGAGGTGCTTGTGCAGAGCCCAAATGATACTAAAAGATAGAACCTACCCCAGCCACAGCCTGTTCACCCTGCTGTAGTCTGGCAAGAGACACAAGGGTATCTGTTGCCGCACCACCAGACTCTTCAACTCCACCTCATCCTCTGCACTCATAAATAAATGACATGGAACTTTCTGTTGTGGTGCTTTTGCAGATTGCCATTCTATATTTTGTGTAGTATATGCACTGTATATAATTAACTGTATATATTATTTTTATTTTGATCCTATTTTAAATGTGTATATATGTTCTCTGTGTGTAGAATGGAGGATGCTACAACTTTCATTTTGCAGCCCTGTGTTGTAGAATGACAAATAATTGTACCTTGAAGCTTAATCCCTCTTTTAATAACGAGATGGTGAACTTAACGTCCTTTTTTCCAAACCACCTACATACCCTGAAATGACTGTAGGGCTAACATCAAAACAGAAATCCTAAAACACAATGTACACAAGTTTTATTTTGACCGTTAATCTGTAACACGTCAGTGTGATGGAAACATGACGCTGGTTTCAGTAAGTCACGTTTCTGCTTCAGCTCTGACACTATCAGCCCTGTTTGTTGTTGGGAAACCTGAAGGGGAAAATTAGCAGCAGTAATGGGGCAGTTTTCTTTGGAATGCCCCTTTCAAAGAGGCCGTCTAATGACAACTACAGCAACTATCTCACGGTCTCCATGTCAGCGTCTAGGGAAACACTTAAAAGGGAAACCATTTGAGTCAAACTCGGCTCTGAGTGAGCTCAGTATCAGAACGTGTGCATGTTAAACCGAGAGGCGAGGAGCTGAAAATAGTATTCCTGCACTGATAATGTGCTGTGGTGGTTATAACCACTGAGAGTGCAAGTGCTGCAGCATCTGAGCCTTTAAATGACTTGACAGCCCGACTGTGTGGTGTACATAAAAGAGCCCAAGACCAGAAGAAACTTTGTAGTGTTTTGTTACAGTAAGGGCGGTAATGAGTGCTAACAAATTTTACTCAAGTATAGGAACAGTTACTTTTGTTAACACCAAACATCAAAAGTCACAGTAATAGTAAAAGTAAACTATTTACAGTGTAAAACTATACATCATAAAAGCCATGTCTAATATGACTCTTAATTGTTGTTTAATTATTCATCACATTTCATTTCCAGTACACAGTTTCCCTTTTTCTCACCATCAATTTAAAAATGTAAAAGAAAAAGGTAACATGAGCACATATCCAGCCAGGATGAATATCTTATGATTTGTATAGATTTTATAAGTCAAAATCTGACTTATCATTTGTTTGTTTTAACTTGTGCTCTCCGAGTTCAAATTGTATTCAACTGGTGTGTTTTGTGCTTTGTTTTATCCTTTATTTCTGTTTGTCCAACCCCTTTGGAGAAAAATAAAGTGATGATTGCTATCAAAAATTAAACACATACAGTTGAGAATCATCTGCAGAGTTAACGATGGTTAAAAAAGTTTTTTCAAATAACTAAAATGCAAGAAATGACTGAGGAAGGTAGTTACTTTAATGTGATTATAAATGCAAAAGCTATGGCCTTAAGCAATGTTAAGCTAAAAGAAAATATAAAAATATTCTTTAACAAATCCAAACAAAGCATTTTTCCGCCTCTCAATGCACCAATCCAACTGATTCCTACTTAGAGATATAATGTAGTTTTTAGAAAACATTACTCAAACAGGGATAAAAAGTGCATTTTGTTCGGGACTATTTTCAGCCGCGGTTACACATTTGGTGCTCTTGTGAGTAGTTCCAGCAGCAGGATGGTGTTATGTGGGTTTGACCCAAAATAAACTGTCTGTGTTCATGGTAATGTCATGTTAACCAGTGCAACAGTGTGGCTCGTTGATGCGTTTTTAATAGTTTTTGGACAACAATGGCACAAAGCAATAAGATCTAACAGGCTTTAGCTACACAGACAAAATACTTGTGAGGAGCATTACTTCCTTTTTTGGTTTTGGTCTTTTAATGGATTTGTCGACAATAAGAAAATAAAGAATATCACCAGCCTTATTCTTTAAGTGATACTTTTAAAATAGCAGAAATGCTGCTAAGGTAACTGAAGCATGCTGTTTGCACTTCTTTTGCAGCACACATACAGTAATATCTGAAGACCATACGAGCTTATACAGTAAGTGTTAATCTTGCACAGTACAGTATTACAGCGAGCAGGCATGTTTCATTTCTGCTTTTTCTATCTGTATTTTATGCTCTATTGTCCGAGCCAACAGTCATATCTGAGAAACATTCAAAGCAAAATGACGTGCCGGATTGACTGCGATGAACTACTTTTGAATAACATGTTGAATGTGGTCTTATGGCTGATTGAAGAAATTACTGAACTGACTGTACGGACCAGCTGGGTCGCATGATCAACACTACAGCCTTATAGAGTCTTATATTAGTGATTATTTCTTAACTACAATTATCTAAAAGTTTGGTAAATCTAAGATAAATGTAATAAACAAATCTAAAATACATATACACTTTACAAAGTTTGAAAACTGTAAAAATGAACTATAAAAATCTACATACATCTATAAAGTTTAATCTGCCAGACAAATACAACATGTTTACTATTCTCTGATAGCAAAAAAAATGTAAATCTCCATTCCACTTTTTCCACTCTGCTGTCCTGCTCTGTTGCCAGGTATAACAGTGATATCAGAGGGAGCTTTTACTCTGCTGTGGGCTAACTAGTGAGCTTGCATGAGAACACAAGCTATCTGGGTACCACAGGAACTGGCATCCTTGCATCCCAGACACAGTCTCTGTAAGTCTCTTATTCTAAGTCTCTTGCAGTATCGGTGTGAGGTGATGACGTAAAGCGGGGGGCTTAGTGAGTCTGTACATCCACTGTCATATTTTGAAACTGAACTGCAGCTAAATTTAGAGCTGGGATTAAGAAAATCTTTATTTTACCAAACTTTCAGTCAATATATTTTCACTGGGCTGAATTATTATGTTGCTTCTGATGCCCGAAAGAGTGAAATTGATTTGCCTTAGAGTACTGTATACTTCAAACGCCAATCTTAAGTGAAAGAAGATAATTTGTGTCTGATAAATGAAATGCTACATGCTAAGAGGATGATGTTACAATATACGCATAACCTTTTCTTTATTTTTATTTTTAATGTCGGCTTTCACTATACGGGGACATTAAATAGGAAAATGAGGGGGGCTGGGGGCTGAAATACTACTACCTAGGTCCTCCAGTAACGTTTTTTAAGCAGAAGTTAAAACAGACAGTGGGTTCTAATGGAAACAACACAGGAAGTAAACTGTGCAGTGAGAATCAAGTGAGAACAAAGGAGGTTAAAGGAAGAGAGGTGTCAACTTTGAGCACATATATAAGACTATAAGACTTTCCCAGTTCACAAATGATACATGATTAGTATAGTAAGCCGCTGTCATCTACTATGGGGCTGCGTTCACAGGTAACGTAGTAAATTATTGGCTGTCACCAACATGATGACATTAAGGACAGGAAGGACAACATAATGCCTCTGACTGCAGAGTAACAGGAGTTAAATGATGAACTGATGGTATACTAAAGGTCACCACCACCTATCATCGATGTGGTGATGTAGAAAGAGGTACATGGCCACAAAAAAGAACAAGAAAAAGGGTAATAACATCTCTGAATTTCCTTTAACCTTTCCTTGTACGTGATGCTAGAGTGGTATAATTATAGGCTGAGAGAAAAAACTGGAAAGATTTTTATAGATTTTAAGAGGTATATAAAGGTGAACCTAAAGGGAATGTTTAACTATAATCTGAACATTTTTCACAGACAATGAACAATCAGATGAGTATCTATTAAGAAGAAGTAATAATAAACTCCGAATGATGCTTGGCTACTTGTCAAAAGGTAACGCCAGATTTAACAGCAAAGGCAAAAAACAAAACAAAAAAACAATGGTGGTAGTTTTCTACACTAGTGAAGATGGAGTGATTAGATGGTGATAGCACTAAGAGAGGGTGAATACGGTGCAAATTTAAAGAGTCAAGAGCCCTAACATGGTGTGAGGATGCACAGATACTGGTCAGATACTACTAACAGTCAGGTGACCAGAAAAGATGATGATGGTCACACAGAAACATTGATGAATAGCTAATAGTGTAAAAGTGTGATTCATGGTTCTCGTACAAACAAACACGGTGGAATGTAAATATTAAAACATGGTCACATGGCAAATGTGTGGCAAAGAAACACTGAAATTACAGCTTACTCCACAGTACATGTGCATACACTAAAAACGGCATACCAACCAACCGAGTAGACGGTACACAAATATTCTGGCCAAATTGTTCAAAATGAATTCAGAAACTGCATGGACAGTGCTGCACTTATGTTAACATGCACCTGGCCGAGACTGGCTCCATGAAGATGAAGCAACAACGCACATAGATACCAGCATTTTTTGTCGCGAGTTTTGAAGAAAAAAAAACTTTTCAAATGCAGTACCAAATGTTTTGATTAGAAAGACCAAAAGGCGCATAAATGTTGCATCTGCGTTCATATTACCACTGGATAGCCTTATAGAAAGCATGATTCAGACTTTTGAATGCCTCAGCTGAGTGTTTTGCCTTTGCCTGTTCTCAGACTTTGTCCCTGAGGGCCAGCATAGCCTCTCTCCAACCAAATCAAAGCAAAAGCATGACTCTGTATTGCACAGGCCCCTGATAGACATTGCTCTATATAGACGAGTAGCATCTAAACAAGTGATTCCCAAGCCTGGGGGTCACGAGCTAAATCGGAGGTGTCACGAGATGATTAGCAGGAGATAAAAGCAAAAAACAAACAAACAATTTATTTCTATTTTTTTTCTGACTTTTCTCAAATCCCTCTTCGGATGAACTGGTTTTTATACATTTTCACTCCTGCGAGAGAGACCCAGTACAACAGCAAATGAAGTGCCTCGGGCCTTCTCTCCGTACTTCAGCTTTCATCCTCTGAATTTCTGTCAACAGGCATACAACTACAGTATATTGATCCATGTTGAGCTCAGCGATGCACGAGAGCTGTTACTCTGAGGACAGAGAAGAAGATAGGTGTGCACGAAAAATGACATCACTGATGAGGTAACCCCTACCTGCTGACAAGGTGACGAATGATATGAGGAGTGAGGTAAGGTGGTGTGTGTGTGTGTGTGTGTGTGTGTGTGTGTGTGTGTGTTTATGTGTGTGTTTGTGTGCACTGCATGATGTTCCTGAATGGAAACGTAGTCAGAATTCAGGTGAGATGATATGAGAAAGGTTATGTGCAGCAGCCAGGTGTTAGCTCTGTGTGTGTGTGTGTGTGTGTGTGTGTGTGTGTGAGTGTGTGTAAGGGGTTAGAAGCAGGTGGCTCAGTCTGTCATTAAGGGCTGAGTCACTATGCCAGCGTCTCACACACACACACACACACACACACACACACACACACCAGACTCTAAGACCAGACAAGGAGAGTGTTTTTGCAGGATAAAGGGGATTTCCAGACGGAGGAGGAAGAAGATTGCCGGAGGTCACGCTCCAATATCTAATCAGAGCCAAGAAAAGACTTATGTTCAACAGTTTTTTCTTCTTTTGCTCTCAACCTTTCTGTTTACTAATTTTCTCTGAAATGAAAAAACAAGCACTCGCTGTTGTTGTCATCATCACTGTCCGAATCCTTCAGTTATCTCGTTCAGACTCCTGAGGAAAACCCAGGAGAGCCAATGAATTTCCCCTTATCATATCATGGATCGATTTCATGGCGGTTAGCACTGTCAAATTCTCGCTATATCAAATTGACACTACAGGGTTACTGCAAACCTCTGCCTGCCCTCTGATTTACCTCTCGTTTAAATTAGATCATCATTACCAGTATTATATAATCAAGCCATCACCAGTATGTTTTCATCATCACTGCGTTTGTAATCCATCATGTAAACTGAGCAGCAACTTGTGACTGCACCTCGAAGAATGCTTTTGTCCAACAAGCTTTTGAGTGATAAAATGTGTGTGTTGCTAGAGCTGCAATGTTAATTACACAAAATAACAAGTGGGTGGAACAAACAGCACACAAATGATTTAGGTGTTTTTATACGCCTTTCATACAGGAGATGTGTGCATAATGCGGATCTACTCAACGTGTGGATAAAGTGTTCCAAGGCAGCCCCCACTCATTGCTTACATGCTCAAAAAAGTTTCTCTTCTCTTTCTCAGGATTGACCCCCCTTGCTGTGCGGCCCACGGCACATGTGCATTATTCTCTCTTTTCCTGAACCTACTAGCTTGTAACAGAGACTGTACCTTGAGGAAATGTCCCGCAACAGACAGACAAAAAGAATGCTATGTTGAATCTTCAGGTGTCTTGTATTGGTTTTACAGGTGTTGCAGTAAATTACTTCTTATCCACCCAGTCACACACACGCACGGCTTTGGGGGCAATTTGCCATTCAGCATCTTCCTCAAGGACACTTCAACATGTGGACAGGACACGCCAGAGTTCACCAAAACCTGATGGATACATTACCCACAAAGCAACTTGACAGTTCAATTAGAGATTTGTTGTGTCATGCTAGTAGCGGGTGCTGCAGCCTCGAGCTGCTAGCCTCAAGCAGAGATGAGGGGGCTACAGAGGTCTGGTGAACCAACTTCTTTCTAACTCCACACCCCCACATTTATTTCATTTTCAAACTTGTAGTCTACAGCACCAACCAAGCAATTTATCAGATTTTGCACAGCTCCCTCTGAAACTTTTTTTAACATATGCAGATGTACTCCCTGAGATTTAAAAACAGACTTTGATGTAAAAAATCAAGTTCAGCAAATTCAACAGTAATGTGGTCAGTAGTTGAGATATCTTGCACTGGAGCAAAGTGTGAGACAGACAGCGAGATGGATGGACCAACCAACACTGCCACCCTTTGAGCCCTGCTTGAAAGGCAAAAATCCTTCAGTGTTTAAATGTCAGGGTGTGTTTGTTTGTGACTTTCAAACAGAGTACAGTGTGTTTGTATGTACAGAGCTTGCTAAGGAGAACCTTGTGTGTGCTGCAGCGATGGCTTGTGCGATTGTCACTCTAATTGTTTCCATCCGTGTGTGTGTATGTGTGTGTGTGTGTGGCTGGCGGTCCCTTCAGATGAGAAGGCCACTTCAGAGCAGCCATGGAACCGCCACAGGCTGACAGAGCCGGTGCTGCCACTTCACACACTGTGTGCGTGCCTCAGTATGTGTGTGTGTGTGTGTCCATGTATGAGGAGAGAGGAGGGAGGTGGGTGTGTATGAAAGAAAGAGACTTATATTACATTTGTTATATTACATTTCATGTGTGTGTGTTTTTCTGGTAAAATGGTTGTGTGTGCTGCAGTTGTGTCGATGTGATGAATGATGTGTCGACAACACAAACAGATCGCAGTGTGTATGTGAACGAGGATTTCAGCAACAATTCAGCAGCTGTCTGGATTATGTCTCTGTTTATGTGTGTGTGTGCGTGTGTGTGTATATATGTGTGTCCTCTTAAACGTGTATAATTCAGTATTTTGACAAGAACTCAACGTAAGTAATGACAGTTGGTGTGTCTCCCCGTCTATGCTGTCTTTTGAATATGTGTGTGTGTGTGTGTGTGTGTGTGTGTGTGTGTGTGTGTGTGTTCTCACCTGTCTTCTGGCTCATGTCTGTGGGCAGGTGTGGAGGACTCGGGCTGAAGTGCTCGTTGCTGTAGGGCAGGAGAGATGTCAGCGGGTGCATCCCGTGAGACTGCTGCACCACCGACACTTTATTGGACTGTTGACGAGACACAAAGACACAAAATGAATTGAGATAAAAATTATTTTATGCAATTGCCTAGATTTTTCACACTGACTGAATTGTAGAGATACTGGGTGGCAGGGGTTCAAAATGTAGCGGCTTTCACTTCACCTTCCTTTCCTCTATTTCTTTCTTTTTTTTTTTTTTACACCCACTCATTGCAATCATGTATTGCAGTGTAAACCTGCAAGTGCAGCAACTACTATAATATAGCGCCTTTTTTTTTCTTAGGTAATAATTGCACCTTCAAAGGGACACATTTCCCATTTCTAGATGTGTTAAGTGAAATGTTATAAGAGACAAAGTAGTGGGTAAACCTTTAAAAATAAGAAAAGATATTTGAGGTAATCCAGGATGCAGGACTGATTAAAATACTTTAATGAAATAAACAACAATATTTCTTTAATATTTGAGGCTGATTCATTTGTAAAGAGACTATCCAGGATACATGATTAACAGGAAGGATCGCAAATCCAGCAAACCTAAAAACAATCATTTAAAAACAGTCTGTTTCACTGCAAGTACTAATGATGATTTGCAACTGTACTGTTAAGATTCAGATTTAGAAAAATCTCAAATTGTATCTCTTTTTTTCTCTTAATTGAATCACTGAGGTTTCAAGATGCAGGATTAACACAGACACACAAAGATGCCGATGTCATTCTTTCAAAATATTTTCTGCATTTTTCTGCTCCTGTGTGGACATTTGCATTTTGCTCGCCGATACAAAAATCCAACTGAATTACATACGCACGCACATGCACGCACATGCACACACACACACACAAAAATGTACAATAATGATAGATAGAAAGGAAGAAAGCTGGACATTTTAAACATGGTTTGGAACAGGCAGATGGGCCGTACTTCGCTCCCATTGGTTTTCAGTGAAGCAGGGAGGAGGAGGTACTTTTGATCGATAAGCCTTTGATGATCAAGTGAGGCTGCGTGCGAGCTTGTTTTCTTTCATGTTTCTGTTTACAAATGGCTTTCAATAACTTGCGTTAAATCCAGTTATTGCTAATGCTCACAGCATGCCGGCTGACATACGATATGTCACAGCGGTTTGCAATGTTGGAGGCAGCTAACCAGGCAGCCTTGGACGGAGTTACACTGCATATGTTTGAACCAGTGTGTGTGTGTATGTGTGTGTGTGTGTGTGTTGACTGGGCACCGTAATTGTTTCTGTGGGAGGCGAGTATAAATATGCTCTGCCTTCCCGTGCAAGTGTGAATGTGTGTTTGTGAGTGGACAGATGTGTATCCATTGATATATTTGTGTGTGTGTGTGCGTCTCCAATCTGTATTAAGTCTTTGAAAGCTTGGCAAAGATGCTGATTTTCATGTTTATGAATATGTTTGAGAAAAGTTATTTTATTTTGTACACTGAGATGGACAGGTCTGCGTGCGTGTGTGAAGTGTGTAACATCAGCACTACAGAGGGGCAGATCTGGTGCTACTTGCTGTGCCTCCTGCTGAGTTACAAAGTGAATACCTTATCACTTAAAGTCAGAGCTTCCACACGCTCCACTCCACATTAACACACACACACACACACACACACACACACACACACACACACACACACACTTTCAACAGCTCCTTTCCTATCCATCATAATCTCCAACTCTCTCATTGGCCAAAAACACACACACACACACACGGACCCTCATGTGTATGCTACACGACCGGCTGTAGAGCTAAGATCAAACTGCTAAACCGCTTTTAATGTCGAGACACATGAAAACAAAACGCACTGCCTCTATACCGGAGAGCCGAAGGGTGAGAGGTTTGAGGGGAAGGGGATGTGCGGGGGAGGTGGTGGGGAGGTTTATATAAGGTGGTCTGAATTCATAATAATCTGAAGAAGCACTCGGAGATGGAGGAGGAGCCTTGCAGGTTAAGGAACATGCAAAGATTGTTGGTCACCTTACAGGATGAGAACAAAGGCAACAAAACCATCCCAATGTCCCTGGTAGACATTCTCATGGTAACACTTTATTAAACACTACGCTAAGCAGGGTTTAAGGTGTTTTGTATACGACAGATCATTACTTTATCCATGACAATGGGTACAGGAGTGGTACGTGATGTTAATGTCTTCAACCCCACCGACTCTTTGGCGTGTCTCCATTTAATGTGTCTCTCTATATTAATCAGCACTAAGTCAGGTGTATTGGCGCTTTCAAAAAATGTTTTATTTGGATGTTGACATGATGGGCTATTTAGAAATCAGAAACTGGTAATTAGGCAACTCCAACATGACACCAATGCATGATTGTTTAATCGGATACAAGATTCTAAATTTGATATCAGATTGCAGAATATGACAGGCTTGATTCCAGAGTTAATGCCTAAAATTACAGTCACTTTCCTACCTGCAATCCTTAAAGGCAGACACATAGATACCCAGCAGTTTCTCTCCTGTCTGACTCTTATGAGTCTGCAGCTTTCAGATACATCTTTTGTTGCTCTTTATCATCATTTGATATAACACATATCAAAAGGTTTTGTAATTAATTTCTGCAAACACACAGATTCACATAGCTCTGTCAAGGGAAAAGGAAATCATCCAATTTCACATTTTCAGCATTTGCAATGACATTTTGCAGGGAAAATCCCAAAACTGGGTTTTAGCATCAGCAGTGAGCGCCATCAGAATGCATGCGTGCATGAGGTTACATGACATTAAAATCTGACTGAACCTTGAATGTAAAAAACTGTTTTCACATGTTACATAAAAAGACTATTATATTGTACACCGACTGAACCGATGGATCTGCAAAAACATTGGTATTCACAGACACACATCACACATACAGAATATACAGAGGTGTGAATTCAAATCACGCTCACCTACAGCGCATGTACAGACATATGCACACACACGTTTTACTTCGACAGATTTTGTACATATGGATGCAAACACACACACATCTGTGCAGGGCTGTTAGGAGTCTTCAAAAGTAGCCGTGGCTCCGTTTCACGTGCTGAGGTTGATGTAGCCGTTTTGCTGTAACATTATAGCCGCAAAATCGTCCATTTATGTTTCCTCTCTTCCTCGGGGTAATTAGCCGGCCTTGAAGTGGCTTTAGCTGCGCCTTCCTTTTTTTACACACACTCAGGGAGGCTGACTAAGAGCACTCATTTAACCCATAATTATCAACCCCTCTGTATTTAAAAAAAATCCCCCACCACACACATACACTCACACAACTTACACATAATTACCTTAGCTGAAACAGACAAGTGTGTACATGCATGTTTTGGACACACACACTCGCAAAAGATCGAATAACACTAACAGCATCTTTGAAACAGAAACACACAGCTATGTTTTTTGTTTAAAAAACCCCCCAGAAGAGTTACACATGTGTTAAGGTGTACACGTGTGCACACGCTCACACACACACACAAAAAAACACACACAGATGCGTTTCGAGGGCAAAGTTCAATCACCCTTTAATTTACAAGAGTAGAGTTACCCACCCTTGCAGACTGACATAAATCGTCAGGGAATACATTTATGGGACAAATTAACTGTATCGACTGAACCTTGAGTTATTTATTTTTTAATAGGAGGTTGTTAGGACAATCTGAACTGGTGAAATGGTATTTTCAGATGCTCATTTGGAATATCTGCTTCACACAAAGTTTCTGAAATTAACAACATGACAGTCACACCCTTTCTGCAGCGACTAGCCAGGTGTGCCTGACTGGAAATGGGTGGAGCTCCAAGCAATCTACAAAGTTTCTCACCACATTCCCTCATATTCCTGATCCCCCCCCGCCCACTATCTATGTTCACTGTTGAAAATCAAGTCTTTGAAGGTCAACACCAGCATCAGCCACTTTGTCTAGAATTGAGTTGTAAAACATACTGGTGGCACTACAGAGACACAAAAAGCAGTAAGCACAGCTGGGGAGCAAATGTGATAAAACAGCTGCTTTACTGCAGGATCTACATGGACTGATTATGGGAAATAGATATATCATGATGTATCAATAAATTCAGTTTCCAATTAATAATTAAATTTTATATAATCATTTTATTATTTAGACACATCTAACCCAAAACTTTCAAGTTATCACTGCAATTGTGATGTTTAGGTGGTGAGCAATTTGAGTGAGGTAGCTTCCTTTAAACCCTTTCTGCAGGAGATACCGTTATTAAATAGTATGGAACTGATGTCTTGACTTCAAGAGAAACATTGAACGAAAATGTAACTTTGCCTACAAGAATATTCATAGGTTAAGATGTCTTTAAAGCATATTGGTAATTGATGCATTCATATACCAACTCTGTTTAAAGGATCATAAAATATAGCGTTTATGCACATGAAGAAACCCTCTGCCAACACCAACTGCAGCAGTGCTGAATAATAAATCTCCCGTGTGTTGATTACATCAAAGATGTAATTACTTCAAAGATGCGATTACTTTAAAAATTCCAATTAGATATCAACACCTCTTTATGTGCGTCAGGAAATCGTAAATGTAGCCCTCAGTCTCTCTGTAGTCTAATTTCACTTGAAAGGCCTTTGATTTATCAGCATATTGTTGCTGCCTTTTATCTTCACCCTATTTGAACAGAAATCTGCTGCTGAATACAAGAGTTAATGGGATCTCAGACATCACTTGTTTGTAATGGCGGCCCTCCACCTTGACCCACACACACACGTACGTATGCATTTCACATACACATGATACACAAAGATACGCAGTTGCATGCTTATGCGTGCACGCACACGCGCCTTCATTTAGAGGACCTTCTGCTGATAAAACACCTCTAATGTATTCTTTAGTTTTCAGATGACACACTAAGTAGATCCGTGTCTTTTTATATTTGAAGCGGAAATTAAAGCGTCCTCTCTTTTGTCCCCCCCCCCTCCAGAGTGCTTTTGAGTCTAATGTCTTTAATCTAATTTCACGGAGATGGCACATTCAAAACACTAATTCACTCTCTTTCTCTCACAGTCATCCTTGCCCTGGTGTGGCGGAAATACAATAAAAAATTAAAATATGGACAGTCGCTGGGGATTGACGGTGGCTTCACCTTGCTCTGTGCAATCCTTTCAAGTGGCTGCAATCAAACTGCTTTGCAGGAAAGAGCTTTCTAACAAAGAGATCTGAGAGCGACGTTGTCATGTTTTGTCATCAAATGAATTGAGTTTGCACTTTAATAAAAAAAATATCCGTCAAAGACAAATGAAAATAACCGTTTGTAAATCATGTTTTAAGTTCTACGATTTGTGAATTAACTATTACAACAAATGTGCTGTTTGAGTTGTATGAAACTGATGGCTCCTTTTAGTAAATAATTGTGTTGCAACTTGTAAAATATTATAAATTTATGATTTGGAGGATAAAATTATCTCCTGTTTTGAGGTTATTCACATTCTTCACAATATTCTCTCCAATACCGTTTCTACATTATTGCTATTTTTGAAAACTAAGCTCAAAGTGACTATGAAAACTACAATTCAAGTAATAATGATTATTAATAGAGTACAGTTTTTTTAATCATTTAAATATTTCAAGAATTGGTTGTCAAAGGTTTCCAACTTTGGAATTTTCACCCCCTGGCCCATGAAAGTGAAATAAAATTACTAACTCAGACAAAAGGACTTTTGAAATGAAGTGTCCCTTTTCACTTTCACACAGTTTTAACTCTCTTGAAATGTTTTCTAATAAGCATCAGTTCAGTTTGACCGCTGACCAGACAGATGTGACAGGTCAAATACTCACAGAACATCTAAACCTTTATCACAAAGTGGAGATTTTGATTGTATATAGTACAATACTTTATGTGCAGCTTCAGCTACATTCTTTCTCTGCTGCTTCTGATGTTTCACTTCAGCCCACCTTGTCAAACCTGAGTGACACATTCAGGCCAGATGTGCTGATGTGTAACTGCTGACATTTTTATGCATAATGTATTTCTGAGACAAACTAAATGGACTAGAATCAGGACTTTAACATAAAACAGAAAGCTGTAGCTGTGTCCAAAGCCTGGTACAGTCTGGAGTGCCATCACTGAGGCAGTGTTTATCAAATACAAATGAGTTTTTTTTTGTCAGAGGCTTTAAATACAATACACCTGAAAACAGGTGAGGTCAGAAGACAGGGTCAGCTGCTTCAATGTTGAACCCCCCTCTATACACACATTCACTGTAAATACACATGGGTGCTGGGGTTTGTGAGTGAAACAGGGGGAAAAAAACTCTGAGTCTAAAAGCGCGGTAAAATTCCCCACACCTGCGTGCAGAAAGAAAGTGCAAAAGAGAGAATGAAAGAAACAAAGACCATATACACCGAAAGAGAAAGAAACAATGTGAGCAAGAGGCGACTATGAAGCGGCAACTCCTCACACATGAGACCTGAGAATCTCACCGAGCATTTGATCCAATGGAAACTCCTGCCCTTGATTGATCTAATATTAGATTAGACTGGTATTAGATTCAACCTGATCAGATTTTTCTGATTTTATCGACTTCCAAGAGCAAGGTTTATTAATGTATGTGACATAAAAAAGGCACAGTTGTGGGAAACACCTGAACTGCTTGACATTGGGTAAACCAATTGTGAAACTCTCTTGTATGACTAAGAAACACTGATGATTGATATGATTCTGAAAAGAAAAAGAAAAATGTTGATTATTTGCCAGAAAACCTCGTCAGCTTTGTATGGAAAGACCTAAAAATACATATGAGTTTATGTAAAAGGAAATCTACCAATTCAACTATTTAAGTAATTCCTTTGAGTTGGTATGTCACCCCTTTATCCCTTAATAAATAAAAGACCTGCTATTTTGCCCTGGTCTAAACGTGCTTTATGTCATTAATATGAATCACATTTCATAAATAACGATGTTACTTTCACTTTTTGTCATATATTTTGCTGCGTTTACATAAGAAAACACTGAAATGGAACAAGTCTCATACCGTAACTCTTCAATCAGAGTACTTTAGTAAATTAGTAAAGAAGTTATGTAAGAAATGTAATGCCGCTGTATTGATACTGAGAAGAAGTTCAACGCAATACAAACGGACCTTAGTAACCAATGGAAATGTTTTCATGCTTATGTTCAGGCAACTTAAAAAAACATGGTTCAATTCAGGAAAAGATTGTGCGCTTTGTAAAATATAGAAAAAGTCAATGCAGACTTGAAGATGCATTTTTAACTGAAACCATTATCTTTTCCCAACTTTAACCAAACACATGGGACGCAGGATGCAAACCCTAGACCCTGGCATCAGAGTCCAGCGCTGCGTAGATTTTACATTTACACTTGTGTTCAGTACATCCACCACTGCGTCCAGTACCACCATGGTGACCTGCTCTGCCCGTCATGACCCCCCACAGCCAGTCCCACCCCAGCAGTCAGTCTTGAGTGGTGAGTAGGTCTCCCAATCTGGAAGTCATTGCCTTCTCCAGAGTCAGGAGCCCAAAATGAGAGCCTCTTAGTTGGAGGTTTGGGTAACATCAAAGCCCAGGCAACCATAACAACGCAGCTATGTTTAAAAAAAGGGCCAAACACCCCCCCACCCCCCCACCAAGCCCGCCCACTCCCCAATTACACACACACACACACACACACACAAATGCTCATATACATGCATGAATGCATGTATGCAAGGACACGCCCAGTGGTGTGCATGAAAATACACAAACACACACACACACACACACACACACACCATCGTCCACTGCTGCCACACACCACTGGAACATCTGGGTCGTGGCAATGGTGAATCAGTAACCACTACTTGTAACTAACAGATAGAAACACTGTGTGTGTCTGTGTGTGAGTATATATTACTATGCAATGCACAATAAACTGAAATGTTTGCAGACAAGAATGATTTTCAGTTTTTACTCAGCATCTTTACTTTTTTATTCCCCGCCGCCAGGACAGAAACATGATCCCAAATGTGGATCAGGAAGGATGTAATGGCTTAAGTAAAGAATTACAAATCATTTCTATTTTTCATATGGAGAATGATTTTTGTTTGGATCAAAATTGTTAGGACAACTGTGACACCCTCCTTCTTCTGCTAGTTACCAGCGCGGACAGTGAGGTCACGTGTTATTTTAGGGGGGAATCTGGGCATTTCAGCAATCTCAGGGACGTTTACATTTCAAGTTGGTAGACATTTTATGAGCCGATTCCAATATTTTTAGTCAATCTATACAAACTATTAAGGCAATAATAAATAAATTAGCAGTTGTTCCAGCATTTCACCACCAAATTTTTGTTCCTGGCAGTGTGAAGAAGGCTTTGGAACATATCTACATGTTTTAGATCAGCAAATACTACAACTACTACTACTACTACCGTAGAAACAGTTCTAAGGGTTGATACATATTTTCAGACTTGCAGTTGAAAGACTAATTGTTTTTCCATCTGTTCTGACTAATGTAAAGACAGATCTTTGTACAAGCCTTGAGCTTACTAGCTCTCCTACAGGGCTAGTTTCTTGTGCATAATGTATTATGTATACATATAATAATACTATCTTTAATTGTTCAATTTACCAACACTGCTAGTGTAAATAATAACAGAGTTGCAAAAGCAGCAGCACATGTGGACATGATAGCAGTAGTACTTTTAATACAGTAAGTGGTAGTATTGACCAGACTTGAGAGGAAGAGAGAAAGGAGACAGCAGAGTGCAGAGAGATTCACTTTTCACACTTAATCTGACATCATAGCTCAGGCTCAATGTGGTGAGAAAACCTCTGAGCTCCACTCGGCTCTGCTGCAGCTGGCTCTAGGCCATCGTCGAGACTGCGTGCAAAATCACATCCAACCAGCGCGATGGCATTTAGAGATGAGTTATCACTCTCTTAATGAGTGAACGGAGACAGACAAGCAGGCAACTTTCTCCTCCTGACTGCGGTGACAGTTTCAATGTGCAGAAAATGACCTCTAATGATTGGTCCTGAAGAGAGCTAATTAATGGTGTACTTGTTTATTTCAATCAGAAAGTTCCACAATTAACAACTTGTTTGTGACATTTGGGCAATCATCCGAAACAAAAATATTGACACAGGGAGACGGGAGGAAATGAGGCGACCACAGAAGACATAAATCCTCTTTGACACACACTTCCTCCAGGGTCTGGTTTACTCAAACAATAGATACTACAACTGCTTCAGGCCACATCCATATTTGTCTGTCTTGTGGGAGCTGGTTAGAAGAAGCAAAAAAATTTCTAGTGGTTTGATCACAGCACAGTCAAAAAGGCAAATAGGGCTCGTCGTGGTGGAAAAGGCGTTTGTGTTTGCATTTATTCTCAGATATGCTGGTTGTTTCCAGTGTGAAATGTCAAACTTCCACAACTGTGTTTATCTGACCTGCTTTATCTGCTGGCTGCGGTTTGGGATGAAAGTTTAACCCAACCGTGAGTGACCTTTGGTTGAATCTCCTCCTACCTACAGAATTGACAGGCCTCAGACCTTTGGTTTTCTTCTTCTTAAAGATCCCCAGTGTGATTGCGATGCCGTCCGCAGGTTATGTGGTCTGGCCCCCTGCTGAGATGACTGAAAACGTCTATCGCTCAGTCATTGTGAAACCTTTCCTGTGCGGCTGCCGAGGACAGCTTTCACTCACCAGCTCAGCCTAAATACCAGACCATGTGCCCAAATGGGAAATGCCGCCACACATAAAAAAAAAACCCTGCAGTGACACGTTTCCTGTGCGCCAGAACCTATTTATTACACAAATATGGCCACCGAATACCACAATAAAAAAATCACAAGGCGAAAGTTTGGTTTAGTTTTTTCCCTGCAAAATCTTTACATTTATTATAGACAGTCAGGAACTGTCCTGCAATGCTACTGAAATAAGTAAAACAATTAAGAGCTGAAACAATTATTTGAATATTCAAATAGTAGGGCTACAGAAAATGTTAATGAATTAATCTTTCCATTCATTTTATCAAGGAAAAATGCCAAATATCTGCAGGTTCCAGCTTCTAAAATGTAAGAATTTGCTGCTTTTCTATGTGTTTCATATCATTTTATATTGAATATCAAAGATATTCAAAGGCAAATAGTTTTGGACTGTTGGTTGGCCAAAATAAGACATTTGAGACAAAGCCTTAGGTCTCCCAGAACTTGGACATTTTTCACCATTTTGTGGTTTTGGAAGGCTTAAAGATCAATCTATTACCGACAGATCTAGAAAACATCCATATATATATTTTTTTACGGCTGACTCCGAATAGTCAAACATTCAATGCTTCGACAATCTCATAGTCGAAGCTTCGCAGCAAATGAGGATCATACTGTGCTGTGCCAAGCCATTTTGGCTATATGGGGGTGCTCAGCGTCTCATTTTACATAGAACTACCAGTTTTCTCCCAATAAGTTAATATACATTGCAACTTTGGCCCATTGCTATATAAATTTCAACATATAATGCTGTAAATAAACATTTAAAAAGAAAAAAGCTTTTAATAAATGTTTTTAAAGTGCGTAAATAAATTGAAATGACCCTTAAAGTGTGGGTGTAGCCTGATGGCAGAGAGACGGAGCCCCAGCTTCCCCGGTGTTGTGCCGAGTTGTCTGCACCTCGCGGGACGATCATTTATCACTATTGATGAACCACATAAAGAATATTAAAGCGTTTTTAGTTCTTGAAATAGACTCTGATTCGACTATGTAAATCCTTAGTCGGGGATAGCCCTTTTTTATTTGAAAACGGTTCAAATAAAAAAGTAAATACACAATTTGCTATGTGGACAAATTCAGTCAATAAGTTAATGTGACTTTATAGCAATCAGGGCGTGGACCAGGCGGTCGTACACGGCAGGCTCTACATGTACGCCAACTGTTGTTGAGTCAAGTTTTGGGGAAGTAGACAACTCAATCAGCTTACATGTTTTATGCCCTCTGGGCCACTGGTTCTACTCATGTGCACAGTGCTTTCTGTCTGATCTGCTGCTTTGATGTTTGTATCAAAATAATCTCATCCCTGGGTGTTTGCATGTTATGGAAGCATTGAAGGCCATGAAAAAGAAATACCTATGGGGCAGAGGGTGCTGAATGGCCTTAACATCCCCGAACCCAAACAGTTTTTACAGTACTGTGGAGGAGTTTTTGGCTGGTGTGGAATGCTTTAAAGTAAAAATGTTTTCAAAAGTAGAGATGTTAATAGATTATATTTATCAATTGACAAAATGCACAGTGAATGAAGAGAAGAAAAATCTAAATCAAATCAATAATTGGTGTGACCACTATATTTGGATTTTGTAGGCATATCGTCAGGTAACACAATAATTAACTAAAACAGAAACAGCTGTGTAGGCAAAATACAACTGGGTGAGGAGCAGTCAAACCCAGCCAACATGGTAAGGTTGCTGAAGACAGTTTACTGTCAAAAATCATACACCATGGTAAGACTGAGCACAGCAACAAGACACAAGGTAGTAATACTGCAAGCAAGGTCTTTCCCAGGCAGAAATTTCATAGCAGACAGGGGTCTCCAGATGTGCTGTCCAAGCTCAATTAAAGAAGCACAAAGAAACGGGCTCCGTTGAGGACTGGAGAAGATGTGGTTGGCTAAATAATTGCTTACTTCCCTTCACAATAGGAAGATGTCCAGCAGTTCCACCAGCTCAGAGCTGGTACATCCATCTACTGTCCGGAGAAGTCTGATCAGAAGTGGCCTTCATAAAACACGTGCGGCCAGAAAGTTATACCTCCACAAAGAAACAAAGCCAAACAACTCAACAATGCATGAAAACACAGAAAAATTGCGGTGCAGAGAAATTGCAGTGGGTGCTCTGGACTTAAATATTTGGCTGTAGCAGAAAGAATTAAGTTCATTAAGAACTAGCTTCAGCATAAAGAAGAACAAGAAGAAGTGATGGTATGGGTCCCACAGGGCCCTGATCTCAACATGAGTCTGTCTGGGATTACATGCAACTGAGGCTGCCTAAATACACAGAAGGACTGTGAGTAGTTCTCCGAGAACACTGTCATAACATTTATACAATCTGTAAGTAACTTTTCTCTCAAATCTCCAGTTCTTTCCCATATCACTTCTAAAAAAACACAAAAATAGGAACTGGTACTCCAATGTAAAAGAAACCTTGAAAGTCCTGACACTAAAGCAGGTCATAAGGTCACTGAATTTCCACACTGTTTTGAAGGATACTTGAAAGCAGATGTGTGAAAGTCTGTTGTGTAATCTTTATTCAGCATATTGACCTCTCACTCTGTCGTACAGCTGTGTTGAGATAGTACAACCAAGCCACTGTGCATTCCTTGCTCAACACTCACCAAGGCAGCTACTGACAGTAATGACTGTGAACACCATCTTCATTAGATTATCCTGCTTTACTTGTGTCAGTGGCATGGCGGAGGCTGCTCTTGACAGAAAAACTGAATGAATGAACTCTGAATGAGCTGCAACTAATGATAATTTTCCACATTGATTAATCTGCCGGTTATTTTCTTGATGAATCAATTCAACTAGAAAATGTCAGAAAATTATCTAAAAAATGCCCATGAAAATGTCCCACAGCTCAAGGTGATCTATTTAAATTGCTTGTTTTATTCAGCCAATAGTCAAAAACCCAAGCATATTTAGTTTACTATCAAACATAACAGAGGCATTAAATCCTAACATCTGAGAAGCTGAAACCTGGAACCAATTCAGCTTATCGTTTCAGCTCTACTTAGCCTTTGTCCTGACACTTTTCAAAGACAATTTGTGTGTTATTTATTTGACCGACAAAGACAATTTAGGAGTAAAGGGGTGTAGAAAAAGCAGGGACATCAAACCCAAACCCAGTCAGAAGACACACAAACCAACAGACATATAAACTTTCCGGAAGAGGCGAGTCATCAGATGACATCAGGGACGAACCAGAGCCCTGAGGCCGTTCCTGAGAGCCATTCCTTTCATCGTCTCTCAGAAAGTTCAAGCAGTCCAACTCAGTTTTAAGGCCCATCCTTCTCCAAAGATTACGGTTGTTACAGCAAACACTCCAGAGGACTGGTTATTTATCATCACTGATGACCAGTGTCCGCACAGAGGACTGACACAAAACACTGCAAGAGTCTATTCTTCATCTTAGAGGACAGCAAATGCCCAAAGTGGCAGCCTTTGAAGCTTTTTAACTTCAAAATGACTAAAGACCAAAATAACAACAATTGACAGCTGGCTTTAATTCTGTTTTTAAATTGCACTGACCCGTGCTTCACCTACTTTTTCCATCTATTTTTAATTCATTCTTCACAAAACTGTGACTTTCCGGACCCTGCAACAGTCCTTCAGAGAGTTCAACCTTAAAAAGGTGCAAAGTGTAAGATTTAGTATCACTGCTGAGTGTTAGTGTTTTTTTGTAAATTACGCACTTATTCCACATATGTCAGCTGTGTCGAAACAGAGATTATGCAGATTATCTCACCAGGCGATGGTCCTTTTAACTTTATTGTTTCAGAAGAAGCCATGCTAACCGCTAATCCAGGCACACATAAAAAGCTCAATTTATGAGATTATTAAAAAGATAAACTCTAATGTTTCAAGTGATTAGAAAAGAGCAGAGGAGCTGAATCGCTCCGAGAGTAGCCTGGCTCGGGTGAAGGAGGAGGTGAAATGCTGCCTCCTCTTTGTTTGGAGCATGTGGCCAGGAATTACACATTGTACCTTTAAACACTCATTTGAATTGTGAAAAAGTTATTAAAAGATTTTCCTGAAATTCTTAAAAGGTTTTAGAGATTGAAGGCCTCCACAGAACAGAGAACAGGCTCCAGGATCAGCTGAGTCTTTTCATATGTACAGTTGATTTACAAATATATTTCTGAATCAAATGTTCTGAATGTCCAACTCTCAAGGCTGAAAACTGAATCTGTGCTGTGTGCTGCTTTTGGTTTGGGGAAAAGTACTTTTCCTGTCGATAAAGAACACTTCAGGAAGGGATCACTGGTAATAGGAAACATAGAGATGGAAGAAAGATGTCATCGTGTTGCTTGAATTCAATATATTGTCATAGATGACTAAGAAAACCAGCAAAATGTTCACACATCAATAATCATATTATGCATCATATGCATATTATGTAATTTTCTGTTGATGGACTAATTTTTTCAGCTCTAGACTGAAAAACCACAAAGGGAGACAAGAAGAAGACCAAGACGAGAAGAAGAGATGGATAGATGGATCTTCTTTCATGTCCTAATTTATTCTGTCTGATTAATTCCTTTTACCCCAGCGGCTGGAGCAATACCTCTGGATGTGTAGTGTGCCCCACCTCCCAGCAGGCCCTGCTCTCTTCTCACACTCTCTCTCTCTCACTCTCTTTTTTTCTACTGTGCTTTTCTTCTCTCTATCTCAGATGGCCCACCTGCTGAGCTGGTCCCCTCTCTACACGGCATGCAGCAGAGAGGACACAGAGCAGGCATGCCGTAACCATGGCAACCATAAGATCCCCCCAGACCACAAGGCCGCAAAAAGTCCCAGCTCTTGATCTTAGATCTGTTAGCTCTACTCATTTTTATATATATGGATGGAACACAAACAATGCAGATTTTAGTTATTAAAGGGTCAATTCACACAAAAATTACTAAAAACACACATTTTACTTTAAGTTTATTCATAAAGATAGTTTAGGTTTTATGTAACAAGGTTTTGATTTGTCAATAATAGTTCTAAGTGAGATCTGACCCTTCAAACCAGCTCTTTCTACGCACAGTCTATTATAGAGCTGCAGTGATAGAGCTGCAATCAAACGATAAGAGTCAAACAAAGTCTCACTCTGAGTGAAACAGAGGGCAGGAGTTGAAATGTGTTAATGAAGTCAGAGTACAAGAATCATCTGTGACCATGGTGACCTGCCCAAATGAGCGCTGCTGTGATCACAACGCTGTGTCCATAATATGCCTGAATGTTACGCTGCTTATACTCAACCGATAGAAACTTCACAAAGATTTCACAGTTAAACCAGAAGAGAATTTTAAAAAGACACACATTATTGCTTCTGTGAATGTGTACATTCCATGTGTTTGAAAGGCTCAAAATGTTTTTCAACGTTACACTTTCTCCAGAAGTGAACTTGAAAACTATTCTCTAGAGTTTTGGTCCAAACACCTGGAAAAACAGCTTCAGTTTTCCTCCCAGCTCTCATTTATGGTTATAAGTGGTTGTTACCACAAGTGGTTTGGCTTAGTCTCAGGGGGGATATGATGCCTTTCTGTATGATGGATAACACCTTCAGTCAGTTACTGTTACGCAGCTGCATCAGTGTCCTTGAGCAAGACACCAAAGCCCTGAAGTAAAAACCTCTTCTTTAAAAAAAGTATATTCTTATACATTTGATTTCTTTGATGATTTTAAAGCACTGACAGACTGTATCTATGTTTGACTGCGGGTAAATTTTATTGTGATTTAAGACAACTTAAAGAAGCAGATCTATTTTTTCTATGAGGAAACCTGTTAAAGTTTATGTTCAATTCATCCTCAAAGCACAGTGGCTTTGACTCTTGCTCACAAATTTGATCACATAATACCCTCCCTATTCTAATCGTCCCCGCCCATCCCTGGTGTGTTTTCAATCAAAACAAAAGCAGACGTGCCATGAACATAATTTTAATCTTTCACTTCAATGCTGGGATGCTCTTTGTGAATCGAGTCCAAGCCATGATGGTAAAACATATTCCTTTTTTCTCCCTCCGTACGATGCAGAGAGATGCACTTCATGCGCTTGGCAAACATCCTCGCTGTAGTTTGACTGGCTTGAATTATAGATAGGAGAGATGCGAGCCAACCACTGCTTGTTTGTTTGTTTCAAGACTTTGAGTAGAGAAACGAGAGAGAGAGAGAGAGAGAGAGAGAGAGAGAGAGATAAATGGGACGAAGAGTGCAGAGGGAGATGGAGGGGATAATGAATAAAAAAGAGAAGAAGAAAGAGAGCGACTGCATAGTAGACAAAAAGCAGAAAAAGATGGGGGGGGGGGGGGGGGGGGGGGGGGAGGTTGGAGAGACAGACTGGACTGACAGGGGAAAGATGGATGGAACAAGACAACAACAGAGAAGGAGAGGAAAATCATTAGCACTGAGAGTTTGAATCCTAGATGATACAAAGACATCCATGAAATCCAAAAGTTTTAAACTATAGTATCTTCAGCTAATGTTTGGTGGCATGTCTGTTATCGGCTAAAATTTTAAGAGGGGTTTTAGTGTAGTGGAGTAATATTTGGCAAAGGTTTTGAGATTGATGTTGAACTTGGGCTCCTAGACACCAAGTCACATCATGTGGACCAAAAATTGCTAACACATTTACATTTACTCATTTAGCCGACGCTTTTATCCAAAGCGACTTACAATTGCTGTATATGTCAGAGGTCGCATTCCTCTGGAGCAACTAGGAGTTAAGTGTCTTACTCAGGGACACATTGTGTCACAGTGGGAAGACATGTGTCTTATCTACTGCAACATCGCCACGCCAACAAATAGATTAGGGAAGACAAGAAAACAGATTCAAGAATTAGTAATGGAGAAACAAAAGCGAGTGCCCCAGAAACACACGCCATCATGGTGGCAGAAAACAGCCTGTTAAGAAGTCACCACACCCGCAGCCATAATTGTTTGTTACCAAGTGCTGCCTTACATCACTGACCGCCCTTCCCTGCACTGCACCTCAGTGGCGGTTCTTCTGAATCCAAGGGGGAACCCTCCTTTGCCGATCCAGATCACATTACACAGGGCTCAGGGCTGTGATGTGGCTTTAGACAGAGCGTACAAACCCCGGCCAACAACCACACAGACCAGCTCAGTGCAGGCCCAGTCCTGCGGTCTCACCCGCTATGAAAGAATATTTTTGAATGCCTTGTACATTCCCTAACTGTATCCCCTCCCCAACATGCTGCTCTCATTTAGGTGGGGTTTGTATGGGGTGGGGGCAAATGCTGGCGGTTGTGACAAGTTGTTCTGAAGGGATGCACATGGCGTTTCATCGGGTTTCACTTCTGGAAAGAAGGTTCTGGTGTGTTCTGGTAGGAGTTGGAAAGAGCTGAGAGTAATCAATTTCAGAGCAGCAGATTGGAGTTTTTGTTTTGTTTCTTGAAGGGAGGAAGTGAGTTACTGTTACAGACTCACATCCTTCTTCTCAGACTGTAAGCTAACTCAAGAAGTAACCAAACTTAAGAAAACCCAATGAAAGAAGAACGGCTGGTCTCAACTTATGCGCAGCATTTACCTAGACAGGTACAGATTAGATTAATTCCAAAATAAAATATCCATCGTTTGAAAATGTGTGGCACTAATGACAATGACAAACTTCCTGATATATGTGAATCCTTCTATCGACCTTTTGCAATTAACGATTAATGTCCTTAATGAATGATCTGCCAATTATTTTCTCAATGGATTAATCGGTCTACAAAATGTTTTAATTAACCTCAGCCCAAGGGGATGTATTCAAAATGTTTGTTTCATTAGTCACATTAGAGAAGCTAGAACCAAAGACTGTCGACTAATTGTTGAAGCTCGATTACAAACTTGAAGAAGTTATCAAATGAAGCAATGAAAACTTATAAAACTTGCTGCAGCATGTTGTGTTAGTACCTGTATTGTACAATTTTCACTGCAAACATTTTGGCTTGTCAAGGCAGGAAAAGCTCAGGTATAACCAATAACATTAGTGATGGCCACCATACACATTTTCACGGCACTGGAACTGGAATATCTAAATGGTATTCAGCCATGATTTTTGTTATTAGTTACACCTGTGTTGGACAAGTCAAAAGGTTGTCATGGTAAAGGAAAAATAAACAAATTAATCTGAATCTCCTCTGCATAAAACAGAATGTGCACTCACAGTATGTGGTGAGCAACTTACTTATCATTGGAGGGGTGATAATGTTGTTTAGCAGACATGTGCTTGATGCCCTTTAATGGATCAAACACAGTAAATTTGAAAAACAGATAAACAGAATAATGAAAGTAGGGCGGACACCGGGCAAGAACTGCATGTGGAGGGAGTGAAAACCAAAAACTACAAAGGAGTGCTGTACAGGGTTTAGGAAGACAGAGATGAGGATACAAGCATGATGCACAGGTAAATATACTACTGCGTGTTTAAAAAGGGTGGATAAATAATTGAGATGTTGGAATTGATAAATATTTAGACAAATGGACTTTTACTAATGGATGGATACAAAAAAGTGTGTTAACTGATCACAAAAGGAAGCTCCACACATACAACACCGTCAGCCCTCACCTTTTCATCCATCTCCCTTCTACACATCAATTAAATCCCCTTCCCTTGGCTAGGTCTTGCACTATATTAGCACCCTACCTTCCCTCTCTGTCTCTGAGCGAGTTTCTCTTTAATCTTCGGGAGATGTTCCCATTGATGGGCCTATTGATTTGATGTTGCGCCAGCTGCTTTTATCTCCAGGAACTCAAAGAGGTGTTGGAGAAAAGAGATACACTCCCCACCAGGTTTAACTGTGCAGACTCTAGCTTGTCCTACCAGACAGTCTCTTATCCTGGGGTGGTCGGAGCCCTCGATATGGGTCGAGAGATGATGTATTAACTTTGAAATGTACTGTTTATAATGTTATTACTGATGCTATTTAACCATTGTTTTCTCACATCAACCTATACTAACCTATGTTACTGCTAGATTTGTGATGCAGCTGCAAAGCTTCTACAGCCCTCCTTGGAACTATGAATACTATCAAGCTAAAGTAAGCACTGAGCCTTGTAGATGAGAATACTGTAAAGAGAAAAGACAGAGATCTCTGAGTTGAGTGTTTAGGATTTTGACATGGCACAACTCTGCTGGAGTCATCTGTGTACGTTGGGAGAGTGAAGCGAGGGCGCTACCATCCAGCTGACCACATGTGGAGCTTGTCCAATGCCCTTGGAGAGCCAGTGCTGGTCCGTTCCACCACAGAGCTACTTGCACAGGCCCAGGGGGCCGTGCTGTGTAGCAGTATCAGAGAGGCCGCCTGTCACCACTCGCCATCACTGGGGCACAATGTTCCCTCTGCCATACCATGTGTGTACATGTGTTTCCATGTATTTATGTGTTTGAACCGTACGTGCATGTTCATGTGTTTGTATATGTTTCCATTTATTTCCCTTTTTTAGGAATGTGTGCATCTATGATTCAGTTTGCATGCCTCTTCATGTGATTGTGTGTGTGTTTGTGGAAGAGGGTCCCTAGAGAGCAGGGAAGGCCTGTGGTTTAGGTAGAGCCTGCCAAGCTGCCCTGTTGGCTAACAGAGGGGGTTGATATTCTGCTATCGATCATGTGTACTAATAACATGGTGACTTGCCCTCAGTGTGTAATTATCACCCCAAAATAAAGTGGCTGGCTCTACTTAGGGACTCTGCCTTTAAATCAACTTTTGTCATCTGCTCACTCTTTTCTTCTTCTTGTGCTATATTATATAATATATATATATACACACACATACATACATATACATACACACACACACACACACACACACACACACACACACACACCCACCAGTCAAAAGTTTGAGAACACCCCCAGTTGTAGTTTTAATTGGAAATATAAGAAGTCCAAGTCCAGTGAAAACCTTAAATAGGACAAAGTTAAGCAGCAAACTGCCAAAGTTAAAAACGTCACCAAAATTTTTGTTAATTGTATATCTCTCAAAATTGTCTGTCTCTGAAATTTACATTATTTCTCAGCTTTGCTGACCTAAACCTTGTCTTACCTTCTTTGGTTAGTATGTGTCATTTTGGTGATGTAAACACTGTAACTGTGGCTTACTTTTGTACCATTTAAGGTTTTTCACTGGACTTGAACTTCTTATATTTCAATAAAATAGAAAAATGAGGGTGTTCTACAACATAGTTCACTCTATGTGCCTTAAGTGTACATCCTCAGATAATTTTCCCTGTGGGTGTCATGTGGGAATTGAGGCCGTAGATGATTTTCTGTGTCAGACGCTCCCACAATTTTCCGTCTCAGGACCTTGTAAGATTTCAGTAAAGCTTACTCCACAAACAAAACAAAAGAAGCAGCAGTCACATGTCACAGGTTAAAGTGCAAAACCTTGCAATGCTGTCAGCTATGACTTCTCTTTAGCCAAGTCACCCACATAGACAGACTAATTTATCCCTAAGCATGATGTTTTGTGGAAACAGGGGACCTATGTCATAAAACACTACCATACCTGGATAACTTAAGCCTGAATTGCTGTCAGTATTTGTGCATGTTTTAGCCCAATTTAACAAATACGCTACTTCACAGTAAATGTTTGGGGAACCATGCTGTTGTGTTTTAGACATCTGAATGTATTTTTCCATACAGCCACTGGTTTTTCACTCACTGCAGTAAGCTATGAAAATCAGTCAGCAAAAATTTGAAACTTGTTTGTATAATCCATTATATTGAATCTCAACTCTGGCGTTTCTTTTGTCTGAGTTGCATTATCATTCTGAGGCAATGAAGTGCAGACTTTACAAATAATATAATGTAATATAATATAATGTAACTTTGACAAAAACTGGATGAAGAGCAGAAAGGATTAGTCAATTATGTGAGAAAATAAATCAGCAAAAATCTTTTGAGCCAAACATTTCAGTGATTTCAGCTTTTTAAATGTGACTATTTGCTTCTTTTCTTGTTTTTCTATAAAGGTAAATTGTATATTTGGGGGTTTTGCACAGTGGGTCAATTTGAATACATTTCCTTGGGCTTTGGCAAATTTTAATTGCCATTTTCTCTTTTTTCTGACATTTTATAGACCTTACAATTAATTGATGAAAATATAGTCAGCAGATGAATCGATAGTGAAAGTAATCGTTAGTCACCGATTTGAACAAATGCAGTCTTGGCATTCATTGCATAATTTTAAAGAGTCTGATAAAAAAATGGAAACCAACAGCTGCCTTTTATGGCAGGACATCGTCTTCCCTGCATTCTTCTACCCATCCCTCCATCGTTCTCATCCATCCATCCCATCTATGAAAACGTCTGATGTTTGCGTCTGAGGTCGGCTGAATTGTTTAGTTGTGATTTGTAATGTAAATATGTGGCTGCGTGTGAGAGCACCGCTCCCTCTGGACGCCCCTTGAACACACACAGTCATACACACACACACACACACACACATATTGCATATTCAGAGAACAACCAGCAGCTGTCTGGCTCAGCTCTGTTACTCCTACTAAGCCATAATTGTTCCCGGGCCTCTGCTCTCTCAGCTCTGGTCCACCCGAGCCAAGCGGCTAACCATCAGCAGCCCTTATGGCTCGCTTTGCCTCCAGTCTCCAACTGCCCTCCGACGGAAGCGATAGTCTCCGCAGAAGATTCAACACACAGCACAGACAACACTCGAAAACAAGTATGCATATTTACATGATTTAATCATCCACAAACCACAGAGCTTTCAGGTGACGTAACACAGCCTTCGGCAACCATGTTGGAGGTCCTCTGATTTTTTGGTCTTCAGTGACTGTCACCACTTTTTTTTTTTCATTTTAGTGTTGCAACAAATGAATAACTTATCTTTTGGATACTTTGTTCTATTATCAAATATTAAGGATGCCTCACCATCGCGAGTTGCTGGAGACTAAGGGGACATCTTCTTTTTGCTTAAGTATAAAACTGAGAACATTTGACCAGCTAAGATGTATGCCATTTTTAATTGATGGACAACTTAGAACAATACAGTCATTATAAAATGATCGTTGATTGTCTATTTGGTTAATCAATAATTGTTACAGCACCATTTTATTTGTTTTGCTAAATACTGAATACACTACTGTCAAACTCTTTGTTTCGAGATCTGAGACATGAAACTTTTTTGTTCGCATTTTTTCACAGTATTTTCCTCACACCAATGTTCCAGCTGTGGTGGCAAAGGTTGCTTAATCTGTGATGGTAACTTTAGTTCACATCTACAAAGTTTCAACATTCATTCTTCTCCTTGGAAACAGCAGTTGACAAAACACACAATTCACCCATGCTTGTTTACACTTTGAAAGATCAAGATGATGTGATTTGACTGAAAGCTCCAGTACAACTACTAAATGGACCTTGACAAGAGACTGTCTTGCAAACATCTACAATTCGGTGCTATTTGAGAGGATTAGTGGAAGTACTGAGCTTTTATTAGTTTGAAGGTGTTTTCGGTGTCGGTGCAAGAATCAAGAACTTGCACATTAGGGTCAGTCAGCAATAAGTAACACTAAGCTTACAGTACACTTTTTGGTGCATTATTATACATGCTAAGCAAAAAATGACCAATAAAACAAGCTCTTTCTGACCTCCACTCCTTCCTTGAATTATCAAACTTGCCTGTCTTGGTCTATCTGTATCTGTTTCTTAGTCTAAAAGTTCCTTCCTATCTCTGTCTCCCTCTCTCCCTCACTCGTTTAATCTCAGTCCAAAAGAAACATGGTTGGAAACCAGAAAACCAAACAGCTCGATGGAGGCCAAACCAGAGATCACTGCTCCCATCCTGGACTTCTTCCCTCGTTTCCTACCTCCAGCTACTGCATGTGATGCCACTGTGAAGCATGAACAGGCTTTCAGCTCATTACTTCACTGATCAAACTCCATTATTTTTCCACGACTGGTTCATGACGACGCAGCTCATCTGCAGCCAACATGTTAGAAGATAATTTCATGTTGTGCAACAAGGTTCTTTCCAAGATGTCTGTTTTGATCTTCTGCTCATCTGTTCTTTCATGCAACACTTTAACACCTGGGGAATGTTACCTCACACGTGACGTCTTTCCATGACGGCAGGTGATGAATGTGCTTATTTGGGCCGTATGAGTTTCCTCCGCCTTCCTTACCTGGTTGATAAGTCTGAGAAAGAACTGATCTTTCCACAACAAGGGCAGAATCATCTACAGTTGCATGTTTAAATACCATCATTTATCGTATTAAGAATTCAGAACCATCTTAGATTTTAGACTCCCCCCTAAAAATACTTTTTTAAAATTGCTGATTCAAGCTGAAATTGTAATTTCTCTTATCATATATTTAAAACACATCACTCTATTGCCTTATTTATGTATTTCTGTTTCTGTTCTTTATTTCTATTTTCTGTATGTTCTATTTTCTGTCTGAATTATTTTTCCATTGTAGGTCAGATGCTTTTGCAAACAGTAACATCTCCATTTAAAGTGGTAAAAGGGGGGGAAAAAAAGAAGGAGATTCAGTTGAGTAAGTGAAGCTTTAAAATTTTCCACCAACACAAGAGCAGCACACGGTAAGGGAGGAGCAGCACACATGTGTGTGTGTGTGTTTGTGTGTGTGTTGTTCAGGTGACAATGAGACTCGAGGCCTTTATTTTCCATGGTAAACCACAACAGGCTTAACCTCGCCTAACTGTACACAACGAACACAGACACACACACACACACACACACACAGGCTTGAAGTACTTGACACACATACAGAGAGAGAGAGAGAGAGAGAGAGAGAGAGAGAGAGAGAGAGAGAGAGAGAGAGAGACACACACAGAGATGCACTTCAGACCCTTATTGTCAAAACAGAGTAATGATTTTGCCCTCAGTACATTTTTGTATTGCAAATATTAAGTCTCGCTCTTTTCACCGAGCTTCAGATATCGCTTAAATACACTCTTTACTCTCTATTGAAGTTGTTAATAATGTTTATCTTGCCATAAGCAAAAAGAATAGTGACAGTGTAATATCCAGATTATATTTTATGCAACAGTCCATCACTGAAGAGATAAAAGCTCCAGGTCACTCTGGGAAAAAATTAAATAAAAGTAACGCGCATTACCATTTACCGGTTCCTGTGTTCATATTTTAAGTAATCCTAAAAACAACATTTAAAATTTAAATACTACGAATGTGTTAGATAGGAATCTTGTATGCTCATCATGTCTCTTATTACTATTATTAAGTTCCTTTATATATATATATATATATACACACATACATATATGCATATTTCTAATGTTATGTCTGTCTAACGAAAAAAACATTGTTCTGTGTTTTTAGTTTCAAAATGGACATCAGTTTTCAGTTTGTCATTCAAAAAAAGATGAATCCTCTATGGATACTCCTATAGAGGCTACAATGTCTTAATAATTATTAATAGTCATTATTTATTACTTTATATATTCCTCATGCTAATAATCACTGATTAATGTAGGTCCCATTTTTTTGCTTGAGGATGTCTCATCTTCTCATCAAACTAGGTGGCAGCGGGGACTCTCCAGGGACATTTGGGGACTTTCGCTCCCTGTGGTGAAATTCACAAAAGAAATAAAAAATAAAAAATAAAATAAATTCAACAGTCTTCCTCGCTTCCTCTAATCAAAACAGCATACCACTGACTTGATGTTTAGCTAATGGATGCTTAATTGAAACCAGCACTCCCTTAACTGGCCTGGGATTAATGTGACTCTGCGGGGGGATCAACTGGAGCCTGGATGGCACTCATGCTGCGCTGCTTGTTTGTGACAGTGTCAGAGTTATGGCTGTCTTTAATTGGCAGCATTAAGACCCTGGGCGCATTTTTAAAGGCAAACAGAAAGTAAATTAGAGTGGGAGATGAGGGGAAGGAGAGAGACAAAGGGCAAAAGAACGAATGCGAGACAGAAGGAAAGTTGGGGAGGAGTGACAGTCGGCTTGCTCTGCAGCGCAGCGGGGGGCGAACGAGTCCTCTGGGGTCCTGACAATGGACTGACTGTGCCTGTGCCTGCTGTAAATATGCTTCTGTCTAAAGGGGGATTCAGCAAGGGGACCATAAAAACGTCATCAATGGAGTCTGTCTGACTGACAGCATGTCTGTCTGTCTCCCATTCCCTCTGAGTGAAAGAAAGAAAAGCCCAATCAATGGCGCGTCTGCAGGATGATGGATGTCATCAAATATGACACAGTTTATGTGTCATATTTATTGTTTGTCTCTTCACCAACAACTTTTCAATGACTCCTTTAGAGGTTCACATGACCCAACGCAATAATTGTGAACTGAAAATTATTTCAGCAGCGTAACAGAGGTGAACTGAAAGCCTACACGGTGGCATGCAAATACTGACATGCATGCTACAGGCTCAGGTTTATTTTCCTGTCGATTCTGTCCAGTCTTTTTCTAGCTCAGATAAATTGTTTGATAGACTTTTTAGGGTTTTGATTAGTGCTTCAAAAGATCTATAGCATGCTGTTAATGTGACATTACAGGTTAATTCAGCTATTAAAATTCCCAGACAAGCTGTTTTTCATACTGTACTTTCCCCATATTTCTAGTAACCCTGAGCGACACGTAGAAATTGTGTTAAAGATAACTCTTTCTCTTCATAGAAACCAGACAGCCTGGTATTTGATCAATATGACTGTTATTTATATTTTATTGAAATTAGTCAATACAGTCAATTTTTAGCATGCCTAAATTTCATATTTTGAAGTTTTGAGTGAACTGGGCACTCTGCTAAAGAACAACAGCACAAAAATGGCAAAGCTGCACTCCAACAACACACACACAAAAAAGGCTTAACACTGACACCTCAGTTTACTATTACTAATGGTATTTTGGTATGTCATGTATGCAAAACTAATGCATCTTATTCAAAAAGTAATTGTGATTTCTGACCCCAGCAACCCTGTTGAACGCTCCCCTTAAAATGTCTGTTCACATTAGAAAAAAGTACAACATTTGAAGCCCATATTCACTCTACATCACATACAGAGGAATGTAAACAGATCGTTCAACAGTGTTACAAAATCACAGTATTGGTGTCTGTGCCAAGGTATTTTAGGTATTTCAGGAATTTTATCAGCACCATTAGTGATAAAATTTCAAATGATGTCCCTTTATCTCCCCTTAAGGTGGTGAGAGCCAACACTATCTGCACGTGAAGAATGAATTTACAAGAAACATGGTTGAAAAACTTAATAAACAATAACAATCAAAATTTAAAAATGAGGCAAGACGATTTGTTTGCTATCCAATATTAATAAAAGGATAATATTTGTGTAATAAACAACAGAAACTACAAAAAAGAGCATCCAGTCACACAGCACAGGCAAAGAAAAAAGAAAGGAAAGAAACAAATGAAAATACTCATTTTGGCTGTGACAACTCTGCTGCCCACTTTGGTTTCTTCTAACAAATCCACTTCCTACTGTTGAAAGTAAAAACTGACTTTCGAGATTTGAATTAGCCCTGGATTTGTGTTTCTTTTCCTTGAGTACAGTGGTGAAACGGTTAAAGGTGTTCTTAAGGTGTCAGTGTCTTTGTTAACTGGGGCTGTGGTTTTGTTTTACCAGGTGCACAACGCGGTAACCGCTTCTCATTGTTTACTGCTAACTCCCTTCCGCTACTGCAGCTCTCTTCTCTTCCTTCATTGTTCTCTCTCTCTCTCTCTCTCTCCCCCCTCTCTCATTTTATCAGTCTCTCTACCTCTTTCAAATTCTCTCAGACTTGTTTGCATCCACTTTCTCCTTCTTCTCCATCATTTTTTTTTCTCCATCTGATCAACCCAATCTGTACCCGTCTGATAAATCAGATGATGTGTTTCTTTTGTTCTTCACTTCCTGCCCACCCACCTCTTCCCTTTCATCTGTCCTTGGTGTGCATACAGTGTTTCCCACATACATGCCCTGTACTGTGCAACACCTACACAGTCACGCACGCACGCCCACACACACACACACACCGACCGCATTGCAGTGCACATCACAGTTGCTCTAGTTTTTGCTTGGCCCTGAAAAATGCTCACACAGGCCGATTTACTGCAACACCTTCTCACAAAACTACAACTCAACACACTGATTAAAAACGCTTTATGAACTCCATAACTTCCTCAAACTAAAACATATTAAGTTTTGGATGTCGGTGACAACAATTTTGTGTCATTAAATCATCTTGTTTCGATTCCTTCCGTCTTCCTTTTAGCATTTCACCTCCCTTCCTCTGTCGAGACAACATCACCCCTCCATCACCTCAAGGCCACCTCTTCTTCCTCGCCTCTTGTTTCCATCAACTCTGAAATCCTGACGCACGATCAACATTTTGTCCATGTCTTTGTGTTCTTTCTCCATCGTTGATTGAAGGCCAGTGGGAAAAATACGCTCTCATCACGTGTCCGTATGTGCGTGAGTGTTGCATCTCTTGAAAGCCTGAGGGTTTTCTCTCAGAAGACCAACAGAAAAGGTTCCCATGACCACAAATTGTGGTCATGGGTGTCTTTCCTTACTCTACAAAACAGGGCAAAACAAAGGTAGGAAATCTATTTGACGCATGGCAGCTCCTTCTGAGGAAACCTGTTGAAGAGGGAATTCCTCCCTCTCCCTTTTCTGGCTTAAAAATGGCATTAACACATGGATACAGTGCCAAAACACATGAGTTTACACAGACTGAAGAAATCATAGCACACACACCTCTGGCAGTAAGCTGCAACGCATTCACCTGGGACTCATTTTCCTCCTTCTGTGTGCTGTGCTTTGACGGCACAACATGGTCATTTTAACATCACTGATGTAACTACCTTAAACTAACAACACAGTCACTGACACGCTTGGCATCGACAAGTCTTGTGGGAAATCTGATTTACAACACAGAGCAGGAACAGGGCACTGGTCCTCCCTACGCAGTCAGAGCTTTCAAAGAGGACACCAGTGAAAACAAGTAGTATTATTTATGTATGTATGGTGTTTATGGGAAATGTAGTGTTAGATTTAGATAACAAGCACTTGTAATATATACAATCATTTTACAAACTGGTTAAGTTTTCCTACATCGTTTAATAGAGGTTTCATTGGGTCATTGCGGCCAATGTTGCAGTATTGGATTTAGAGGATTTCTATATCTGTGTGGTGAAGTACCTTGAGTTTTCCAGGTTTTAATACTCTGGATTAACCAAACACAAGCATTCATATCCTGTGTTGGGCAATAACACATTACTTAGCAACACTTTACAGTACATGTGATCACTTAATTTAGTAACTTGCGGTGTAATTGGTTACAATTTGAAAGCCAGCAAGTGCATTGCAGTTCCTAATCCCAGTAACCCTCTTGGCCGGTTTGCTGTCTTAACAGAGTTGGTCGGAGGGTTGATAACAATTTTGTCTCTGTACATTGTAGTACATACTAGACCAAGACATGTTAGCTTGGGCTCCACGGACAAGAAATGTACCTTTGTAATTTACATGTTTTGTCTTCTTGCCAGCTTGCCATGTAGCTTTGCCTTCAATTAGTTGTTTTACGTTGGAGGATGTGTGAGTTCTGCAGCATTGCTGTGAAGACTTCTGGGGAGCTGTGTACATTTACTGCGGGGCTGTTGATGGTCAGTAAATACCCCTAAGTTTTAGCCTGGATGGTTGTTAAACCACAATGTCTTCAATTTAAAAATGTGATGTGTGGGTGTGGAGACTTACTTTAAGACCACTTTGACAGAGCTATGCTGAGTAACAGAGTAATTACTTTTGTCTGATGAGTAGACACTAATGCTAATTTCAGGTTATTTTATCTACAAACTGTTTCTCATTTTTCAGAAGGGTAACAAAATAAAGGAAAAGCAACATCAAGTATATAATCAAGGTGTCTATGAGAACAAAATGTGCCTCTTTGACTGTTTTGATGAGAGTGGTGGTGGTGTCTACCATGTCGCTCCAAAATCTCCTCTGGATCATCTAAAGTAATTTGATGGCTAAAATATATACTCTATGTAGCATGTTGTAAAAGACAGCAACAATGTTATTGACAAGAAGCAAATTGCAACATAAAATATGCATACAAGTTTAACAATTAAATCTAAAAGATCTCTTAACTACACCAGAGAAACAGAAAGAATGAAACATAACGTATGGTAGGTACTTGTTTTTAAACAATGCTGTGTGTTAAGCTGCTGCTGTGTTGTGTGTGTGTGTGTATGATGTATGTTAGTGTGTCAGTGCATGAAGAGGAAGGAGGAAGTGAAGGCATACAGTTAACACTATAGTGAGTGTATGTGAGGGTGAGGGTATGTCCTGTACATTAGTGTGTTTCTCTGTGTAGTAAATGTGTGTGTGACTACAGAATTACGTAAGCACAGTATTAGTGGTGTGCTAGACTTCCGTATGTATGTTTATGAGTCACGTGTGTATATAAATGATGGCGGAGGCTGTTTCCTTCCCTGAACAGATGAGTATCATATGAGGGAGGATTAGACTTGTGCCCCTGTGTTTGCATGTGTGCTGTTTTTGTGTGTGTGTGTGTGTGTGTGTGTGTGTGTGTGTGATCACAGCCATGTGTGCTAGGTTGCCTCATGCGGCTGTGGAGGCTCCAGCTGGTCTGGGCAGAGCCACGGGCATAGGGTGGAGGAGGAGGAGGAGGAGGAGAACAGGGTTTGAGTTTCTTTTCGTCGACTATTTTTATGAACACTATTTTAATAAAGTGCACATTAAAATGATGATAAAGGCCGGCAGCAGAGGCTGAGGTTTGGAGGGTGAGATGAGTGGTGTTGGAGGAAACGTCATCACAGAACATCATCAATTACTAATGTCAACACACCAAATATGGATGTTTACTCGCACATGATGTTTACTCACACATGATAAAATGATTATCTTGTCTGTTTTTGAGTCAGCAATCAGGTAAACCACTCAGTTTATTATGACATGTCACTTGGACCATACCAACAAGACCCATAAGGCGTACCAATAGCAATTAAATTGCAATTATCCATTTAATGGAAGATTTTCTTTTTAAAGTGCATTAAATTTTCTTCCTGGTGCTGGTTTCTCTGCATGACTTAAAGCAACGACTAAGAGCTAATTTTCACCCGTAGTCCCTGGGCAGGCTGATGTTAAGTTAAGATACATAAAAAACATACATGAATAATAAGATTTACAATGACAAAATAAAAATGTACAAAAGGAAATGTTCACACCTTTCATATACAGACCTTAGAGCACACACTTATATACACACATACATACATCTGGTCACATATGGGAACAAAATTGATTTAATAAAAGCCATTTCTTTGCCTGGCGTGTGAACGTGTAAGAACTTGTACTTTTAAACAACTCTGTAGGTAACATATTCCACTGACGAGCGGCCACACAAGAAAATGCAGAGTTTCCAAATGCTGTCCTGCGTTTAGGGATCCTGCATTCCCCTCGCACTGTAGATCTAGTGGCTCGAGTTGTTGTTTCAGAGCCCAAAGAGATAAATTGTTTTAGAGGAGCAGCGTTGTCATAAAGGATCTTCATCAAACACAGATTGGTATGAATTATCGATTGGTATGAATTATCAAATTTTCAAAGCTGAGAAATTGGTATTTTACAAGAATATGAGTACAAGTACCACTCATGTTTAATGGATAAACATGAGCGGTACCCATCTAACTCTCCGCCAGAAAGCAAATAAGCACATTGGCCAAAATGTCCAACTATTCCTTTAAGTACTATAAGTCTGAACCGTTTTGGACTTTGGGCTGATTGGTTTACCGTAAGGCCACTGGTTCTATTCTCAATTGCATTATACCTGTGATGACAGTACACGGTTGTTGGCTGTCAATAATTCATTAAATTCAGTATATCCAGCCCTACTACAAAGAGGGAATGTGGTTTTGGGTGGAAGCTGGAAATTGTATGGATGATTGATTAAGTTTTTAATCATTATTAGAAGGCCAAAAATTCTTGGGTTACAGTTTCTCAGATGTGAATATTTGCATATTTTATTGGTCTTCTTTGACATTAAAAAGCATATCTTTGAGTTTTGGACCATTGGTCAGACAGAAGAAGCAATTTGAACATGTCTTGAGACAAACAATGCAGTGATTAATATTTCCTACAAAACACTCTCATAGTTGATATTTGTACTGTTGGGTTTCTGTTGTTGTACTTAAATGGCACTTGCACTGAAAAGCTCACAGTTCAAGCAACAGTAGAATATATTTTAATGCTTATCAAAAGCAGCACAGAGTGAGAAAGAAAAAAAGTGAGAAAGGCACATTGCTCTCTCAAACCTAAAGAGAAGACAGTGGGAAATAGGGAATGTGAAGTCTGTAGATGGGATGAATGCATCCCTATGTCTAACCTTGGAAGTAACTGTTGGTACAGGAATAATCAAGAATGAAGAACAATAAGTACCCACCAACTAAACGACACAGGTAGACACACACAAGAATCAATCACAAGTACCATCCTACAACACACACACACACACACACACACACATCCATCTGCAAACAGAGTGTAAACAGGTTGTAAAATTTCCTTACAGGGACAGATGAAAGAGGCAGAGCACATGGCAAATTGTCATGTACGATCACTTCTGGTCGTCACACTGACAACACTGTTTGCAAACAGTAGAAGCGCCAGCACACGGAAAAACACACCATGTGTGGCTGAGACTACAGGCTTATAAAATGTTAAAGTCAACATAAGTGGAGGTAACTCACTACATGCCATGTGTCGCTTTAGTAGACTAATGTCCAGTACAGTTTATAGTGTACTGATAAACTGTGTAAAGACAAACTGAAGTGCATATTTGGTATTGACAAATATTTGCTTTTCTTTTATTCTTCTTCTTTCTATATTTTGTTAAATATTTTTAGCTTCTCTGCTGTCTCAACGTTTCTCAACGTTTTAAATTTGTCTTAACTTCCTCCTGCACAGTTTTGCATAATGCAAGTCATACTTGTTTGCTGCATGTACAAGCAGAGATGTGGCCCCATGACCAAAGTTACACACTCAACTTTTCACCCCATTTGAAGCTAAATCTGACCTTTGTCTCCATGCTGATCTTGACCTGGGTCGTTTTATAGAGTTGACAATGTGCTGTTGATACTTTGGCAAGAATCATTTATCTAGGGTATTTATTATATTCTCGTGAATCTAATTATTTAGTGCTGTGTAGATCTTTAAATTTTATACAGTGGATATTTAAACTTCATTACTCATCTTTATGTAAGATTAGTTTAAATAATGTAACATACAGCTCATTAAGGAACATTCCTGGTTATGTTAATGTCCTTGAGATTTATTTTGGTAATTTCTCTTAGAAAAAAAATCAGGTATTACACATGATTTGGTTTCTTTTTTCGGGAAGTACAGGGTGATTGTGCGTGCGTACGTGTGTGTGTGTTGCTATATGTGGAGTGTGAACCTCTACTAATCTAGAGAGAGTGACTGCTTTGTGAAACTGTTCAACTGCCTGATTATTGACAGTAATAAAGAGGAAATGAAACAAAACTTTAATTCCTATAGGTCACATGACTTGTTTAAAAAAACCTCTCTCACTCTAACAGAAACCCACACAGTGTTATCAATATCAATATCAATCAATTTCCCACAAAAACAACTGCAAACCTGTCAGGAATTGGATTTCCCATTGACATTGATGTTTCAAAGAAGACAAAACCAGACGTTGAGTGAATGCAGAATGAGTACAGCTTCAGATCTGGACGAAATAGAAATGAATTTTGTATTTTACACAAAATGGATGTGCTGTGTGTTTAATAAGGAAACCGGAAAGAATCAAGCGCTGCCTTGATTTAGACAAAGTGGATGCTCATTGCATCAGTGCATGGGATGACAACTGTCTGATTTTTTTTCTGAACCCTGATATACATCTGCAGGCACAAAATCTGTGTTTTCAAATCTACATACAAATGACCAATGCATATCAAGATAGTGAAACATTATTTTTTCTACTATATTAGCAAAAGTGTCTAAATTTAGATCGCACAAGGCTGAAATATTTTTTGATTTTTTGAATACATTGTACACACACTTTTGAATAACCAAAGCCAGTATCTCCACCTTAAATGCCATTTAACCTGCTCTATGTGGATACAGGCGAGCTCATGGGCGGACAGTTGCAGCCGGTTGTTCGACGGTTTACTTTGAAACTCCACGCTGACCAGGAACACAAGAGGGAGGAGGGACTCAACATGTTTACAGGTTGTGAGTTTGGCCCACAAACCTACAAATATCATGTTAGACAAACTCTCTGCATGAAATAATTTTTGTTGAATATTGCTGAAGCTTAACTGCACTTTTTAAGCTAGCTCCTATTATAAACACGACATCTTAGATATGGTCAGGTTATGAATGCACAATTTGCAATTAGGAAACAAAAAACAGCATTTAAAAGTTCTCCAGTTCTTACCTGTTCAGATCCAGAACCTAAAGGTCTCCGGGTGATGTAATGGGGCTACAGATTTAGCAGACTTTGTCATTGTTTTCACATTTTTAAATCATCAACAAACCATGTTTGCAGCATGAATGAGAGGCTGTATGTGGACAATTTTTATATCTACTGGTGTGTGGGGGAGACAGTGCTGTCACTGATTAACTACGAGCTGAGAACACCCATCTGGGATGCCAGGGCAGCTCACTCTGTAAACAACGACACAGGAGAAACTGCACGGTTTCGCTCCACAGGCCAGTGACTCACCTGGGTGAAACATCCCGCAACTCACTCACTCACACTCACACACACACACCTCAAGAAGACCTCACAGACAAACACTGGAGCCTAAACAATGAGTTGCTTCTTGAAACTTGCCCCCTGTCTTTTCCTGTCTCTCTTTCTGTCCCTCCCAGCGTCTCTTATGAAACTTTCAATAAATCACTGTCACTGTTTAAATCAGACACAGTGGAGGATGTTTCTATTCCAATTATCTCCTATTCTCACATTTGAGGAGCTGGAACCTGTACATTTGCGGCAATTTTACTTGATTAATGACTTAAATGATCAATTGATTATCAAAAATCATAATCTGAATTTTGTCTGAACCGCATGATCCATTACACCAGGTCGGAGTTCACCCGACATCCTTCTTTATGGAACAACGGGAGATCACTTTTCATGGTACAACAATTGTCTCAAAATATCACACGGTATATGGTATTACACAATATTTATAATTGTCATCAGCAACAGCAGCATCTTCAGTTACAATTCCTTGAAGGAATGAAAACAGAAGGAGTGTTGGTATACTGTGGAACCAGTATACAGCTGCAACCCTATTTACGACAATAAAATGGAAGAGTGCAACTAAAATGGAGCTCAATCTTATTAGAGTTGATGGCAGCTAAAGTGAAAGGCACATGGAAAAAAAACAACATCTTCCACCATGTTTGACCTCTAGCACCCTCTTGGTGACAGGAAGCGTGGGAGGCATTATGGGAAATGTGGTCTTAATTTAGAGAAACACTAGCACTAACACCAAGTTTAGGTCACCAACCGTCTCAATGTCTTGTTCTCTTTTCTTTCCAGCAAGGTATCAAAATCAATTTGTTGTGTGTGGATGTGTAAAATGAGAAAATCAGAGTTAATATTATCAAACAAGCCCACAGTTCCTTCGCCAACACCTGTCTTTTACAGCTCTACAGTCCCCCCCACCCATACCGCCTTTCCTCTGCGCCGGAAAGAAATAAGTGGATGAATAATTACAGGTATAAACACCTCGGGGCCATCTGAAGGGTTTTTTCCTCTTCTGATATTCTTTTAAACATTTCCGCCTCTTGAAATAGTCTTCTGAACAGCTTCTCTTTAGGTGCCTTCACAGCCCACCACTTCAAAGCCGACAGGGCGATGGGGACGCTCTTATGGTCATTTGTATTTTAATCTTCCCCCCTCTCTCTACAATGCTCTCTTTACCGCTCTAGCCCTCCCTCTTTAAACTGCCTCTTTACAGTCTATCTATCTATTTTTATCTCTTGCTCATATTTCCTGTCTCTTTTCAAAGCAGCGGGGGCCTCAGTCTACCTGAGAATGACTGAACCTGCCAACCTGTGGCCACACACGCAGATACTCAGTTATATAGTAATTAAATGTATATCTGTGATGTTGCTCCCTGCAGGAGAAAGCCCTCATTTAGCATTTCTCTTCTAGCAATGATTTTGGTTAAAATGCAGACATCAATGGCCTCATTGGTGTTTCACCACTGATTAGAGCTGAAACAATCATCAATCGATTAGTTGATCAACACAAAAATATAAGTCTGGCCTTACAGCTTCTCAAATGTGACTATTTGTGGCTTTTCTTTGTTTTCTAGATAGTGAACTGAATATCTTTGGGTTTTGGACTACAGGTCAGACAAAACAATTTACATCAATTTTACTCTCATTTCATGTTATTTTATAGACAAACAAATACAAGGTACAAGGTTGTTTATTAGTCATTATACAGCACAAGGCTGCATAACGAAACGAAATTTGTAGCTCCTTCATGCTACACACAAAACAATTAACAGTTAATCAATCAAGAAAATAATTTACGGATTTATCGATAATGGAAATTATGCTCTGGTACAGCCCTGCTCCCCCTCAGGTTAGGAAAGGTTTTTAAAGTTTAAATGCATATTTGTGTCTAATATTTTATTAATATGACAAATACAAAATAATGATACGACAATATAAAACAAAGGTTATGTAAAGGAAGGAAGGAACACAGAAAAAGGACTTTTGTACATTTGGCAGAGAGCAACGATGGAGATTTGTGGTCCTATCATCAACCTCCTTCCACTCAATAATCTTAGACTATATTCAGCCATAATCTTGCACTTACATACATCACAACAATGGCAAGTTGAGACTCTGCCAGTTCCTTTATCCTATAGTGCTCTTGCACATTGGAAACTCCAACATTAGCAGCTTTGTAACTAAACTGTTTTTACTTTGACAGCATGGATGGAAAAGTAACATGGATGTTACTTTAAACTTCTAAAGTCTGAAGAAACAAAACAGACATTTGGAGATGCAAGATTTCCATCTGACCCCAGCGTTTGCTGCCTTCTAGTGAAAGCTGCTTTTCTTTTAGGCCTCTTAAATCTGAGTGGCGGGGTCCTTATCGTAGCCAGTCAGAGGCAGGGAGGCCCCAGTGCCGCTCATCCCAGCCCCTGGGTCTGTATGAAGGGTGGATTAGGGAGGCCTCAGCCTGTGTTGCTGCCATTGTTTACCAAGAGACTAGGGGCTGGCTGAACAACCCCCCTGTCAACACCGCAATACAATGGGAAACAAGGAAGTGGCAAGATCCTAGAGACTTGCACACACACACATGCCATTCCCTTGATCTTGGAGGATCGACTTTGTATTATTTGGGAGATACAAGAAAGTGGAAAAGGGGATGGGGAGGGGAACTTGTTAGCAATAGCAGCTGATTTCTGAATGGATACGAGGAAGCGGAGGAGGCACATGAAAAAGTTTATAAAGACATGAAACTTTAACATTCCCCAACAAAAAATAAAAAAAAGCAAACAAGCTGCCATTTGAAGTGGGTAAATATTATTAACTGCTATTTCCTTGCTTGATTCGGAAATTCTGGTTTGGTTTAGAGAAAGCCATGAAGGGACATTTTGAAAGCTGAGATAGTTCAAATTTTCAAAAAACACACTGCAACTGAACTTTTAGAGTCTTAGAAATGACGAAGTTTTACCCCTACCCTTCCCAAAAATGTAAACTGCCTCTCAGCGGCCTTCCTGTCAATTTTCAATTTTAGTCTGTGAAACGAAATGTCAAATGAGCAGGAAATTCCCCCAAACAAGACAATGTCACTGCACACTGAGCTGCTAACGCCGACTTGTAAATTCCAGTGACTAAGTTTACATACTGCCAAACAGCATTTTTAAAACAAACAAAATTTCACTGCGTTCCCAAATTAACTGGTTTATACAGTTAGTATCCAGGTACAGTGAGCGGGAAAGTGTTTCAGAGCGGCGTGTTGCCTTCGGAGCTTGTTGACGTCTTCGTGTGACCACAGCTTCCACATCAGAGGGAGTTTCACAGCCTCTCTGACGGTGAATAAAACTGCATGCAACCAAATATAAGAAGCTAGGATTTGGTTGCATGTCAGGTTTCAGACAATAACCTGCAAACAGGACAAACTGACCGTGTCTCTCAGTCCGACAAAAAAGCGTCCTAACGATCAGCTGTTACTCCACTGACAGCTTCATCACTCCTTATCACATTAACACTCTTCTTTGGGCTTTCAGAGGCAAAATCTATTTTGACAGAAACATGTTAAAGCTGCTCTACATGCAAACTTCAATTTAAAAAGCCGTGCTTCTTTTAAGCTAAACAATGGACAGACATGCTGAACTAATATGGTCGTAATGGTTATTGATTAAAATGTAGTCTAAATACTTGTCAAAATATAACCATTAACCACCAATTACTCCTGCGGAAATCACTGGCCACTTCAGAAAAATGTACAACCCCTGTTTTTGTTTTAGTAAGGGGGCCACCTACTAATTTTGAGCCAAACACCCACCAATTACCATCTAAAATCAGCAATGTGACTTCCACTACTATATACTTTATTTCTGCTCTTACTTTGATCTAACCCACAGACCCCTTGCTGTTTTCTGATCCGCTGTCCACTGCAGCAAAGGTGATGGTAACACGGTGTCTCACATTAAAAGCCTTCCACTTGCATAACACTGATAGGCTTTTATTGTGAAGCAGCTTCAGGAAGTGCACCTTGAGTTATAGAAGCCAACTGCCAACTGTTAACTCATTGTTCAGTTAATAGTAATCTACCCCACGATGCTGGCATTTATCTGCATGAAATGGTACAAGGGAGAAACGATAGAAGATGATGATTAGATAAATAAGTGCAGGAGACAGGAGCCCATAAATAAGGTACTGTTTTATCAAGTTTGATCTATTAACCATTCCTGTTAATAACCAATTCTGCCCACTAATATCAGAAACTTTAGGGGAAACACTACTCTTAGTCATCTGTGTAAATGCAAAAGTATGCACGAAGGTATGGTCATTTGATTAATTGTAAGCCGATATTAATGCACATTGCAATAACCAAAATCTCACGTGATGCACATCTATTAAGAGTCAGTTCTTCATCTACCCCTTTCCCAGCTCCTCTCTGCTTTCCTCTATTCCTTCTTCCATTGACTCATTCTGTCCACTCACCATAAAAAATACCTTTACAATCTATTATTCAGTAAGTTGCTTGACATGCCACCCTGGAACTCAAAGTGAGTGAGCTTTGTCGCTTCCCGGCCTTCTCCTTTTTCATAGTTCACAAATACCATGAAGTTATCTAACACAGTGAGAAAATGTGAATTGGAGCAAACAGATGCTTAGAATCAGCTTGGATGAAGAAGGCAACACAGGCAAGAAAAGAGATGAATAGGTGGAAAAGGCAAAGCTCAAAAGGAGTTGGGAGAAAGATGTGAGGAAGATCCCTCCTCCGTGGGGGTTTGACTCCTCGAGATGACAAAGACTCATGATCCCTTCAAAAACACTGTCTGCTGGTAACCCACAGCATTATACACACAGCCAGCGAAAGGTCTAAAGCACGCACGCACACACACACACACACACACACACACACACACACATCTGCATCCACAAACTTTGGATACAAACACATACCCACACACACACACACCATACAGCAAACATTAGCACACAAAACACACCATGAACGCTGGATAGCACAAGCCTACGGCAACAAACTTGACGAGAAAACATGCAGATGTACACACACAGAAAACATGCCAGAGCCTTAGATACATACAAATTACTTAGTGTAATGAACTTAAACAGCAAACACACACAAACACACTCCGGATAAAGCTTTATCCAAAGACAACAAGCTGAGGGAGTTTAGCCATATCTCCGAATCCCACAAATCTCCCTGTTTGGCCACTTCCTCTGAAAGGACAGCTGATATCTACATTTATATAACAACAGTGAAATGTCCCATGAAATGCTGTAATAGGAGAATTATCGCTGAATGGAAGAAAGAGGGGAAACACTTTGCAGCAGACTCTCCAGTGTGCAGTCTTCACTTCTCGACAGAGATTAGGAGCTTGTTTTTTTATGTTCACATTAATTCCAGAACAATAAGGGGTGTCATTTATCCGTCTTTTTGTCTCTTTCAAACTATCTGGTTCGGGTGAATATGACAAATTATATGTTTTCAGAACAACAAAAAGCACTGGGAATTGTGATGTTTTTTGCTTCTGCCCGAAATGCAACGTGACCCCCGATGGTCGAGATCAAACTTTGACAAATGCTTGATGTCCTTGGACAGATTCTCATTCAATCCTTCAATATGGGACATGAAAATTAAAAACTATATTTTTTTCAAAAGGTAGAATGACCAAATTTGAAAAATCTGGGAAAAAACCTTGAAATTATTTGATCAGTCTTATACAACGAGAGATAAACCCACACAGTGTACCCAGGGGAGAGGAGGGAATGATACAGACAGACAAATATTACAATTAATATTTGACTTGCAGTCATTCAGCTGATGCTCTCATAATGAGTTTAAACAGTTAAAAGCAGTTTACAGGAACCCACGGAGGTTTTCAGAAATTGCCCTTGTTGTTGTTCAGCTGGTAAATGCTGAATGTCTCCCACTGACTTGTGGAAGATTACCGTCACTGCCTCTTAAACTGGTTGCAAACATTATTCACAATTTTGGACAACCAAGAAAGATTTTTCCTCGCATAATAGAAACAGAATTAGGGCTATAATTAACTTATTATCAATTAATCTACATTTTATTTTGAATCAGTATTTGGCCTATAACATCAGAAAACTATCCCTCACATTTTCCATGTCCATGGTAACATCTTCAAATGCCTTGTGATGTCTGACCAACTCAAAGATCTCCAGTTTCCAATGATATAAAAACATACTTAAAATAAAATCACTTAAGCAGGTAATCTATTATCCAAGTATTATCCACCGACTAATCACTTCTATCTCTTTGAATTTGAGTATTTGCTGCATTTTACATCATTGTTAAATGATAAATATCTTTGGGTTTTGTAAAGCTTTTCAAATAAAAAAATGCAATCTGATGTTGTGTTCTGGGAAATCTTCAATATTATCTGACATTTAACAAATGAAATGATTCTTTAAAAACATAAAATGGACAAGCTTCTTCACAACTAATTGCCAAGACTATAAGAAACTAGCAGTAAAGAGGCAAACTTTCAGATCATAATATAAAGGCAGAAAGACAGCAGTCAGACATGGACACACACAAGACATGTAACATTGCGTTGCCTTGTCCTATATTAACACCACAACACTAGGAAAATACCAAACGGTCTCCCAGACCTATAGTTTCCGATCCATCTCTTCCATCCATAATCATCACCCCCCCCTCTCTAAACCACTGTTCTCAACCCTTTCAAGTGGCAGGTAGACGGGGCCTGATTCGGCGCTACCGCCTCACAACCAGCGGGCTAATTACAAGGGAAGCAGCAACAAGTGAGCATTGTGTGGAGTCTCGAAGACACACGGGGAAAGAAAGTGCTCTTTATCTTGCCACCACCAACCCCCCACCCACCCCACCATCCCACCCTCAACAAAAACAATCTCTGAGAGGCTCTGCGGTTGGCACTCCAGGGTTGGAGAAAGAGAAGAGAAGACTGTGAAACGAGGGTGAAAGAAGAGGAGACACACTGATGAGCCACACATACCAGCACCCTCGCTCACTGTGTTTGTCTAACACGATGCCGGATGTGCTGTGTTATACGTTGTTGAGTATAAAGATGTTTAAGGAAATACGAGTACGCTCTCTCGTACGAGTAGTTCATTCAATTATGTTCTCAATCACAGTGGAGGTTTATGAACAGACCTGCCTCTCTCACAAACAATGTACCTTTACGTGTAAATCCGAGAACCAAAAAGGTGGAGGAATAGTCTAAGATTTTCTTTCCAAAAAAAACAAAAAACTGTAAGAACACACTGCTACCTTTTCTCAGGCGAGTGATTTTGTCTAAAAGTTCAAAGTTTAAGGTCAACGAGAGGGTACAAAAGCTATTTATTGTCAAAGCGAGGGCATAAAAAGAGTTCCCTACATTTATTTTGAAGCTCTATTTGATATTTCATTTAACTTTATGCAATGCAACTGTGGTCGAGAAAAGAAGCAACTTTCACAGAAGCGATAACATTGAAATTTAAGTTTATTTTCTTATAGACAAGACCTTTAATTTTTTTATGTGGGGATCTTGAGGTATTTTTAATGGATTTATTTTTACTAGGAGATGTCATAGTCATTATTTTTTGACCCTTCAATGACCTATTTAAATTCTCCCATGACCAACTGCTGGGTCGTGACCCAGACTTGGGCTGACGGTGGGCTAAAATACTCTCAGAGACTTAAAAGATGTCATTAGCAAATCACATTTTCTGGCCATTTTGTGATACAGCAAATTCCTAATTCACTGTGCCTCACATTAGATCAGCCTACAGTACATGTGATCTCATAAATAGGCATCGCTGCTGTTTAGCAATGTCTCGCCTGCTAGAGCAGGGGGTTAATTCAGGCAACAGGATTACACAGCACGTGAAAAATGAATTAAGCACAACCGCTCATGTTTGGTGCAATTAGTCAGCCTATCCATGGATATTGGTTCTTACGGGTGACTTGAAGGGATTTTATGATTAATTTTTTAGGGGCTGTCTGGCTAGATGAGTGATACTGCATACTTCAAATCCCTCCCTGAGTCTTTCTGGTGTTTGTTTTAGCGGTTTAACACTCAGAACAGTTATTAAGGCAGCAACAAACCTCTTGTCATTCACAAACAGATGAAAAATGTCGTGTGAAACGATTCGCTATGACGACATCAATCATATTCCAACTTCAGCAAAAGCATAAACAAAAACAAGCTCTTTTTCTGCTCTGCTTCTTGAGGCTCATGAGGGAAAGCACATTCTAAATACAGCTTTATTCCATAAGGCAGTTGAGGGGGGAAACAGTGCAGTTCAAAGCCAAATCAAAACACATGTAAAGTTTGTGACTGATGCAGATGTGCGACTGGGATCTCACGCTGACACTGCTTCTTTTTGCCTCTTTCGAACATAAATCAACCATCACTGTACTAAACTACAGGCTCGTCCGAGTAGTGTACTGAAATAAATGGTTTCATAACCTAAAAGAAGCATAACTGCAGAAAAACCCAAGAGTAGCCCAACTACTATCTGTATTTCACAAATGTGAGAAAAAGAGGCAGGAAACTGAGATTAATCTACTTTAATTCAACTCCCTCAGAAAATTTGATTTATCCACAAAGGAGCCAGTAAAGAAACCTGTACATAGAGATAGAAAATGCTATTTTTGTGAGAAGTATAATGTTTTAAATATTATAGCTGATGCCATAGTAAACCAATCCCATCCAATAGTTTGATGTGAGTGGAGGTTAGTGGAGGACTAGATGCACAACAAAGTAAAAAGCAAAAATATAAAGAAGAACCACTTATTGTCTCTCGTGTCCATGCTGTCTCTGTTTATTACTATTGAATTCTGGCTACTAACTAAGGGTCTATTTGCTTCAGCCAAAAATAAAAAATACTTGCCAGCAGCTACCAGGCTCAAAATATTTCCATGCCTGAGTGTATGTTTTTGTCTTTCTGATTATTTCTTCAGCAGGGGTTAGCTACTATGGCAAGAGCATCACCACCAACGTAGAATTTTATTAAAAAGTTAATCAAATAAAACTATGTTTCACTCCTGAAGCACAAAACCATGTGTTCAGCATTTGGACGTGATGCCAAAGAATACAAATAGTAGCCGAAGTGCACAAACTTGCACTGGAGTCCAAAGTAAGATGTAAAGAGGGGCAGATAAGGACCTCAGCCTGCCCTCAGCTGCTGACACAAGAAACAATGAGGACACAAACAGTGACCAGTGCTCTAAAGCCAGCAGGAGAATTAAAACAGAAGTGGACTTACAGATGGAGAAACCGAGCTGTTGGGGAGGTAGGGGTCAGGCAGCATCAGGAACGGATACCCCGGATACGTCGGAGTCTTGTACATGCCTCCATCTTGGTGCTTCGACACTGAAGACATGAAAAACAACAAACGAGTTTGAAATTCACTTTTATTGGGACCATTTATAATGCCAGTTTGTAGAAGTTGTCACTTTTTTTCATAATTTCCTAGCGAAACTCCTTTGGTTTGGTCTCTGAGAGGACGTGTGTCAGTATGGCATAATTGTAAATTTGATTCAAATTATAAGTTACAATTGCTTATGGAATAACAGAAGCTATGCATGAATCATTGTATGCACCTTATTAGGATTAAAATTAAATAAAAATCAGATACTTACTCCCACAACACTGCTTTAAGATTTAGCTGTATGCCTCAAAACAAAAAGAAAAGCCTGACAAAATAAAATAAAGGTGCATACAAAGTAGCTCAAGTATTTACAAGTGTTCTGGTTCCTACATGTTATATCCTTGTATGAGCACTGACAGGAGACAAAAGCGTTACAACCGTCACCTAACCTGAGAGGCGTGAACTCCTATAGCCTATGTGTTAATTTATCTCTCTCTACCACCCATATTAAGCATCAGAGGCCTCTCTGTGGGGCCAGTTATAACTAGGGTATACCTGGTCTATGTGAAACACGCAGACACACACTAAACTTTTTATTACTGTTCCAGCGTTGTCATTACAAGCTTTGCAAGCGAATGTGCCACAACTTTTAATGTGGCCAGAACCAAGGTGACAGAATACAAAACTAATGCAGTTTTGCAATCACCATCATTCAGAGCTGTAATGTTTTTTTCCATCTGAAAGCACAGATTCACATTTGGAAGATTTTGCTCAAAAGAACGTTTTCCTTTAAGAAATGACTGAATTGAGTTAACAAAATAGAGTAAAGCCCACAGTGACACCTGTAATTAAAACTGCCATGCATACATTTTCAATATGTGCCTTCTTGAGGGAGGGAAAAGTAAAATTTCTTTGTACCTTTGGGGGGCAACATTTGAGACCAAAAAAAGTTCAAATAAACCTTTTTAAGGACCCTGGTTGACCCCACTTTTGGCAAAGTCTGGCATAAGCTACACTGCAAAAAATCCAAGAATGCATTTAGATACATGAGCTCTGGGCAGCTCACATTAGCAGTATGACCACAATATATTGAAAATGTTTGATATAAGTTGATTTGAGCTGCAGAACAGTGACCTTACCTCATCCTGGTAAGGCCAAGAGACTTTCAGAGTCCATGTTTCACCAAATAACTTATTAAGACATTTAAAGCAGGCCATTTTTTACTTGAATCTTTCTGGGGGCATGCTAATTTGAAACAGCCACTGAGGACATGCGTGATAGATCCGAGAGATAAGCTGGAGAATTTACGACACGATGGACAGATTTTGCAGTGTACACCTGATTACAACTCTATGAAGTTGGCTTTAATGTTGCAACACGTGTCACCGTGACCGAAATACTCCTCACGTTGACACAGTAGCTTCTCAGCTGTTTTCTCAGAGAGTGTTGACTACTCGAACAGGATGAGAGAACAGTGTGCGAATGTTTCTTCTTACCCACGTCGAGATGCTCCCGGTGTTTCTCCGGAAAGCCCCTCTGCTCGCCCTGCTGTGCCCGTCTGACGGCCTGGATGGGACCAACAACAGATAACGTACTCAGTCACATACTCCATAAATAAAAAGTAAAGAAAAAGGCGATGCACCCCGAAGACAGAACAACCACACAAGTATTGTAGAGTGTCAAAGAGTGTATGTTTAAAGAAACCGTAACCGTACTTTAGCTTATGTTTTTTTAAATTCTGCTACGATACGGCATCACTTGTCCTGTAGTGAACCTCTGGTAGCCTGGGAACGTTACTACTGTAAGCCTGAAGGAAATTCACATTCACAATTTTTTTTTTGAGTTTCATTCAACGCTTGTCAGCAGCGCGTAAAATAAAACAACCTTTTCATCACACACACACACACACACACACATACACACACACACACTCTCTCTCTCTCTCTCTCTCTGTGTTTTAAACACTCACACACACTCCGAGCCACCTACCGCTGCGTTCGGACTTTGATTTATTTCCGACTCGTTCACCAGGGAGGACTTCAGGTCGGCCAGGTCCCTCTCCGTGAACGCGTTTTCTTGGATTTTCTCCTCTTGCTCCCCTTCGTCTTTGAACGCTATCATCTCATCATTCGCTCCCAGGTCGTCCCCGCCGCCGCTGCTGAGCTGAGGCATGTCTACTTCTCCCCCACCCCTGCGAGATTATACACTTTTAGAGAAATAATAATAACTATAGCAAAAAAAAGTATAAATAAAGAGAAGAATCAAGGGACTTTTTTCTGTTAAATCTCCTCAGTCTGGGGCGCCTCCAAAGTGCAGAAACCCCCACGACATACAGAAAAAAAGTTGAGTTGTGGCGTCCCCCGGCTGGTTGTTGGTAGAGGACTAATGTTTCCCTACAACAGCGAACAGCTCATTTGAGCCCAAGACAGAGCAAGGAGTCCCGACATCAAAGGGCGCCGACCGGATGATTGACAGGTCCGATGACTTGTTGGGGGGTTGTACGATTGTTTCGGCAGAGCTTCTTAAAGAGACATCACCTCTCTGAGCTCGGCTGAACAGGCATTATTCATGACTTCCAGGGGCGTGTTCACACTATCCACGGTCCCCTGGCTGCACACGGCTGCTGCGTTACACAGTACATTTACTCCAGTGCTGTACTAAAGTACACATTTGAGGTACTTTTCTTGAGTATTTCCATTTAATGCCATTTTATACAATTACACCATACAATTTCACAATATTTATCTAACAGCAATAGTTAAGGTTTTGCATTAAAAAAGAATAGGATGAGCTTCTAAAATAAATCACCCAAGAGTATATGAATACATTCAAATTAGCTTCATCTTGGCAGTTAGGCAAGGTGAAGCTAATTTGAATGTAAAACACAACATGCACATTAATGTATCAACAATAACTTAAAAAGTATTATAAGTAGTATAGTGGTAACATTTTAAATCAAGGATGTTTACATTTTGTGTTTTTACAGTGTGATATTGCACTTACTCAAGTAAAGGAACTGAATCTTTCCTCCACTACTGAATATTTATGAAAGTAGCTGCATCTAGAGTTGCCTTTTCATTACGTTTTACTCTGATTTTATTTCTTATTCACATATTGAAACGATAATTACTACTGCATTACTTTGGAGCTCAGCCATAATCCTAAAGCAAAGTTTGCGGAGAATCTGCACTCTTGTTTTTCTCACCAGCTGGTTTAAAATGATCTTATTATCTTCAAATGACAATGATGCACTTTGAACTCATTTTCACATTCAAATGTGTGGAAGAGGATTTTCTTCTCTAATGTTGAGCCAGTTCATTATTATCAGTGCTGCTCTTTATGAGTTTTTCCAAAGATGGTTTCCTAGCATACTGTAGATTTGGTCACATGAGTGCACATTCACCAAGGTTTTAATTTAAAGGATAACACACCTAGAGTATCACTTAAATATGCATAATTATTAATTGTAGGATCATGACATTTACAAATAATAGGTTCCTTTGTTTCAGCTACACTCCCATCAAATGCATCCTCAGTTTGCACGGTCCATCTAGGGACTGGTGTAGCAAATAAAGTACTGTGTATGCAGCGTTGTTCCATAATGTATACTTACTTTATAGAAATAAACATTAAATACATTTAAGTGTTTTCAGCTGTTCAACATGCAACCTTTCAGGTAGCTGTGTAAAACTGATGTAGATTAACACACAACATAAAACACAAAAAATGTGAGTTGGTACTGTCTGTGTCAGCTGTGGTGATGGAGACAATGGATCAGCTGCCTCTTGTGTGTGAAACCCTGCCCTCTCTTTCTTGTGATTTGGTCGCATTAAACATGTGTCTTGTCATGAGTGCTGCATTTAAAAGTTGACATTTTCTTACGTCTAGTGATTCATAGCTACTATACAGCTATTAATAAAAATTTAACCAATATTTTCATTGTTTAAAATGCCAAAGATACTACTGGTATCAAATGTTACTGTTTTGTGGGGGTATCTTCATCATCAAGTTAGTTAATAACTTTGGTAATTATGCACTGTGAGTTTTACTCCTAACCCAGCCAGTCCTTTTGTAGCGGCTGTTGTCACACTGTTCAGTTGGTAGTTTTCACATTTTGGAACAAAACTCCTCATTTGTATGCACAGAAAAGTGGCAGCTCAGGCAAGACATAGCAAAATGTAGGACATTTTGTTAAAAAAACATCAGAAGGCACGGCATGCTCATCAATAACAGATACACAGCATGTTTTTGGCTGGTCCTTACATCCCCCAGATTTTGTAACAGTCTCCAAAACAGCAAAAACTGTTAGCTATTGCAACTACTCGATTGAGGGAGGGAAAGACGAAAAAACATAGTTCAAAGATGTAGACTCGAAGTTCTGATTTCTTATCCAACTCGTAACTTGCCTTTCCCTATTTTCCTCCCAATGCCAATGCATTTTTAATGCTGATACAGTAGCATAGCCGGTCTTCAGAGTTTTTAATTGAGAAATATTTATACACTCCCATGCTGTGACTTAATACGTGACTTAATCTGAGTCGGTTGCCTTGAATGAAAATGATGATCCACAGCTGGGAAACAGAATTAAATACAAACAGAAAAAGGGCCTGGTATTTGCATAAAACTGCATATTTATACAATATTGTCGATGCATATTAATAAAAAGATTAAAATGAGCAGTTTTAATGTATGCAAATCTAAATTATAAATGAGTTGTTTAAACTCCTTGTTTATTCGCCTTGATTAAATATAGACAGCTGTTTTTCCAGAGAGACAGCACCTCTCCTGCGCGGGCCACGCCACCATGTGAGCCCGCAGCGCACTGATCTTAACACAGTTTCCCATGAATATCTGTGTTGATGGTCTGCGCATTCATCATATGGGTTCACAGGTTCACCTAAAGCTGTAGGCTGCAGTCAGCCTGCTTGTCTCTCTCACACTGAAAGAAAAAACAAAGGAAGAAATGAACACACTCCCCCTTGAAAGAGGCACTCTGACCTACAAACTCTCTCTCTCTCTCTCTCTCTCTCTCTCTCTCTCTGTCTCTCTCTCTCTCACACACACACAGACACCCACTCACTCTCTCCTCACACACACACACTTTGCTATGAATGGTCAGATTATTCTTGTCAGATCAGAGTTGTATTTTAAGTTCACACCGCACTGCCTTTTCAGTCCAGAGTTTTTGTGACTCACGTACACCCCGAGCATCCTTTCTCATCATCTTTTATCTCGAACTCTTGTGACATCAGAAATCATGTGTTGGCAGGAAAGGCCAAATAAGGAAACATGAGAAGATAGAAAAGATAGCAGCCCACACAGAAAACAAAAGGATGCATTAGCTACTGTGGCCCCAGAAGGCAAACTTTTCACAGGTACGAGTGCTATATCTGAGCAAGATAAAGACTGTGGTTGTTCTGATAACGGAAATGTGTTTGATGCAAAGATGTTTACATTTTTATTCATCTAAAGCTTATGGAAATCTAGCAGAGCAAAACAACCCTGACTGTGCAGTAATGCTGAAATTTAAAAGACATGAAGAAAGCAAATGGGGTATTCTTGGTATTTAATTTACTATTCAAAAGGAAGAGCAAGCATAAAATCTTAAAACAAAAAGTGATTAATAGCTAATAGCTATCAGCTAAAACAATTTATATGCTGTAGTATTAGACCATGGTTTCCAACAAGAAGGTCTGAATGGTCACAAAATAGGATAGGACAATAGCAAAAACAAATGTATGCCACACAAAATTGTTTACTTTTGCTTTTTTTGTGAATTACTGGATAATTTTATCTCCTCAAGCCTTTCAAAGTTATTCAAATAAAACAATCTTTGGTTGAACTGGTCACAGCTGACATATGCAACCCGTGATGAGTGCGGTAGACTTTGCTTCAATTTAAGGGGTCACAAGCCCAAAAAGGTTGGAGTCCTCACAGTGGTGATAGGAAATATGAGGGGAAACAGGATCTACAGTACATCTTGTGCTCTTTCATGAACCCAAACATTTGTTAAAAAAAAGATGAAGATGCAGATGAATGATGCTACTTAGTGCAAAATACACAAAGATCAGCTGCACTGTCAGCGTGTAAAGGACTCATTTAATATGAGAAGACAATTTCAATGATTCAGTCATTGGTGGGGAAAATGTTCCTCCTTTAACGTGTTTTTTTTCCAAAGATGAATCACAGTTCAAAAAAAGATTATATACTGTGCTTTCTAAAGAAACATCAGGCGCATTAAAGCTGCAGAGTAATTAAATCATGTCCTTTCATTGGGGTTAAGCCACATCCAAGCGAACAGCTCTTAACTGGAACCACTTGTGTGCTTTTTATTGGTAGTTTTCCTACAATCAAAACCATGTCCTTTAGGGCAGCATCCAGCCGGCAATGTGGAAGCTCAACAAATCTTTTCAACAGTTTTATTTTTTGTCTAAGTTTCTGCTGTGATACGCTAAACTAATCTACACTAACACAAAGTTTTCAACAATAAAGTGGGTTTAGTGAGATTAAATATTACAACTGACTTTATTTTAATTGCTTTTAGATATTAAGTGGACCGAGAAAACCAGCAATCTGCATGCAAACATCATTAAAAAGTTAAGGAAGAGATGTTTAAGTTCTGTGCAACGGTTATGCATTTTTAAAAATCGAATTAATCACATGTCTTAAAGTCCTTCACCAGATATTTTGTCCTGCTTGTCCTCTTCTTTATTATTTGAGATATGTCTATGGAGAAAGTTTGTATTTGAAATGTAGACACCACTCTAAATTTGTGTTTTTCATTTAAAAAAGAGGTTGTACACCAATGTGATGCCACATAGCTCCTATGAAGTTGGGTCTCTGTGGGAGGCTGATTAACCTTTGAATCATTTCAAAATTTCACACACTTGTTTGAGAAGTGGTACACACAGGTGGAAACATGAGTAGCAGCTCTGACACATTTTTTTTTTTTTTAAAGAATTAAGGTTACATCTTGAGACAGAGGAGCCAGTCCCTGTGTTGTCGACCAGTGAGCGGTTTCGCAGGAGACGGTGCAAGTTGGGTGCCTTGCTCAAGGACAGCTTATGGTAACTGCTTGAAGGAAGGGCTGTACTTATATCACCATTTTCTCTATCACTTTCAAACTGATCGATTTGAGCTGTGTGAATACTGAAAACAGAGGAATTTTCAAGTGAGAGAAAAGAGTGACAGAACTTGATATCTTGTGCAGGATAATGAGGCTTGTTCAAGTTCTAGTTTGCTGAGTGTTTGCTAATTTCAATGGGTCTGCCTCTGAGAATGCAGTCCCTTTACCTCTTCGTTAGCTCCTTATCAAACATTTATGAGATGATATCACAGATCTGCGGAGGGCTTTGGGGGTGAAATCAACAAACATAAACAGAGGAGGAAAAGAGCTTTGAAAACACATCGCTGGTCTTCAGTAGAGGATCAGTGGACGTAGATGCAAACACTTTATTTGTGACTTTGAGTCCAGCAAGATCTGAAATGTAATGAACTCACATTTGATCTTATCCTGGGCAACGTAAAACAAATAAAAACAGTAAGTTCAGCAACTTCATCAAAAATATCCCAAATATAGTTAATAAGACAGCGACATAGTTGTTTGACATGTGATGGTGCTAATCTAGATCACATTACAAAACTAAAAACAAAGGATCCATTTCCAATACATTTGTATTGAAAAAATGCAAATGGATCTTTGCAAGGAACCATGCTCTTCTAGTTAGATGGCAGATTTGGCCAAATTTAAAGCACACATGGGAAAAAACTAATAAAATACTGAAGATCCAAACTATTAAACTGTTCTTTTCTTTGGCAACTGAGGACCTGACTGATTTTCACCAATACTGTTCCAAGGATTGTCTTCTAAAGTCCCATCCTTTATTTTTCATTTTGTGCTATCTGTCACTATGTATGAGGAGATCAACATTTTTATTTTGAACTGTCTATATCTTTTATTAGTAACAAAAAGCTTCAAATGCCTGCACTGAGCCGGCTCTCTTCTTCCCTGTGTGCTCAGAGGAAAGAACAAGCGAGCTGTGGTTGGAACAACTCCACTCTTCAATCAGACTTGCTTCAGTTCGTGAACTTTTTAAAGACGTACATTAACAAATCATGCCCCGGCTTATGAAAAACAGGTCTGATAGTGACTGGAAATAGCAGCAAAAGTGCTTCTGCGCCACACCGTGTCACCACACAAACATGTTTGCCTTAGTGTGTTGCTGAGCTGATTGAGGTGAGGTGAGGTGATCTGCGAGTTGAAGCATCAGATTTCAAGGCAGGCCTAGTGGCTGGAAGATTATTTTTTGAAATAAAATCCGTGACAGGCTGCTGATAACTTGCTTAAAATTGTGTCAACTGTTTCAATTCTTTGAGTTCACACCCAAAGGGGGTAGACTGTTATTTCAGTCAAACGGAATCTTGAAGTTTCTTTCCTCATTTTCAAAGCACATAAGATGACACTTATTTTGAACATGTTTCTAAGTAATCCAGAAAATGTACAATAAACTCAGTTTATTTAAAAATTCTATAAAGAGATTGCATTAATTTTTTCAGTGTTGAATACATCTCAACGAAAACAAACCCAGTAATACACTTTTTCTCTTTCATCCCCTTTTCCTCTAACATCCAAGTCAGGATTCAGCATGTGGCTTGTACTGGATAGGGAATAGTTACACAAGACACTAATCATTGATCATTTACAAATGTTTAATCACTGTTTGTTTTCTGCTGTTTTTATTTTCTACATCTACTATTTTGAAAAATACTTTTCATGCCATAATCATTGAGTTCACTTTGCATGTATTGCAGAAGGGCCACAGCAGCCACAACAGACAGACAGTTGCTGCAGCATTTCTTGTTCATTGTGTAGCTTTGTCTTTACCGCTAAAATGAGATCGACAATAAGATACATAGATATGGGGTATTTGAATGTATGACAATAAAACAGCAATAACAACATTTTTATTTTCAATGAGAGCGTGTAACTCCAGAAATAAAAAAAATCATCCAGTTTCCTCGGATTATCAATTTTTTGGTAACATTAGATGCTAATAATGAGGAGGAGGAGGAGGAGGAGGATCAGACCTTGGCCTTTGGTCTACAGGTTACTGTGCCCTCCACACACACTCACACACACACACACACACACACACACACACACTCACACAAACATACACACACTCTGTTCACTGGCAGCATGGGGAGAGACGTGCTGTAATCTGGGAGGCAGGGAACAAAGGGCCTCGTTAATGCAGAGACTCGCAGGGGCCTTTGATGTGGAGCCAAGTCATTCACTCCTCGCTCCTCACGCACACACTTACACACACGCACATGCTCACACCTACACACACACACACGCACACACACACACACACACACACACACACATTTACAAAAAGACAGAAACATGCATACGTGTACACACGTGAGACACACTCGAGGATGCGCACATGAAGCCTCTTACCACAGAACGCCTCAAACACACATTACTGAAAAAAGGAAAATGCTGAAAAGAGTGTAATCTCCCTGAGTTAAGGCAAGGAACCTGCTATTTAAAGCTTGATACATTAGATTTGAATCAGCGAACACTGTGGAGGCTCATACACTGAGCTAAACTGAACCACAAAGCGGCAGCATGGCTTGATGGAAACAAACTTTTTTTCCCCATCACACATTGTCACCGGTGAAATGGTTCTATCTTTTCCCACCGATTTACTTAAGCAAGGAAACAGTTCATTTTAGCTTGTAAAATGAAGAAGTCTTGTGTGGTTTGAAAACTGTAATTCTGTTAAGTAGTAGTAGCAACAGTAACATAATTAAATTAAATTAAATTTAAATTTTATAAGGAGAAAATCATGAAGTTGATGTAAATCCACGTGACCCCCATGATGGGAAATATTCTTCCTCAGAAATTCCTCTACACAAGTGGTTCTAGGAATAGTAATTTGTTTTTCAGTCCATGATTTTGGTGAACCACTGACTTTTCCTCTAGCGCCACCATGAGGATGACATTTTTGGTTTTCAGTGAATATCTTGGCATCCACTGGCTGGACTGCTGTGAAATTTGTGATACATATTCAAGGTCCTTAGGTGACAAATTGTAATAACCTTAGCAACCCCCTGACTTTTCATCTAGCGCTACCATCAGGTCAAAATATCAATTTGCCCAACATTTTGGTACCTGCAAAACTAATGAGACATCAAACTAACCTTGGCTGCAAATGTTAACATGCCAAAAGGCAAAATTAAGATGGAGAACTTTGTAAATATTATCCGCATGTTAGCTCATAGCACCACTGTGCCCCAGTGTAGCCTGAAAGAGCCTAAAGTGTGGCTGAAGACTCTTGTTTTCCACTTTCCATTAATAAAATCACCCTCATGTGATACATTGTTTAGTTTTGTTTATTGTATCTTTTTAGTCTCTGTAAAACACCATAATAACTTGTGTGTGTGTATTTTTTTTAAAAACCCTGCAATTCTATATAATACACAGTATTTCCATGGTTGCAGCTGTGGCTGTAAAGTGGTCTTACAGTAATTATGATAATTATTTGTACTATTGTCCTCAGTGTTGTTGCTGTTGTTGTTATGCTAGCTGAGTGGCTAATCCCCCATCTAGCATATTGTGATACAGGAAGCTGCAGCTGTCTGGTTAGTGTGGCCTTGCTGTTGTTCTCCTCTGCTGAACCAACCTGATATTAGTGGTTAGTGTGTTCACCACAGCCAGAGAGGCCCGACTCTGTCTCTGATGAAGGTTCTGCCCAGAGCTTCATCTACCAGAACATAGCACACTGTATGAAACAGGACGTCAATAATCAAAGCCTTATTCTGATCATCTGTTGAGCTTCTCTCCTCTACTTTGGTCTCAGTTATTTACTGTTTGATGTCAGAGATCTGCTCAGTTTTTAATTTCTTATTGAAATTAGATTTTTTTATGTTGTTTCTATGATTCTGCATGATTTTGCCTGATTGGTTTTGGGCTCTGATGGATTTAGGTAAAAAGGAAGTACAAAGTCCTTTGCGTTCAATGGTGCGACCACATTGAAACTGACAAAATTTGTGATGGTGGTGGCACAGTTTACAATGAGACAGCTCTTTTCTGACACACTCATCCTCCTTTAGCTGTAACGTAAAGCAACAGTGTAGCTCTCTTTAGAAAAAGGTAAAAATTCAGGTACTTTGCAGAGGACAAATTGTTAGGTTACAGTAAAGAACAGTGGCTTTTAGCTGTAACAGCTGATTTTCTTTCATACATTTTTATTATAGTTAACCGGCCTTGTAAGAGCTACAGCTATAACACATTTATAATACGTTTAGAATAAACTCACTTGCAGCCTTCACGCTCATTCCCTGTTTGCAACTTCCCATGAAAACCATGTTGTTTAAAATGGTCACTGAACCAAATCTTAACATTTGTCTTAGCTGCGTCCACCTTTACATGTTGGTCGACTCAACTGCCAAGAGGCTGCAAAATGGTAAAAAAAAGAAAATCACTTTGGAACTGGCACAAAGAGGAATTTGAGGTCCTTGATGCTAATGCGTTAGCCATGCAGAGTCCCCAGATGGTCCATTATGTGGAGTTTGATATAAATGGCAGAGCAGGGCAGAGTGTGGGTGGCCACGTCCATACTGAAGCAGTGGGCAGCTCAATGGTAGTGGTGGCTGAAGATGACCACACACACACACGCATGCACACACACACACACACACACACACACACACACACACACACACACACACAGAATTCATCATTCATCCTAACATCTGATTTGTACATTCACCTTTGTTTTATCAAATCCTATCTTGAGTATTTTCTGTGAACATCACTTTTTAATTTTGTGTATTTAATGGGAAACCAGGTGGCATAGTTTTTCACATCTCTACTTGGATCAAAAGTCACTGAATGTTTTCCAACAGCTAGTTTTAATTGCTGCATGTGTTCAGAGGAAATAGTGAAGACCTACATGTATGCAAGCACACACACCACACACAAACCTTGATGACAGCTGCGACATGCCAGACAATTCACCTACAATGACAAGGAACAAACTAAAATCAGAATTATAGCCTCCACAAATCCACCATTGTATTTGCTCTCCTTGGGGTTTTTCGAAAAAGAGGAACGTCACAAATCCAGGGAGAGATCAAACTAAGCCTCCATTTACTCTGATGGCAGGCCTATTAAATGCATGCGTCCACAGTGGTCTCTTTCTAGTGGTGAGTGGGCGGCTTAGAGTCCTGCAGTTGACAGTTAGCAGCCGATTCTGGGATCAGTTTTTCCGCAGCAAAGGGACTGATGTGGCCCAGAGGAGGATGTGGATTTGTATGATGGATCATTGTTTAGGTTTGGGGAGTGGGTGTGTGAGCCTATGTGCGTGTGTCTGTGTGTGTGTGTGTGTGTGTGTGTGTGTGTGTGTGTGTGAGAATGAGTGTGTGTGTGTATGTCTGTGAGTGTTTCCACGGCAGTTCATGCAGTTGAAGATCAAGGATTCAGGATCTGCCCCACAGTATGAGCATACATGTGTGCAGACAAACATCTGCATGGAAGCAGCAAACATATGTACTAGTTTGCACACTACACACAATACATGTCCACGTATGTGCAGACACACACACACACACACACACACACACACGCGCACACACACACACACACTTAAACATTAATCAGATACAAGGATGAATTGAAACACATTTTTAACACAGTCCTGTCCAATGAAAACCACGTAGCTAGCGTAATGATTTTAAAAGTCCAAGCTCTTGATATTTTAGACTTTTGAAATTTGTTTTGCTATCAAACTTGATTAAAGTTGGCCTGGAAATGTGAGCTGTCATAGTAGTCAGGAATACAAAAATACATCAAACAACAAGTCCCCCAGAATCAATTTTAGGCTAGTGGTCAGAAAGTCTGTCAGTTAACCAAACCCATAGAAACATCCTCCTGTGTCTCATGCTAATAAAAACATCTAAAAAAAACAACTTGAATTTCTAAAAGATACATTTTAAAAAAATGTAAAACAGGTAAGAATAAAACACTAAGCTACTGTCTGTATCCATATTAGTTTATTTAACAAAATAATATATGCATTTGAATTTACACCTGAAGTGTATGGGAACAAAAATTGGTGTGAAGTGTCAGTAATGAAAAAACAAAACAAATCCCATTGATAAAAAAGCATACATAATTAAAAAGGTCTCTTTCCCATTTTGCATGCATTTCAAGACAGTCCCTTACTTCAGTTTATTTTCCACCTGCTGTCAATTTGCCTCAGGTGCCAGACTTCAATATTAGTAAGGTGAAAATGAGATCAGAACACAACACATCTGGTGAAAATTAATACTGACTGAAGATCTAAAGTTATGAGGACGATTGTTTTGTATGATTTCTAAACTGGTTTATTGATGTCTATTCTTGATGCTGAGCCTAAACATGACTGAGTTACTTGGGATGAAGTGTGTGTAACATTGTGGCACAATGTGTCAACTGAAATGGAAAAAAAATATTACAGTAAAAATTTGGATGCTGTTTGCATCTGTTCAGATTGCATTATTTGTTCACAGAAATTAATCCGTCCTTATAGTGATTGACACTTCACACTGTCTCCCACATGTAGAAAATAGTTAATCAGTCAGGCTACTGATGAAACATTGCAAAATGTCAAAATCCACAGTCAGAGTCAAAAGGAAAACATCTCTCTTCTTGAGAAACTGATATTTGGAGATGCAAAGGATTCTGCAGGACTGTAATGATATGAGTAAAAGCTTAGACCAGAGAATGAACACACCCTGTGGAGTGTTTATATGAACAGAGAAACCAATTAAAGAGTTGATCCTGCTGATCAGGATGATTTACTCAGGAAAATATGATTCTACGTCATGTAGAGCAGAGCCAGTAGCTGGAGCTGCCACTGTTTCTACCCTGGTTTACTTGAGAATTTAAAATACTGTTATTCTGGCAAAGGTAAGGAAGAGGGATGTATGTTGGTGAGAGTGACCATAAATTCAGGTTTGATCTCTGTTAATAATGTGAGAATTAAAAAAGAGAAAGTATATTTTCTAGTTGCACTGAAGATTCTGGGACATGTTAGTTTTACAGGTCTGAATCTTCTTGTCATGTTTCCTGTAACCATCTGCAGCATATGCATATCTGCTGTGAAAATAAAAGTTTCCTGCTGATGCCATACATAAAGAAAATAGACACAAAATGGATAGATATGTGAATCCTGACCTTCATGAAAACAATTGTGTGTTATTTTCTTGCTAGGTACATCCACACTGTAGCTACGAGAATTTTACTGAAAATAATAAATGGAAAATGAGTTGCAGTAGATCATAGTAGACCGAGAATGCTCATAGTACATTGTCAAAATCATCCACCTGCCCTTCTGACTGCATTCCCAATGTATTTCAGACAGTTGGTCAAGATATTTTAGCCATTATTAACTGCCATATTCATCAAAGATTTTACAAATAACACATTTAAACATTAAAACAATTTTTTCTGGTTTCCATTCCCTACTTGCACCAATACTGATCTTTAATCTATTTTTTCTTTATTTTTCTCCTAGACCTCACTTAGCTTTTAACACAGTAGACCATAATCAGCCATCTGAAGAACTATGTTGGCATCAGTGAACAGGTCCTTCTCTGTAAGGACTAGAGATGCCTCCTCCTCTTGTGATCCTCTATTTTGTGGGGTCCCCCAAGGATCTATTTTGGTTCCCCTTTTAATTACCATATACGGGCAAATGGGGCAAATCATGCATGGAGATGACACTGACTTCCATTACGACGAAGATGACACAAATTTTTTTGTCTCGATTAAGCCTAGTACCACTGAGGCATCTTGTATTATATCCTGTCTCACTGACATAAAAAAATTGATGTCCAAAAATGTCGTGACATTACAAATATTTTCTGATACAAATTGCTGCTACCAAGCTTTTAACATGTACTATAAGAAGCAATATGACAATCCTTGCTGCCCTTTTTCCTGTTTGTTTTTAAGGCCTTGAAATGGTCTGACTCCTGCCTATATCTGTGACCTGCTAACTCCCTGATCACTGCTTGAAATTCTCTGGCATCCTCCTTTAGATCACTTCTTAACTCACTTTCATCACATGGCTTTTTCTTAATTGATGATATTTGTTGCAATTAGTTTAATTCTTCTATCATGTTCATATCTTAAGATCTGGACCTTATTTGCTTTTATTACATGTTTTTATTGTAACTTTGTTTTTTAAAGATACTATATAAATAATGTTATTATTATCATTATCATTATAGTTTAAAAAACTGTTAATCCTCTGGCTCTCTCTGCTGCTTCCTAAGCATCACAGAGAGCACCAACAGCCTCATCTGAAGCCAAGGTCAAATGTAGGGAGTATTGTGCAGGACAATGAAAACATCCTGGCATTTTTGCAACAGCCATGGAAATAGGAGGGAAGACCCAAAGAGAGGACTTCTGCTTACTCGTTTGCCTTAAGAAAAGCACAGAAAGCTTGCATTTTATGGGTGTCTTTTAAATTAAGGCACAGATTATTAAGTGCTTTTGCATCCCAGAGCTCACAAGTTGATTCTACTCATCAACAGAAACAGTAAAAACTGCAATTTCCATCAAGTGCACTGAATAAATGTAATTATTTCATTTCATTTAATTCTAAATAAAGAGTTTAACCACATACATGTTTAAAGAAGGCGGTGGTAGCAGAAGGAAAATTAAAGGAAAAATCTCCTTTCCTACATTTCCCAGAATGCCTGTTTGAATGGGCCGGAAGTTTGGAAGGATAATCAGAGCAAAAGATTTGTAGACAAAAACAAGCAGCTTTCATCCCCAACTGTCACAAGTCTTTTGGATGCATTGCATTCAGGTCTTTCAAAGATGCCGTGGGTGGAAACGTGTCTGTCTCTGCTTTTTCTTGGATTGATTTTTGCCTGTACATTTGTTGGACATCAGAGGAAAATGTTTATCCCATTATCCTGATTTGATTCCAAAACCTGTTTCTGCTATTGATGTTTTGTTATCACACTCAGTTAAAGTACACAAATTTGACCGGATGTTTTCTTAATTTGCCCAGTTATAAGGAAAACAAAAATACATTACTAGTAACATCACCTACATAATAATACATTATATATGTATTTTTAACAGTATCAAAGTGTTTTATGATTTTTCCTTCATTTCATTATTTTGCTGGTGACAGGTTTGTGTGCCCCGGGAGCAGTTTTAGTTGCCAGGCTGTCCTAGTAGTCAGAAAGACTGGTCGTTGTCCTATGGTTTAGGGCCCCTTTTTGTACAGTAACTCTCCTGCTGAAATGACCTTAAACACAATCAAGAAAATCTTCTTCACTAAATTTATCATTTAGTGAAGAAGGGGTAAGCTCCCATTTAGTGAAGAAGGGGTAAGCTCCCGCATTTGAATGACATGAACTTCTAAAGACAAACTAGTTTCTGTTTCCTTGCCTTGACACATGCAGATTTTGATAAATATTTTATTGTAACAAAGAGTATCAGATTTCTGCTGTGCTTCTTTTGAAAACAGCCTGTTTCTCAAGCTTCAGTGTTGGTCAGGTGGTCAGCCGCTGCTGGCACAGGGAGCTAGACTGACCTCTTGAGGTACAAAATGGAAATTAATGTCAGTTGAAGGTTTACTGCTGTAGCTCCTGCATTATTCTCTGTTGAATGTTGAAATTGCTTTTTGACTGTTTAAGTGTACCTCACAGAAAATAAAATATCTTTTTTGTCTTCAGTGCTGGCAAAACTCTTAAAAATGCACTTAAGAGATGAGGAGAACCAAAATTACAGATGATGACAAGTTGACTGTGAGATTGGATGTTGATTCACAAAAACAGTATTTGTTTTAATCAAACAATTCTTTTAAAATATCTGCATCATGACTTCTCAAAAGTAAAAATAATGGGACTGTCTGAGTTCCATCATGTGAATTGTCGTTAAAATGGTGAAACCACAACTTGCATCTCTTAGCCTGAAGAAAAACCTCTCATTATTCTAAGTTATGCAAAATCAGAAAGCACATTATTCATTGCACCAGACTTTCAAAAATTATTTGGTCCCATCTGGGTTTGATCGACAAATCTTCATAATACTTTTCAGATTTTTTTTTCTTCCTCTGCCCATGAAGGGACATGTAGCATATAAAGGAGAAGCCCCTTAGGATTTATGGGACATTTTACTATAGCTGGAACACTAATGTATTACATACTCACACATCATTTTTACTGTGACTTCTGTCACATGGAAAAATATAGACGCCAGAAGAGTTATGGCTCTGGGCTGCTTGGAGAGGCTTATGAGTTGGTTTGTGAAAACCTAGTTTATACTTGAAATGTAGTTTTATACAGACTGTTATTGAGTGAGTAAGTTTTATGATCCAAGTCAAGGACCTTTAAAACCCACTTAAAACACACCGTGTGATTTCAGAATTTGCATTATATGGTCAACGGCAATACTTGGCCGGGATGTCTAGTTTCTGAATCGAAAGACTTTCACATGACTCAACACTGCACGATGAGCTGGATTATGGTGCAATGCAGAATTGGAAATCTTATTTGTATGTGAGAAACCCTCACAGTGGGGGTTTTTCTTCATATGAATTCCACATGAGACATGCTGAGATTTTTGTATTCAATTAGGGTCATAAATAACAATCTTCATATTATAATTTGGGGCACAACATAATGGTAACCAGGTTACTGTATGCCACTGATAGTGTTTGAGGCATTTATTTCTGGGGAGAATTCCTCTTAAGAGGAGTCAAGTTACTTTATTTTTACAAGAATGTCGTTATTATTTTATTATCAAAACTTTATTTGCACTAAAGAAACTTGATGTAAATAACTTAAATAAAACAGTATTGATACATTTCAAAATATTAACTTTCACAAACAAAGCAACAAAACTGGAGAATAACTGAGAATTTGCACAATATTCTTTATTCCTATGCTGCAATTCATTCTTTTATTGCACGGGGTGCAACGTGTTTGCTGATGTGCTCATGAGAATTGTCGGGGCGATTTACACGTTAACCTAAAGCAAAATAAAATCCACTGATATGAAATCTTGGAGCCACTGTGCTGGGTTGGTTGGGCTGGATGTATGAGAAACAGAGGCCTTGTAATCTTTTCACTGTGACTCCCTTCTTCTGTGCGACACCGGGAAAGGGGGGGTTAATTACATTAATCCAAAACAAATAAACGTTTGGCAGACTTTGAAAGGCTGTGGGAAATGGTTGGAGATTGAACCGACTTTTGAGTCCCCAAACCTCAAGCTTTGATGGTTTTTACTTGACTCCGAGACTGAGAACACAGATTGAATAACCAACTGGAACTGGTCCTTTCTGGCTCTCTCTCCTTCTCTGCATCTGTCTTCCTCTCAGTATTTTTCTTTCCTCTCTTCTTCAACCTCTTGCTTTCTTTCTTTTGTTTGCCATTTACTACTTCTCTTTGCCTTTTTCTCTTTCACTTCTCATCTCTCCTTCTGTAAGCTAATTATTTCATTCTCTATTAAAGTTTTTATTTTATAAAACATTTGGAGGAAACAAATGACTGAAAACAGCATAAACTAAATGTTTGTTCATCTCATTAATAAAATGTACTTTCTTGTTTGACTGTAATTATTAAAAACAGACGTAACACTGATCTGGAGATTATGGAATAACTTGTATTTTTTTTTTGTCTGAAATTCTCTAATCTCCTAAATCTCTCCTTAACAGCATTGCATATTAATACAACTTTGTTCTAAAGTACCTAGAAAATGTTCTTCTACCTCATTCATTTGTACTCCTTCATTTATATTCAATTTTTGATCCCCACAGGAGGAATCTTTTTTACTTTCACCTGACTTTTCTGGCAACGCCACAAGCAGGTTGAAGTTTTTGGTTTATAGTGAAATGTTTTGACAACTATTATAAAGTATGGATTGTCATGACATTTTGTAGCAGCCCCTAGAGGATTAATCATAATGATTTTAGCACCACCAACAGATCAGAGTTTTAATTTATCCTGAGAAATATTTTGACATCTGCTTGATGGATTGGCACAAAACTTTGTATAAACATTCATGCTCCCCAGAGGATATATCCAAATAACCTTCATGATCCTCTTACTTTTCAGTTTCTCTAATCCTTTGGTTTATGGCCAAATAACTGTAAAACTGATGATATTACCTCCAGTCTCAGCTGTACTTATAAACAAATGTAAACATGCTAACATGCTAGACTAAATTTGTGAACATAGTAAACATTATTCCTGTTAAATATCTGCATGTTAGCATTGTCATTGTGCTAGAATGAGCATGTGTAGTCTCAAAGAGCTACTAGCATGGCTCTAGACTCTTAGCCTCTGAAAAAGTTGCATAAACAAAAAAAGTGTAATATTATTTGTTGTTTACATGACATTCATTGCATTTGTGTTGGTGTTTTTTTTATAGCTCCATGCTGTCTCACAGTAACAGTAAACAATCACACTGATTTGCGTGTTGCTTGTTCACAGCCAACAAACCCTGTAATGAAAAAGGATAAGGGCCAAACCCTGCAGATCCTGTAAGCTATGGTTGTGAAATACTTTTCACCATACAATAAGTGTGTGAGAAATAGATATGAATGGGCCTCTTCTCACAGTATATCATCCAATACTTGTGGACCAATCTTGGGAACAAACATTATTCTCCCAGGCCCTGTTGTTGTAGAGTGTACTTATACATGTACAGGGTCATGATGATGATTTATGGTGATGGCACACTGGAAGCGCTGCACAACCCAATTTGTTCTGGTTTTCCTGATTGGGAAGATTATAGAGCCCCTGTTGCGATGGCGACAAATGTGTCACCACACATATCTCCACATCGGTTCTGTCTCCTGGTTATTATAAACACACACAGGAAACAATTGGAAACATTTCTTGAGGCATGGCTTCTGGTGAGATTTAGGATGATATGGCACTAATTTGAATGCCGTGGTGATGTATAGCTGTTGAGGGTTTTAACATTTTTGCATCAAACCTTTATTTGGGGTTTTGGTGTGTAGCTGAACTGTTTTGTGATTGACAAAATATATTTGTCTGGGAAAAGTGACTGAGGTTTGAGGTTGCATCATCAGAAATAAAGTCAGTGGGATCAAGGAAAAGCAAAGCTGGTCTTTTCTCATTGACTGTACTGAAAGATAAAAATGTACTACATCACAGCTAACTGGCTCTGATTGAATGGAGATGTGACTTTGACTGTATGAATTACATCTGTCACAACATGTAATTAAAGTAACATTTGGCTGTGATATATGAAACCATCTTGACAAAAAAAAAAGAAAGGTTTGCCCTGGGAAAACATCAGAAGCCAGATTCTAATATAACTCTGTTTGCATTTTTAAACTTTTATAAACTCTTTTTATCATTTATTTAATCTGCAGCTTTCTTTTTGGAGGCATTTAGAAAGCTTATTTGAACAACATGCCTTATAACTGAAGTTTTTATATTAAAATGTGCCCTAAGGAGAACTGTTTCTGGATGCAGTTAGGATGTTTGTGAGTAAACTTAAATACAATGGAAAAGTTTATTCAGACTAAGATTTTGTTAGATTTGGTCTATAGGTCTAATTACTTGTTAAATCATAAGCACATTTAGACATCAACATATTCATGAGTCTCTGATAGAGTGTTGGCTCCAGCACTGGCTTAGAACTATGTTGAGTACTGTAAAAAAAAATTGTAAGATGTGCAAATTAGTGTAAATACATTGCACATAAACCCACAGTTCCTGCTTAGGTGTCTGTCAGGGCATTCATTCAACAACTACAACACTGTCAAAACATAATTTAAGAGTTAAGAGGTTTACAACTTAGCTTGTTATTAAAAAAAAACAGATTTGATAAAAGAAATGTACAAAAATGAACTATGAAACAAAGACTGGAGGAACAGGAGGTGTCTAAAAGAGGGCATTCGCTCATTTTTCAAAAAGCAAAACAAACCAAAAGTGTAAAAACTGGAAACTTCCTCGTGTTTAAAACCACGTTCACTCAGTGTTACAAAACAATTTAAAGTCTTTACATTGATTGTCAGTTATCCTGTTGACTTTGATTCATGGTCTTGCTTGTGAACCAAGACGGCCCCTCATGTCCTCTGTTTCAAAGTGCAGCACAAATACATTGGTGTGGCAACTTTTAGTTTTTATGCTCAGAACTGCTGGAATAGTTTGCCCGAGGAGCTGATATTTTAAAATGTAAACTTATAACTTAAACTTTTTCATTGTGTTCCTGTTTTTAAATGAATGTATTGTCTTAATGACTGTTTTATTTTATTTTTAATATTTCATTGTTTTTATAAATGTATTTTTATTATTATTTTTAATTCTGTTAGTCTCCAATGGTTTTACTGTTTGTATTTGTCTGTCAGACAGACACCTCTAACGCACTTTGAATTGCGCTTACCTGTAAGAAAGGTGCTATACAAATAAAGTTTGATTGATTGACCACATCCACAAGACATCTTTTCCTCTTGTTTTGGCCTTTGTCTACTGTAAGTGACAACATTGTGTGTTTTAAAGTGGTCGAGGAAAACCTAACTTTTCCAGACAATGATGTGTGGCTGCTCAGTGCTCAGACACTGTTGGTTTTATGCTGTTTGACAGTAATGCTCAGTGTCAAATCAGATCAGACTGGGCAGCTTCCAGGTGTGAATGTGTGAAGCTGTTTGATTGTGAACAAGCTGCAAAGGAACGTTTGTTCTCAGTGCAATGTGTCTGGGTAAATACAAGTTGTTCCCTCCAGCTTTCTTTGTGATCCCTCACTGTGAATGTTACCATAATACACAGTAGTTCATCACACAATACATGTATCATCATCATCATCATCATCATCATCATCATCATCAAGTGTTGTTTATGCTTATTTTGTCAGATGGATTTCCAAGCATTAAATAGTTATTTAATTGACACCTTACTTTTCAGTTTTCTCAGTTTGATGAAGTTATATCAATGAAAGCACAGGGCTAATGATCCACGGTGGACATGTGAATGGTTTCAGATTTCATCATGCAAAGAGTGACCAACGGACAGCTATCTGAAAAAATATGTCTGTGTATTGTTTAATGGAGAACGTTCTGGTATTCAAAGATGAAGACATAGTCAAAGAGTTCAGCCGTGGTGTCTTTTTCTGTGTGTGTGTTGTTGAGTGTAGATGTACAGTATGTATGTGTGCATGCGTATGTGTGTGTGTCTCTGTGGGAGTGTGAGGGTCTTGCTATTGTGTGTTTGTAGGTGTGTGTGTGTGGCTGTCTGTACGTTAGCTTGAGGTGGGCCTGGCATTTAGATTTAACCGCCAGCATCTCAACAAATAACACGTTTACGCCCAGACAAACAGTTTTGTCTGATTTCTTCACATCTCTTTCAGCTGAAAGAGCGCTTCACGTCTACGGTAGATGCTTTGTGGAGACACTGACATGTGTTTCTTAAGGACAAAGGCCTACAGAATTGCACAACCACTGAAAGATCTCAGCGTTGATCAGACACCCCTGTGGAAAATGTCTTTTTACCACTTCAGTGTTGCAAACGGTAACCTCATCTTGTGAATGGAATTGATTGTAAGGTGAAAAAATTGCACCACTGTTTTAGTTAAATTTTATTTATATATCGCCAATTAATAACAGAAATGTTTTCATTGCACTTTTCATACAGAGCAGGTCTAGACTGCATTCTTTGTAATATTATTTACAGAGACCCAACTAAGAGCCAGCACTTTGACAGTGGACAGGGAAAAACTTTGAAACCTATTAATAGAAAACTAATTGGATCTTTCTGCCTATACTGTAAAAGCTTATAGGAATTAGCTGGCTTCCCAGCACACATTTTTGAGAGTTAAAACTCTGCAGAGATCTCTGTTTTATTGTAGTTTGACGGAAACTTGCTGTGTGTCTTATAAATACAGTATGTTAAGATAAGTCACAGTTGTTTCATGAAGGTTAGTACCAAATTCAGTTCCTCCTCACAGAAAGAGATGAGTGAATACAGTTGGTTACATGTCTGTTAACTCTGGTCCTTGTTGATAGGTTAAGTTCATATCAAAATAAGAAATTAACCTTTAAAACTGAGGAAATGTAAAGGAAATCTGCCTAGAATGTCTGACAATGTGACTGAACAATGTGTTTGATTTCTCTAGATAAGTTAAGTTAACTCAATTGGTTTTACATTTTTTAAAACTAATTATTCAAATTTAGTTCACTCACCTCACAGTTTTAAGGCAGCAGGAAAAGTTAGGTTTTTAAATTGAATCAGTTTAAAATGATTTGCAGTGTATACATCAGTGTTACAGACCAGTAACATCAATATATTACAATCAATGTAATAATTCCATTTAATCCACAGTACATATTTTCTTGTACAGATGCATGAAAACAACAAAATCTTAAGGGGCTTCAAATTTCCACTGACTTTAAGTTGTCACATCCAAGATTAGAATCATATATATATATATATGTATATATATATATATATACATATATTTCATCGATCCATCCATCGTCAACCGCTTATCGGTTGACGATGGATGGGGTCGCGGGGGGCTGGAGCCAGTGCCAGCTGACATTGGGCGAAAGGCGGGGTACACCCTGGACAGGTCGCCAACCCATCGCAGGGCTACATCTATATTTATATTTTTTTATTATATAAAATGGTTTATCAGCATTTTGGAGCAGTTTGTTGACAAAGCAACAGTGAGGACTTGGACTTTGACATGAGCACTGCAGAAGATGTGTAAAGATTCTCATTCAAACATTTTCTATTATCTGTTTCAACCTCCTGGCCTCAATCTCAGAGCAGCATGACATAAATTATTTGACATTTGCTATCAAATCTTAACAATAGGCAAACAACTACAGTTCAGAATGTCACTAAAATACCCTTAAAACAAAAAGGAAAAGCTTTGGTTGAAGGCCTATTCAGGTGCCATGACTGACATAAAATAAAAGGATGTCATTCCTGAAAATTAAATCATCATGAATTATAACCTTTGTAATTCCCTGCAATATTTCATATAATTCATTTGTATTTCTGAACCTTTTGTGGATTGTTTTATCATAATCAAGTCAAATCAAGCATGTTTTTCTGCAAGATTGCAGAAAGTGCTTCAAAGAGAAATTAATAAAAGATGAATGGAGATAAAACAAAATAAAGAAATAATAATAGTAAAATAAGTTAGATAAAGTGAATGAAATACAGTAGATTGCTAAAATGGAATAAATCAGTTTGATTAATGAAATCTATAAATGTTAGAATATGTGTTGAGATTCAGAAAAAAATATTAAACAGAAATCACAGATGCAGTGGAAATGATCTAGGGAGAACATTAGTTAAAAGCAGGTCATGTTTAGGCCATTAGTCCACTGAATGATTTGAAAAACAATAACAGATCCTTAAAATGTAAAATGCATGGGCACTAATGAAACATCTGTGCCTGCATTTGCAGTTTATCTAGAGTTTTCCAGAAGAGAAAGACTTACAGTAGTCAGCTGGTGATAAAAGCAGCTGCCTTTCAGTAGCTGGCTGTACTCCGGAGAAGATAAAAGACTGTTTTGGTGATTTTTCTGATGTGAAATTCAAGTCAGGATCAAAAAGCACACCAAGGTTACTGGCTCGGGGCTTGGCGTTCAGTGCCAGGGATTTTACAGTTGGTGCACAGCTTCTCTCTCTGGGCCTTTGCTCCAGCAATTAACTCCGGTAACTTTAATGTGGAGCAAAGTGTCAAAGAGCAGCAGTGATCATTCAGCAAACTCCACTGATGACAGACAATGCAGCAAAACTCTAGAGAACATTTTTATTCAATTATTTAATACTAATTAACATTATACTTCCATCTACTTATCTGCTGAACAATGTTAAACACCCATTTTTTGGTGTAAGTGAATGAAAATTAAGTTATTTTAATTGTCATTTATCAGTATTAAAAACACATATAATCTAGTGTGATATAAACCAAATAACATAAAAACAGATAACAATTGTAATCCAGAAGAAATATTATATATTTATAAACATTTCATATAAGTTATGAACTCAAGAATAACTGAATAAGAAGCTTTTGTGCACTTGTACTTCCATCAGTGAACTGTCAGTCATCTGAGATTAGAAAAGTAATCTCACTTTATTTGCTGTATTTTGTAAGTTTGTTTATCAAAAGAATATTGCTTGAATTAGGCAATGTGTTGTTGTTTGCATATTTTTGTTTCATTTCATTGGTTTCATTGTTTAAATTTTTACTTTGAGTAAATTTTACTTTTATGAGAGTTCTACACTGTTCATTTCCCAAATTTTCACCGTGTAACAAAAACTTTGGTACAGAGATTTTCATATCTGATCCTGGTGTTTGGTGTGATCATCTTTTAACTGGGTGCAGGCGAAAACCTACAAAACGCATGAACCACAGCCCTACCTGCCAGGTAGCAATGTGGTAGTCATGAAATTAAATTTCCTCGGCTGCTCCCCGCCTGTGTCTCGGGGCTCAAAGCCGGGCTGTTTTATACAGTAGAAGGCACAGGCACACAGAGATACCACACCATCCTTTACCTCCTTTGATGTTGGCGAGGCACCTGAGGGGGAGAATATGGAGAATTTGTTGATTACAGGGTCCTGTATTCAGTACACGCATTGACGCTGGGTGCAGTGAGGTAGTGTATAGCAGGGGGCTCGGCGTGGCAGTTTGATAGTTTGTGGTGAAAGTGCTGGCAGGGCCACAGCTCGTCTCTCTCTGCCAAGCCTGTGGTTTCATATTGTGATCATCAACGACAGATGTGAATCAGACTATAAGCTTTTCCTGATCAATGTGGCCAAAAATATAGTCTTTGCTTCAACTTATTTGGAGTATTGCATGTGTTTTAGTGAACGTTTTTATCCAAAGTGCCTTAAACAACACGGGTGGCAGCCCATCCCACCTCATAGTAGAGCTCTGTCTTTACTTACACAGGAGGTTTGACTTTAAAGGTGCTATCTTTAAGGTTGCTATGAAGCAAAACGGTCAGTGTTCATTTAACTCTGAGAGTGTCAGTGTGTAAAAGTCACATCCACATTTAGTTTAGAACACAACCAGATGTGTGTTAAGTCAACACTTGGTTAAGGAAGATGAAAAACTTAATATGTAAAAGAGATTTATCTACGAAAGAATACAACTTCTGTCACTAAACCACGAAGTTGCAGTGGGCTTACCCTACATTTCTACCCTATTGAATAGCACTGCATGCACAGAGTAACAATGTAGAATTTAAAAGGCAATCAGTGAACTGAACAGCGCGTGGGCAACATGAGCACTATTGGGCAATGCTTCAGCATCACCTCAGTTTCCACGAACAAGGCGGCAGGTGGCTGCATGAGCGACATGACAGTGATTATCAGCACATCTATGCCACGCAGATACTGAGAAAGTGACTGTTAACCAGTTCACGCTACATTTCCTTGGACGCCATGAATGAGAGATAAAGATCGCTGCATCTGCTACATACAACACGCCACACACAAGTGCTACATCTCTCTCTCTCTCACTCTCTCATACACACACGCGAAAACACACAAACATACATGCACTCACAATCACAGTGAGAATGAGTCACTGCTCCACAACTCTGACCACAGTCGAGCCTTGACATTTTCTCATGCCTCCAATCTATTTACCAAAGTTCAGACAGGAAGGATGCATCTCTCACTTTTCCTATTATGTCAACCACTTATAAAGAACGATACTGATCAAAACAAACAAAAAGGCAAACAAACACATGATTTTTTAAGTTGTGTTAATTAAAACCCACAGTGATAAACTGCCTGTTTGCAACTTGTTTTCCACTTTGAAGTGAATTTCAATAATTGAGCAACCACCTGATTTCTCCATCGACTCAATGGCACTAATGGAACATTTCTGAGTCAATACACAAGACAAAGCCTTACATTGCTTTTGACTCAGTTAGAGATTTTTTTCGCAGAAGAACAATGTCTCACTGATGGCACTCTCAACAATGTGAAGAGGAAGAAATACTGAAAGAACAACATATCTTTATTGTTTAGTGAAACACATTCACATTGTTTCAGTTTCTAGACATTACATCACTGGGATGGTCGCCGGACAAGTTGTGGTTGGTTATTTATTCTGAGCAAAGAGCGATGAGCACATAATCAACAGCTGCAATTAACTGACTGACGGTCTAATAATTTATTTAAAAAATAAAAATACAATAAACTGTGAAGACAACTCAAAAATCTGTGCTATTCTTTCATCAGAGGTCTCATACAAAGACAGTACTGCAGGAGATTTTGTTAGGCTGTTTTATGAGTTACACAAATATTTATTGCATCTCACACTGAAAGACGTCAGTTCATGACATGAAAACCAAATTGCTTCGGTAGTTTTCCATTTTGATACTTTTGGACTGTGCCCAGTGACTGAATGAGTGATTTTATTGATCCATTTGGACCTGTCATCTCTTTCACCATCCCATTTGATGGCATAAGTCCTTCCAAATTTGAGGGAGTGGAAACTTCGAACCATTAAATCTTTTACAAAAACCTTTTAAACATGCTGAATGTTGCATTTGATCCCGCAGAGACAAAGGTAAAAAGGTTACTGGTCTCAGACTGTTTGAACCCAGGAACATGAGTAAAGTGATTTATACCCCTGGATTAACCAGACCCTGGGTTATGGACTTCCACTGTGAGCTGGAAAAAGCAGCAGCATGCAGTAAAGTCACTGACTCATAAGAGAGGGTTTGAGATGGATGGAGTTTGGACCCTGTGTGAACCACTGAATAAAAAAAAAGATGACATACTGCCTTATTTATCCATATGTTGCAAATTATGGCATCTGTTTACAATCTATTTTATTTACTTTGGTGATGCTTGAGCTGGGTTGATTAACATTTTCTGTAGTGTTTGTTGTCTTCTTGAGCGGGATTTGATTGGCACTCGGTGATGGCTGTTTGAAGTGAGCGTAGCGTTGGCTTTGAAGCTTGGGGGATGAAAGCAGAGCATCCAGATATGACTCGAGGATAATCTAGAAATGAATTTTGGCTGCCTCTGAAGGCGACCGACAGGCGACAAACATGTTACTAGTTGTTGATTAAATGTTACTTGAGATTCAGTGATGCAAGAACATAAAACAGAGATGAAAACTTCTAAATACACATCAGGAAATAAGTTAAATATGTTTTTTTTAATGCCAACAAGCTGTGGATGGTGGTGAGTGAGTAAAGAATTAGATATCTCTTCTCCTAATCCATCATGAGACACTCCTTTATTTATGAGCCATGCTGTTTGCAATTGTGATTTAATTAATGCTATTAATCACTAGCTTCCATCAGTATATCATGAAAACATTAAATTCAGCAAAACATTTTCTGATGCTATTGCATCAAAATGTGTCAAAAATTGCGGTCTTATTGGAAAAACCTCAAACATATGTAATAAAGCCAGCCGGCACTGTTTGAAGACTGATCCAAAAAGTAACACTTTTCGTTTTTAAAGCTTTTAAAAAGCAGATATGTCTGTCTGCTGTAGCCTGTCACAGGTAAAAGTAACTCAAGTCAATAGTTTAGTGACAGGAGAAATGCACTAATCCGTATTTAATATTCAATATACTTAAAAAAAATACATGTTCAATATAAAGTCCTCCTGGCAAGTGGGATAAAATATTTGGCATTGACTTTTCTCTCTAAGTTAATCTTATAAACTAAATGTTTTGCATGTTAATCCTTTTCCATAAAGAATCGAGTAAATGCAAGCTCTTTGACTTTGAATGTTTTTGAGTAGAATATTTTGCATGCAGTTGAGTCTTAAACTAGATAAATTGGAAACACTTGAGGAAAGCAAAAAAACTAATGAAATATAATACTTCACAAAAACTTTGTAGTGTGTTCAGTATGTGTTTATGTATGTGGAAGAAATCTGTTGAAGTGAAAACCATGTGTCCGCGTGCTCCTTTTATCTTGAGAAAATTATCTTGTTTCTTGAAACATGGATTATCTGTTTTTAATTATTGGATTATTATTAATTATTTGATTATCTGAAAAAAAACCCCTGAAAACTGGGTTGTTTATATTAGCTCATTAAAAGTTGGTGTTTTGGCAAAATACTGTTATGATTATGTTTTTAAATTTTAAAAGTTCATCAAAATCTTCACTCACAAAGCTTTAAAATTTAAAGAATTACATTTAAAATATGTCTGAAACATAAACATAAATCATACTGTGGATAACAGACTAAAATAAAATTTGATTCTTAAAAACAGACAGAGGTGAAGTTTTCTGTCAAACCGCAGTGCATTAATTTTTGTGAAAACTTACAGGAGTGAGTTCTTTTCAGATTGTCACCAACACTGACATCTACTGGCTAAAACTGATCACATCGTCTTCATATTCAACTCACCCTTATCTGTGTTTTTATTTTATTTTTTTATTGTTTTAATTCTACAAGCAGAAGCTCAGTCGCTGCAGGAACCCGTATTTGTATTTTTTCAGAAGGTAGAAAGAATGTTGCTATGAGTTTTTACCCTCAACCTGTTAGACAAACTCATAAAGTCCTTAGGGGATTCCAGTGACCTCTCTTATATCAATCAGGGGAAGTTTAAATTATCATGGGTTTGAGTTGGTTTTCATTAATTTAGTCATTCTGGTATGTGATAGATGAGAAGAGATGTTACTACTGTATAGTAGGCTAACAACAAAAAAAGAAATATCAGAGGTGCTTGTATATCAAATAATAAACAAAGAAAACAATTAAAAATGAAATTAGGTGAAATAGGTTCGGTGAAGTAGGCAGTGTCTTTTTGCTGCCAGCTGTGCCAGTTGCAAAGGAAGCACCTATGGTTTTGGCAATGTTCCCATAACTCAACCACACTGCTGTGTTTCTGCGAAATCCTGCACACGTAAAATTAAACAAAACTGCAAAACATTTCATAGCCCAGCTCTGTATTCACAACCAGGAGGGTAAGGCAGTACAAATTGCTTTACCCTCTATTTTGCTTACGAATATACGACTCACCTGCCTGCCTTGTTGTTTTGATGCATAACAATAAACATAGTAAGAGAAAATTTAAATAAAAAGATAGTAAGCATGTACTGCAAGTCAAGAAGCGTCAAAAGAAAACTGACAATAAAATCTGAAAACATATTATAAAAATATATATAACGAAAAACTGTACAGTTTTGTGCAATAATGTGCTAAATATTGACCACTGAATGTACAAAAGTTCACAGTGTGAGGTATAAAGAATTTGTGCAATGTGCAACATAGTAATCCCAAAGATGTGCAACATGTGTAGAAGTGTGCCATCATTTCCTGGCAGGTTGAACTTCTTCAGCTGCTGCATGAAGGATTAAGGTACCCAGGAAATAGTGTGGGAGGGGCTGGATTCTTCGTGAAATCCACTACCACGTCCACTGACAAATTCCTTGTATGCAAAAACTTGGCAATAAACCTGATTGTGATTTGGATTTGATATTTGTGTAACATCAGCCTAGAATCAATAGCAAAAATTCAAAATAACAGGGTATCCTTGTCATGATTACAGCAAGTCTTTTAACAAATGATTGTCCACAACCATCCTTGTGACAAAGATGTTTACATTCAGATTATATAAAAAAATTTATATATAATATGCACAAAACTGTTTCAAGGAAAATACTGATCTTGTGGTTGTAATATTAACATTATAGGATACTGTATATGACACATAAATATGAATCTGAATGTGGTGGAAGAAGTAAAAGTAGAAATACTATAATTTAAAAACACTGTGTTGCAAGTAAAAGCCATGCATTCAAGTATGAGCATCAGCTAAATGACCTTTAAAGGTAAAAGTACTCATTATGCAGCAGAACATATATATAAAGCAGTATATATTATATTACTGGATTATTATTGTGGTTGCATTGACACTTCAGCAGCATTTTGATTTTAACCAGTGGAGGTAAAACTATTAAACTACTTCATATAGCCTACTGTAGCAGATAATTTTAAAACTGGAGCAAAGTACCTTAGAGCTGTTGGCTATTTAAGTGGGCTACAGTCATTGGGTAAATGTATTTAGTTACATTCCACCACTAAAATCAGTTTTGTCTTCTTATAGAAACATGAATGGTGGTCAGTAAGGAGGTCACAGTAGGCGACATTGTTTTTCACTGAAATTCATCTTGATGCTTTTGGACACATTCCACTCAAATAATTCAACAGCAGCTGTCAGAGCCAAGCAATCATATTAACAAGCTTTGGCAAGTGAGATACACTGAGAACTGAAATAATGATACTATATAGCTCAGAGTGACATTATACTATAGTTAAAAAGGAAGTCACATTTTTTGGAAAAGCTTTGTAGTAGGCAACCCGCAGGTTGTGAATGACTTTCATCATATAGCCTAGAGGTCAACGATGAGCTTTATGAGCTCATCCTTTCCTCTTGTCCTCTACTGTACATGTGATGTAACATTACAGCTGCTAAGATGTCTCCTCTGTTCCGGGACAGTTTGTAAAAACTGTACGCTAGTATGAGGTTTCCGGTAATTGTTCAGAAAGCTGATCTCCAGTCAGCTGTTAAAGGGACTTGTCCACCCCACTGATGATGCGGTAGTTGCGCGCTCCCGGGGGTAAACTGCGCCTGCGTCGAGGTCAAACAGGCAAAACCAGAGAGAATGCTGCAAAGCGAGATATTTAACTTTTTGACATTTCCGTTTTCGGGTGCAATAACTTGTGGCAGAGGATGAAGGGGTGGAAACGATTACAAAGCCCTTTGCCATAATTGTTCCTTAACTGAGAAAGAAATTGTCTAGCTATTTATTGCTAGGCTTATATGTAGTCTGCTCAAGCGTTGGCTCATATTCTGCTTTGCTTCTGTTAACACTATATGAATTTTGAATACATCATCATTTTGTTTTATTTTTTAATGAAACTCTAGCCCTACTTTTTGATCTGAAGTGAAATGTTATCCACTTGGTAGTGCTATTACTGTAAAAGTTACCACCAATATATGTCCTGCATTCAAGTAAAAGTAGGCCTACAGAAGGATAATCACATAAATATAATGTAGGCTAATTCAGATAAGCTATCAAATATAAAAGTGCTCATTATGCAAAGTTTGACCAGTTTCATTCATTTTATCATTGGATTATTATTGTTATACATGAATGTCTAAGCAGCATTTTAAAGTTGCAGCTGGTCAAGAAGGAGGTGATTTTACCCTGGCTACCTTTTATACTATTAGGGATTTAGATGCATTCACAACAGTGAATAAGCTGATTATGTATTTTGTATGACAAAAAGTGATATTCCACAAAGCAGGCAGTAACTACAGCTGCCCTATGTAGTGAGTGCAATGTCCAATATTTCCCTCTGAAATTAAGTGATGTATAATGTAGGATAAAATGCAAATACTCGAGTAAAGTACGAGCACCAGAGACTTTGTTACTTCACACCACTAATGTATTAAGAAGCCTACACAAATGACTTTACTATACTTGTGTGGGAATAGTGTGGGACAGCCTACCCTCGTGCCCCGCTGATGCCACTCAGGCTGGAATGCTGAAATAGCGCGTGAACTATCTTGCCGTTTGATTGAATGCTGTATCTTTGATGGTGACAAGCGGCTGCTGCTGTTGCTTGCGTGACTTGTAACGTACGTGACGCCGCACCACCTCCCTCCTCTCTCCTCCCTTTGTGCAGTTGACAAGCCCCTTCGCGAGCAGGACTGTAACACAGAGCGGTACGTTATACATATGTTACTGAAATACAAGAAAGCTGACATTTTATTTACTGCACAACTCTGCCACTGCTATCAGCCGGCGGATTGTGACCTCCGGAGCCCGGAGATGTCCGTCTCATTCATTGATTTTTAACTGGAGTCGCGTGCAGCTCGACGTGCAGCAGAGATGCTAGGCCTGTGAACTGCTGTTAGCTTGGTGGCTAATGTCGGTCATTTGACAGTGCAGGTACCAGTGGTGTGCAGGTATTTAGCTAGCTAGAAATAAAGAAGCTTACGCTTTTACTCTCGTGACACAGTGACTTACGGGCTCCCTGCCGGCCAACCTGCCATATGGTTAACTTACTCACTGGAGACACTTGCCCGCTCTCCACCTTGATAGCTAGCTAACGTTAATGCTAATCTTTTAGCAGGCTAGGGCAGGGAGATGCTGCTTTCACTGCTTTCATAAACCTCTTTGTCTGAGTCAAGTGGCCGTTGCTGTAACATATTCACTCCTAGAAGGAGACTAGACTTTTCAAATCAATTGTAGGTCGGACTCACAACTCAATTTCCCTGATTTAGTCTAAGGTGGTGCTGATGGGTGAAGGGCAGTGACATCCCAAGTTGAGATGCTAAGTCAAGTGCAACATTTCATGATTTATCCTCATCAGGCTATGGGATTGGTGCCTTCTTATTTTTGTAAATGTATTTGGTGTAAAGATATAGCTTTCTTTAACCTAAAGTATTTAAGGTTTACACAGGACACCCCAGTGACAAGACTTTGCAGGGTATCACATATACGGGATTGTCCTACTCCTAAGTCCTCTGGCGTCTGTGTATGTGTGTTAGCACAGGGTTAATAGCTTAGTGTGTATGTTATTTTTTTTTTTTTGTGTATGTGTTAACAGGCACTGCATATATGACATTAGTCCACTTCCTGTCCAAGTGCTTTTTCAATGACCACAGTGTGATGACTGGTTTCAGAGGGCTGCCCATGCGGATATCCTGAATGATTCAGGGGAGCTAGAGCTGGACATGGGCCTTAAAACATGCCAGCGATAGACAGACATTTATTGTGTCAGAGCCAGTGCTGGGTGCTGAGAAACATCTGGGTCCCAAACATGCACAGGCGTGCAATGCTGTAAATGTGTTAGTCATATTATAATTGGAGTAAAAGGGAGCAGTTGTTTATAAAAGGTGAGGCTTCCCATAAACTTGATTGATCGAGCTTGAAGGAGATAAGTGGACATGTTGTACTAGTAATGCACTGAAGTAAAAATTTTCTGAGGTTATTTTGGTCATTGGCAGGTAGAATAAACTTTAACTCATTAATGTAATTTTAATAGAATCTCCCTGTGTTGCTTTCAGACTTTACAATATTAAACAGATGTACTTTTTTTGACAAATGTAATTGGAGAAAAATTGCTCAATGTTCTGTTGTGTTATGTTATGTTAAACCACATTTTATCATACAGAAATATACATGAGAATACTGTAGAATAGTTGCAGTTCTTGTGACTCAAAAAATGTTCATTAAGAAATTGTAAACCCTGACGTTGCTATTCACTTGGTGAACTGCTCAAATTCCTGTTCTATCTACAACCAATATGCACATGTATGTTATCAATAGGCCTGTGCAACTTCTGTACCTTGATAACTGTTGTGCTATTGAAAAATGAAATCTACATGTGTTCTGTTGTGGAAACAGACACGTCTTGCACAACTGGCTGTTCAGGAAAATGAAGGACAAAGCCGTGCACACATACATGAGAGCAGCCAATCCAGAGGGTTGGCAAAGAGTCTGCTTTGTGCTACAGTCTGTGGCCTTCATTGTTCTTTCTGAACCTGGCTTCATCCACTTTGAAACATCAAGTTTGAATGACTATAATGTCAAAATCTAAAATGTCAAGTAGTTTGAAACAAAATGGGGATCGGGTAAGGAATCAGTGAATGTATTGACAATGTACTGGCAAACAGGATCCAGAATGAACCTTTTGGTCTACCGGCCAGTGGCTGGTAAACAAAAATAATTTACCGGGCAAAATATTTTTCTATGGGAAATAAACCTCAATATGATATAATGTACAGTGATAAAGTGTTTCTTTTGAAAGCATAGAGTACTTTTACTTTTTATACTCAAGGTATACAAACACATAATAATTATATTATATAGTTACTATGTTTTCCAACAAGTTAGGTTAGCACACCCACAGCCTAACTCTGCTGCATTACCGGCTGAGCCTCCTTTAAGGAACGTGACCTTTTGGGTAACCTGGGAATGTGTCTAGACTGGCAGGTTTGTTGTGGGAAGAGAGTGTCTGTCCCGGTGTGTGAGAGAGGTATCGGCACGATGCCACAGTCACAGAAATGTTTGTGTTTGCTGAAATTAACAGCTAATGACAAAGTGTGATAGCTGCATACAAGCTGGCCTCTGTTCTGACGGGAATGCAAGTTTCAATGAGTGTGTGTGTGTGTGCAAGTGTTTAGCTCATGTAAGCCCATAACTTCATCAGATTTGTTCCATTGCTATCCATCAGTGACCTCCAGTTGGTTGCACTTTCTCTCCCCACACACATCACATCTGATCTGTCAGTTTACTTTTCTGCTTCAGTGGAGTTTACTGTGTCTTTCCCTCTGCTGTGTTACTGTGGGCTCTGGCTGTCCTAAAGCTGTAACACAGAGGGAAGACAGCAGGGATGTTATTTACAGAGAGACTGTTGTAATTCTTTGTATTTTCTGACTTGTTCTTAGTCATAGCCTTGATTATCCCTTTCTCTTTGCAGATAATGGCTGTACCTCCCACCTACGTTGACCTTGGAAAGTCTGCCAAGGATGTTTTTACCAAGGGATATGGTAAGCACAGAGCAGCAACCATACTCCCTTATTTCATCAACATTTCAGCAGTATGATGAAGAGGGAAGGCTTTAAATCATCATTAAACACTTGATAAAGCTCCTCAAGAGCCACAGAAGACATTATACAACTATTTTCATAGGCCTGATGTGTAAAATCTGCGTGGTACACCTTTTTAGTGGAGGATACTTGCATGCTATTGTGTAGAATTTTTAAACCTCAATATGTCATGGGATTGCAAAACCCAGGTAAAACATAAAAGTTCTGGTGCCATGATGGAGACCATTGATAGCCTCTACTACTTCACTAGAGTAATACCTTGTTAGCACTAATGTTTCTGTAAATCAAGACATAAACTGTGAGGCATTTTATCGCATTAGCTTCGTTCTTTTAAGTTTTTCTCAGTTGCTTCATCAAAGAGGGCAACTGTGATAGAATTAGTTTCTAGTTTTATTTCCTTACCATTCTATTTACTATCATTTAAATACCTCATGCCAATGGAACAAATACTTAAATGTTTATCACTCAAGGACATTTCTTGCAACATTCGATGCTACTCTTTCACTCAGGGAATGAAAGCAACTGATTCAAACCAGTTCATGTACTGTTTATAGCTTACCGCTAGCTGAACACATGTTGAGGAGTAGTACAGAGCAGTTAAAGTGAATGTCGTTGGGTGTGTTTTGTGTATACACACAGCTGTGCTCCAAGGGTTACTGAATGATGTCCTTCATCTAGCATGAAGGCTGAATCACAAGCTCGCCAGTGACTGTAATTTATTACCGTGTCTTTAACTGTAGGTTTGTTAGGTGGTGGTCACATGGAACATTTGGATCACCTTCACAAAAAAGCTTTAAAACTAAGAGGAGTTGAGTAGTTGTGACAATTGTTCGTTCAGTGAGAACTGCAGCTTAGGATGAAGAGAGACAGTGTTAAGTGAAGGGGAGGCTGGGACGAGAGAGTACCAGGCCAGAAAGTACATGAACATGGAGGTCTAATGCTGGGTACAGCCAGGAATGGGGCTTTAGAGTTGAGCCAGAATCTGTTTAACCAACCCTCTAGCTATTATTCATAACTGACAGCACTAATGTTCTCACAGAATCTACATCAAATCAATACACACGTTCAGTCAGTGGATGACTTTAAATTTACTCTGGAGGCTGATTAATGGGTATCTCACAGACACTAATCAATTACTTGATTTAATGTGATAAATAGAATTAGAAAAAAATATAATTTTGCATGGTTAGGACTAATAGTTTTGGCATTAAAGTAGTATTTGTTTTTAAGAACTGTCCCGTTTTTGCCACTTTGATAATAAAATGTCTGATCCTTATTGCCATCCCATCATCATTTAGATTTTTTATTTAATGCTGTGTGTTTCAGGCTTTGGGCTCATCAAGCTGGACTTGAAAACAAAGTCTGAGAATGGACTGGTAAGTCGTCACCAGTCACGATCACTTTCTCAGAGCTTTGTCAGAGCTACCACTCCAGCTGTCCTATCATAGCTTAAGAGGCTCCTAGCTGATAATTAAGTGGCTGTTTATCTGATCTCCTAAATGCTGCTAAGACCCCCTGGCCTCTGCTGCCTAACTGATGTGATCTTTATTTTTTAATGGTGTTTGAGAAAATGCTGTGTCAAAACAATCAAATACATGGACGTCTCAGTCTACTTAAGGTTTAATTTCAATTTATTTCTTGACTTTGTAAACTGACCCTTTCAGAATTTTAGATGAAGTTTATGCTTTAGAGTTGGAAACACCAAATCTAGGTTTTCAATTTTTGTTCATTTGTCAGCTGAATTTTTAAGAAATGTGTTGCATGGTAACATACCTGGTTGGTCAGTAGGAATCTGATACAAATACTATCACCCGCAGGAGTTCACCAGCACAGGCTCAGCCAACACTGAGACCAGCAAGGTCGCTGGATCCCTGGAGACCAAGTACAAGTGGGCGGAGCACGGCTTGACCTTCACAGAGAAGTGGAACACCGACAACACCCTGGGGACCGAGATCACCCTTGAAGACCAGGTTAATAAATGTGTATTTGGGTTGCTTTTTGTAGTAACATATATTCCTTTGCCTATATTCATTAAAGCCTGTCACTCAAGTAGTGTGTGTAATTTTCCTTGTAAATTGGGCTGTAGTTTCATCTGATGAACAAGTAATGGTAAGTTTAATAAAACTTTCTTACCTTTTCCACAGTTGGCTAAAGGGCTGAAGCTGACGTTTGATTCCTCCTTCTCGCCAAACACCGGGTAAGAACAGCTGAGTGAGAAAGTATTTCTTCATGTGCTTTTAGAGCTACAGTGAAAAGGTACAAAAAGTTCATCGCTAAATATAATTTAAATGGCCTCATTTTACTTTTCCTGGGTCATTTTTTGCTCTTTGCCAATGTGAACAGGTAGCTGCATGTACATGAGGCAAAGACACGGGCAGAGACAGATGTTCAAAAAAAAAAAAAGTTTACTATTTAGCTAGCATACCTGATAAATACTTGATCAAGAAAGCTACCTGACAGTTTTCTAAAAAATGTTAAATTTTTACCTGCCAATTCAGTACTCTATAGTTACAAGGTAAAACTTGGATACACAAAAAATATTTAGCTAACATACATTAAGGTAAAATGAGTCTGTTTAAAATCAAAGCAGTGGTGAGGTACAGCGGTTAAATGCACAACTGCTGACTAACTTTAGCTGCTACAGTGTGGGTAATGGTGCCAGTTGAAGTCATGAAGGAACCCTGCTCTTAAAAGTGTGTAAATAAATAAAGGCCCCATTGCAAGGAGCACTAGTATTAAGCCCCTTTTCCACTGCACAGTACCAGCTCGACTCAACTCGACTCACCTTTGTTTGGTTTTCCATTGCGGAAAAGTTGTACCTGTACCTGCTTCCAGGTACTTTTTTTCATATCACCTCCATCGAGGTTCCAAGCGAGCTGAGGGATACTAAAATGTGACTTGAAAACACAGCAGACCGCTGATTGTTCAGAGAGAATATTCACTATTCACTGCATCATCATTGCGTGTGCCAGACAGAGGCCAGCAACATAAAGTTTTATATTTTACAGTTTTCGTATGTAATTTCATCACTAAATCCACTTCTGAGAAGTTTTGAGGTGAGAAATCAGCTGTGTAGATTTCGAATATTGACAGTTTTAAGAGTAAAAGTGATGGTGAAACAAAAATGTGCTTGAAAGTTTTCGGAGTTGAGGAGCTCCGCAAGTGGCGGTGGGAGAAGCCTGCGCCAACCCGCGGGAGGAGCTAGCAATGCCGGCCAGCCGCCCGCTCACAGAGCCCTCTGCTCCCGCCGTCACACACCCGCTGCAGCAACAACGGCAGAGGAAAACACAGCTGGAAGGTTTTCATACCGCTTATCTGTCTTTACATTCTGAGTAATGTTGAAACTTTTTAACTTAAATCAAGAGAAAGCTGTGTGGATCGCTGGTGTGTGTGTCGCATCGAACCTTATGTCGCGGCAGTTGTGTGTGGCGTCGCTATGACGACCAGCTACATTGAGGGGTACTATCTCTGGGTACTATCTGCAATGGAAAACGGAGCACGGCCAAGTTGAGGCGAGGCGAGTTGAGCTGGTACTGGAAATGGAAAAGCGACATTTCTGTCACACTGTCTCTAAAAATGGCTCTTATGTGTGACTTAAAGGTGAGTCTCTAGCCCTGATAAACCGCACTGTCACAGCAGTGAGATGTTTCTAGCTTGGAAGTGTTTGCTTTTGACATTAACAACCTGCTCTCTCTCCCACAAATCCTGCCAGCAAGAAGAGCGGCAAGGTCAAGACAGGCTACAAGTGCGACCACATCAACCTTGGCTGTGACGTCAACTACGACATCAATGGTACAGCTGTCCACGGTGCAGCAGTGGTGGGCTATGAGGGCTGGCTGGCCGGCTACCAGATGACCTTCGAGGCTGGCAGGAACAGGGTCACCCAGAGCAACTTTGCGGTTGGATACAAGACTGACGAGTTCCAGCTCCATACGAATGTGTAAGACTACATGAAGCAGCACATGGTCATGAGTACTATGCTAGCATACACACTTCAGAAACACACATGCAATTCTAATGTATCACTCAACCAATGTGGCTTCTCCTCATCTTTGTATATTATTTGTTAGAATAACATTATAAATAGTCATGGCATACAATAATCATATAAGTGCTGTTAAGTTAAGCTAGTAAGGAAAGTGAAAGTATACTGCCCTGATTTTGAATCTAAAGTTGAGCTAGTGGGGAAAAGACATCAGGAAAAGCAGCTATGTTTCTAAATAAGCATGTATACTTAGTTTTCAGTTTGATTCTAAGCTAACTATGCATAAAACCATACATTCTGATATTAGGTTAGTGTTTGTTTCCTGTGGTACTTGAACGTAAGTCACAGGCTAAAGGTTTTAGCAACAAGTGAAACAACGGAGTCCAGACAACAAGTGTTGTAGTACTCGAGACCGGTCTTGGTCTCAACTGGTCTCTCTCCCACAAATCGACATTAAAACACCCACATACAAACACTAATAGCTGAAATCAATGTTAGCATCTTTATTCAACAGTGCTTTTCCATGCTTATGATCGCGGGGAGGGGGGACAGTCGCTAACGGGAACAACACATGTTTAATTAGGGTTATTGGTTGAATTCAAAGCAGTATGTTTTCCATCCAGTCAAAGTTAGGATGTTAACAAATAAATCAGAAAATGCAAAAGCAATTTATTCCCAAAGTTATGGTCTTACATTTTAGCATCGCCTCAGCTCGTTTGGAACCTCGACGGAGGTGATACAAAAAAAGTACAGGTACAACTTTTTCACAATGGAAAACCAAACAAAGGTGAGTCGAGTCCCACAAACCACTTTTTGATGGCCTTGGTCTCATCTTGGACTCGATTGCATTTGTACTCGGTCTTGGACATTGAGGACTCTGGATTTTATTTCAAGACAGGTCAAGACCATAACTTTGGGAATAAATTGCTTTTGCATTTTCTGATTTATTTGTTAAAATCCTAACTTTGACTGGATGGAAAACACATTGCTTTGAATGCAACCAATAACCCTAATTAAACATGTGGTTTTCCCGTTAACGACTGTCCCCCCTCCCCGCGATCTTAAGCATGGAAAAGCAGTGTTGAATAAAGATGCTTATGTAGATTTCAGCTATTAGTGTTTGTATGTGGGTGTTTTAATAGGAATGTGGATCTTTCAGATCAATTTGAGAAGTACCTATGATCACGTTTCACATTTTACCGTGTGTCATGTAATGTGGGGAACTGGTCTTGGTCTTGACTCGGTCTTGGTCTCGACTTGGCCTCAGCCCCTAAAAGTCTTGGTCTTGTCTTGGTCTCAAACTCTGGTCTTGGTGTTGACTTGGTCTCGGTTTGGGCGGTCTTGACTACAACACTACAGACAACTGACTTTGACTAGAAACAAGTCTTCAAACTGTTTTTGTTTGTCTGACCACTTTGTCGCCCATTTGGCTGTCTGCAAGTTATTTTTACACCCAGGTGAAGGGATTTACTATATTGCAAGTGAGCTGAAGTGAGTGGTTGGCAGGCTTAAAGGGCCTCAGTGAAAAGGTGGAGTGAGGGCAGTGTTGGGGGGAGAGAGAAAGCGAGAGAGGGAGGGACGGACAGGGCACAGCATTAGTCTTGTTTCCTGCTGTGCCCCTGGCCAAGCCTGTCTGTTTCAGTCTGCAGCTGAAGCGGTTATGTGAGGTCAGACAAAGTGTAATGTAGGCTTTACATCAGTGATAGTGCTCCCATTTGAGGAGCACTTTCACAGACACGCAAGACACCAAGTAAGGCATTCGCATTGTTTACAACACACAGAACAATAATTTATCCCTTTGAGGGGAAAATATCACCTATATGGAAACGGTATTTTGTTGCATTTACTTTTGTTTCAATATTCTATTTTCCCTCAGAAATGATGGAACTGAATTCGGTGGTTCCATCTACCAGAAGGTGAATGACCAGCTGGAGACAGCCGTCAACCTGGCCTGGACTGCCGGAAACAGCAACACCCGCTTTGGCATTGCTGCCAAGTATCAGATTGATCCTGATGCATCTTTCTCTGTGAGTAGTGTGTAACCTGTTGTAGTAGTAGTAGTAGTAGTATAGTAACATTCTGCATAATTACTTTATTGATCCCTGGTAGGAATTTGCAAGTAATTTATTATACAACACATATATCACACAACAATACTACATTGTTGTTTATAAGCTAGAAAAGAAAAAGTCAAAAAAAAAATCAGACATTCTGGGTGTCAACGATATGAACGAAGACGCACCACGAATAGTCATTATGTTGCTCCATTCAAATCTTTGCTGCATGCCTTGTTTGACCAACTTGGAAGGATGGATGCCAGTCTGTGTCAATACAAGACGTTTAGTGGGCCATGAGAGAAGCCTCATCCAAGCCAAAATGGCCAATGGGAGGAGTGTGTCTGCTACAGACAGGCTAATTTAGTCCTGTCAATCACATTAGTCCTTAAATCCCACTTGCAGCAGAGCCAGTTAGTGTGCATGGTTGTTTGTTAGTGGAATTATATGTATTTTCTAACAATTATTGCATGCCATTACACGTAACAAGTTTATAACGTAACCAACATGCTATTCTGAATTGAAACTGTCAGTGGTGGCACTTCTTTGAATTATAGCATCATCAGCATTCATTTATTATGAATCGCAGTTCAGGTGTTTTATGGAGCAGGTAATAAATTACCCAGAATTGGCCTGATGAAGTTATCTGTTAGTAATGTGGTGTTATCTGTGAGATTTTCATCTGTGGTTCCCACACAGGCCAAGGTGAACAACTCCAGCCTTGTTGGTCTGGGCTACACTCAGACTCTGAAGCCAGGTGAGTGAAATCTAATATAACTTCAAGTGCCTATATGGGCTGAAACACTGACCATGTTTACAAAGCTTTAGAGTACACCTTGATCAGATTATGGCTCCCTAGCAGAGTTTTGTGGCTCATTTTGATATACATAAACTATTTGAGAAAGCATGCTACTACTCATAATTCTACATTTATGCGCAGATGAAAATAGAACAGTTATTAGAAGAGTTGTGATGGCTTATGGCTTTATAGCCAACAAATACAATTTCTCAAAGGTGAACAACAGTAGCGACACTAGAGAAAGATGGGTTTTGAGGTTGAATGCTGGGGAGAAACTGAATTGATTGAGTTTAGAGGTTAGATCTTTGATAAAGCATAATAGTTCAGTGAGTAACCTGTGAAATCCAAATACTGTTTCATGCAGTTTGGAGGATTAAGTAGCAAACAAATTTATAAATTTAATTTACACCCTATAAATTGCCTTGTCTGTGCACTGCGTATCTTATCGTGTATGTGTATGGGTCTGTTTCTGCAGGCATCAAGCTGACACTCTCTGCACTCCTGGATGGCAAGAACATCAACGCTGGTGGCCACAAACTTGGTCTCGGCCTCGAGTTCCAGGCATAGGAGGGGGAGGCAGACGCTCCTCCAGTCCTCGTTCCACACACGCATTCCCCACAAAAACAAAAATCAAAATCCTTTTATTGATTAGCTAGTTCTCACAAAAATCCCTCTTTCCCCTAGACATGCTACAGCTGGAATCAAGACAGCATAAAGGTCAAATCGTTCTTGCAACGATCTACCACTTTTAAAGGACCACATTAAGGGAAAACTATATTTTCAAAATAAAGAGCCAAGTTCAGAACAAAACTATAACCATGTAACAGAAAGTTTTTTTTCTTGAATTGTGTAGCTTGCAAGGGAAAGTAGCCTGGAGTGCATTCATGTTGGCCTCACTCTTTGTCACTTCACTACATTCATGCACAATGCTTTAATTTGTGTGTGTCTCTGCTTTCCAATGCAGATAAAAGGGAAAGTAAAAACTACATCAGCCCAAAACACAGAAAGGGCCCTACACAGTCAGCGTACAGTTGATTAGTTACACCACCAGATGGTGCTGTTGCATAGCGCCACTAAGCACTCCTTGGTCAAAAGTTGTAATAGTGAAATAACAGTTTTATTTTCACACTTCTGCACTGGAGAGCTCTTGTGTCTGTCTTGATATATTAGACATTGGAAAGGGTTAGTTGTCCCTGATGTAAGCAGCTGTCAGTAGCTCTAAGAGGCACGACACCCCAATGTGTACATTCTGTGTTTTCGTCTCACTTGTTATTTGTGTCTGTGCATTTGGTGTGAAACATGTCTTTTGTTACATATAGCAAAAAGAATATTATTTTATTGACAGTCTTACATAGTTTTATCCACATGTGATAGCTTACGAAGGCAAAGACGTGGCAATTCTTCCTGGTCGAGCTAACGAAAGGAAACTTATCATGCACTCTGAATGAAGAAAATGATGAAAATAAATAAATACAGTGGACAAGAAATGGTAGTCTTCCATAACTGGTTATGGGAATCATGCATAGTGTACTTGACAGTATTGTTGTTCCCTGAATTAAATAAAGAACATCTTGAACCAGTTTCTGATGTATATTTCTTATGCAATTTGTCACATCACATCTTGTGATAATTACAGCATACCGCAATTGCCCAGGCCCAAGGCCACCTGTTAAATTTGTCAAATTAAAGTCCAAAACCAAAAGATTTACAATGGCATGAAATAAACCCAGCAAATTTTAACATATTTTCTTGGCAAATGACTGGAAAGATAAGTGGATTGGATGTAAGGAGATCATTTGAATGTGTTTGAAGATATTTCAGAATTTCTGTCCTGTCCTGGGCCTTGGTCAAGAGGATTACAACATCACTACTTCCCACAAATCCTAAAGGGAAACCCCGTTGTTCAATGCAATGAGTTTGCAGTGTTTTTCTGAAGCACTATGCCCCCAAATCTAAAACAAGTTCCTCTCACATCAGTGTTATAACATTTGCATAAAATTTTTTATCAAGGAGTTGGACATCACTGGGGTGTAATTGACCCCAAACATAAGTACTGTCATTTGTATAACTGCCATGAAATAGTTCCTCTTTCGGTGTAATAACAATGCTTTATGGTAATTTCCATATTTTTGCACCTCTACCCAGGACCGTTTGTACCAAAATTACGGAGCTGGGGAGAGAAAGTAATATTCTGAGAAAACAGTCGTAAATTTACGAGAAAAAAACTGATATTATCTGAGATTAAAGTGGCAAAATTGTGAAGAAGAAAGAAATTATATTCTTTGAGATTAAAGTCGTACATTTATGAGAAACGTCATTAATTCATTCAGTCATCAATAACACAAGACAAGAGTGAGTCAGTGCAGACAGAGGAGAGTGAGCTTTCAGACAGATAGGCAGATATGGGGGATTGCATCAATGCTACTTGAAAGCATGTGTCACATCTTAATCATTTATAAATGTCTGCAGTCCTTCCCCAATTTTCTTTTATGATATTGGTCAGAAGAAGTGTCTCAAGATGTATCTTGGTGAAAGTAGCTCATGTTGTTATTAACATATGTATGACCTGTTTTTAAGAGAATAGTGCCCTTAATAACAAATACACCTGAAAAATAGTGTTTTCTGATTTTTTTCTCACAAATTATGACCGCTATAATCTCAGAAAATATTGGGTTTTTTTTGTAAATGTGTAAGTTTTTTTTGTCTCGTATCGTAATCTCTGAGAATACCAAAATTTTCTTTCTCTTAAATGTAGGCAATTTAATTTTTTTTTCTGGAAATAACACTCCCTTCCCGTTTAACCTACAATGACCCTAATGTTGTCATAGATTTGTGACCAATGGAAGGATAAACACTTTTCCACATATTTGCTTTTTAAAGGTCAGAAGAAAGGTAAAAAAGAAAAATATTGATTTATTTTGTGATTATTATTATTCCACATACAGCAGCGGGGGTTGTGGTCCCCAAATAATGAGGCTGTCAAAGAGTTATATAAATATTTTATTTATAGGCCTTAACCAGTTCATGAACAAGTACAGCAGGAATTTGAAGGGTGAATGACTCAGACCAGTCAGACCTCATTCTTTTTATATCTGAGACCCACACAAACATTCACTCACTCTCTTTCTCTCTCTCACACACGCGCGCACTGACGTCCTGCACGTAGCCATGCTAAACCACGCCTCTTCAGTCAGTTACGCATCAACATGGCGACGTGCGGGAAGATGGTGCGAACCAGGAGAAATGTTTGCGCTCTTTTTGTGGTGGTTTTTCTCCAGCTGTTTGCCAGCGGCTGCCTGTCAGCTCCTCTTAACAACAATACGGAAAGTATGTTATACTACTGTTTGAGATTATGACTGTTTTAAACCAACCAACAGGACTGCTTGTTAGCTAGTCCGTGTAAGGTAACGTTAAGCTAGCTAACGTAGCTAGTGGTCTAGTACGTCAGGCTTTCAACCGCAGGTCAGGTGAGAGGGACGATGACGATCCGTCTGTTTGGGCTGTACGTCATAAAATAGTATTTTAACTGAAGTACTTATCTAAGTAGGCTATTGCAGAGCAGTTCAACAAAGTCATTTCCCAAATATAAGGAGTTATGTGATGCTCAATGACCCTCTTGTTTTGAAATGTCAATTGAAATGTTAATTAACAGTCTAACGTTAACGTCAAACATACGTTATTTATACATTTATTTAAGTGCTAAATGGAGCTAGATAAAATGTTGTTTTGTCTAGCTCCATAGTCTACAGAGACAATAAGGTAGGGTCATAACAAGCGAAACCCGAAAACAGAAGTAATATTTTTCTGATCAAACCTCCAGCTCGACAAATTTACAAGCAGCGCAAACTTATATTTCATATAACATAACGTGATGTTTAGTTCGATCAGTTAACTTTAACATCTGTTATCTGCTAAACCATGTCAACGTTGCATTAGATAAGTTAGTCAGCTCTGTGGTTCCTCCCGGGGGATTCCTGAGCAACAGTGATTTGTGGTTGTCAGATAAATTGACTTGGTCCAGGTGTCCATGTCATATATCTGAGCTGTTAATTGACCCCCTGTCAGTCCAGTAACTCCACTGCTCATTAAACAAAAACCTTTTGAAGTTCACAGTCAAGGAACTGGAGACCACAGTAAAGTCTGTAGCATTGCTTTCAACGGTAGGCTCTGTCTTGCATAAATGGACTTTGACTGTCTGAAGTTTATTGGCTTAAATCTGTTGAGGTAAGGTCAGAGTTGTTGATTTCTTAGACTGTGCCCTTTCAAATGGACATTACATGTCATGTTACTGCATGTTTTGGCAGCTGTCAGGTTGCAGCATTGTGCAAATCTCTGGACTAGGCTGTATCTTGATCATAATATCACTGAAACAGCATATTTTTATAACACAAATATTAACGAATAGGCTATTTTCTCTGGAAATTGTTTCCGTGAAATGTGTATCCAGAATGATCAAACGCATCATAAAATTTGTCAAAGTCTTTTGATCTGACTTTAAAAATGGAGCTCTTCCTTACAATATCCCCATGTAGCCTGGAATTAATTGGTTTAATCTGAATAAAACTGACCCAAGAGCCAAAAGAGTTCACATTTCTCAAGAGGCGAGGATGATCCCCCATTATGTGTTTGAGATGTGTGTTTTTATTATAAACCTACTTCAATATTAAAACATTTGTCAAGAATGACACAGCTCCTTAATCTTAAAGGCTGAATATCCTACATGCTGTTTCCTGCAGCAAAGCATATAACCGATGCTGCAACAAAGATCTCCTGTTTAGTGATTATTTATGCTGGCCAGGGCCCATTTGTATGAATAGTCCCTTTCTTCTCTGAGGGACGTCTTACCCCGTGCTTCAAGTCCCTAGTGTTCTCCTCCTGTCCCTTCCTAAGCAACTCCTCCTAGTCCCACAGGATGAAATAATGTTGACACTTGTTGCTTAAATGGTGTCATTGATTCAGGAAGGCAGGGCAGATGCATGAGTCTGAGTTCAGCTCTCATTTAAAGACTGATTTAGCTGTGTGATTCTGGAAAAATAAAAATTCCTTCGCTTTTTATTAAGGAACTGACAGGTTATGTCATACTGCAACCTTTATAAACTTAATTAGGCTAACATGGATGTATATTCAACCAGCCTGTTAAAATATCTGTCGTAATGGAAATGTATTCAATGCTGTGAACTACACCACATTAAAGGCTTTATAACATTAGGGTAATACACAATAACACATCACATGGAGTCTTTAAAGAAGGAAGTTGTCTCAAACACAATCTGTCATTGTCACCAGTGGTCACATGATTAAGGCAAGTTCTAAGCAAATGCACGTTTTTACACAGTTCCACATGAACAAGCTGCAAAGTACAAATGTCCACTTTGCATGCCTTTCAAGACCTGTCAACTGGGGTTGAGCACCACAATTGTATAATGCTTAATTCACATGCCATCAGATCAAGTCATTTCCCCACTCGCCACCATATGATCAAGTTATTCAACATATAAAGAAAACCGTTCAATCATATATTCTTGAATTCTTATAATGACATTTTACTCTATTACATTTATTTCACAGCTATATTTAGTAGTTACTGCCCAGATCAATATTTTAAAACATTTGATCATCTTTATGAAATAACTATAAAAATAATAGTAATAAATCAGTACTAATAATCCAATAATGTATAAAAAAATACAACTCTAAATGGGGACAGTTTGCATAATGAGTATGTTTACTGTGATACTCTTAGGACTGACCCCGAATAGTCGAAGGTTAGATGCTTCGATGGGTTGAGCCAGATTCGACTGTCAATCTCACAGTTGAAGCTTCGCAGCAAAACAAGGGTCATGCCATTTTGGCGATATGGGGCGTCGGATTTTACATAGAACTACCAGTTTTCTCCCATTAAGTTAATATATAGCCTGTTACAATATCAATTTCAACATATAATGCTGTAAATAAACAGGTTAAAAAAAGCTTATAATAAATTATTTTAAAGTGCGTGAATAAATCCAAAATTACCCTTAATGAAGGGGGCCAGTGCGCATTTGTAGGCATAGCGTGTGTAGCCCAGTGGCAGAGACGGAGCCCCAGCTTCACCGGTGTTGTACCATGTTGTCTCCACCCTGCGGGACGTTTGGATTATTTATCACCATTGATGAACCAATGACTAATGAAGAGATATTTCTTCATAAGATTAAAGCAAAGCTACCCTGTGTACCTTCCCCCAACGCTCGCAATCACCGCGCACAAACACACACTGATTTGACTATCAGTCAACTATAGGCAAGACTTGACAATTCTGACTGGAGTATGTAAATCCTTAGTCAGGGACACCCATAGATACTCTTAAAGGGTAACTTCAGTATTTTCAACCTGGACCATGTTTTTGTGTCTATGTGAATAATTGGGACAACATTTTTTGAAATTGGTCCAGTATTGAGTGAGCACGCTGCAGTTGGCAGCAGCCAAACAGGGCTGCACCGGAATCCTTGCGGGCTATTGCACACCTTCAATGTACGTCAACTAAAGAGCTTGTTTTTGCTACTAACTGGCTCAGGTTGTTATTACAAGTGTTTGACAACATTATGGAAAGAATCCGTATAGAGAGATCTTTTTTTAAGAGAAAGATCATTTTTGTTTAACCAAAACAGTCACTGTATTGCTCTCAAAAACTTTAATTTTGCTCTCTGATCTACTGCTGCCTTGGTCATATTTGTGTTAATTCTGTGACCAGTAACTCCCGTGTTCTGAACAAGCAAGCTAATTATGTAACGTTAGGCTAACTTTATTAACATAAAATATTTTCCCAAGTTCACAATTTCAGCTTACCACAACCACCCCAGTCTTTTTACCTTTGCAAAGTAGTTACAAGAACTGTCCTCCAGCCACCCGGAGCGAGGAGATAAAATCAATGTTGTGTTTTTGATTTGCAGTCTCTTGAAATTACATCATACTTTTCAATCATGATCATCCCTGCATGATATTTGTATGGAGGCAGGCAAAATGAATCTGGTGCTATGATCAGTTGAAATCTTGTTCTTTTGCTTTCTGGGAGGCAAGTCTGTAGGTCTAGGTTTACTCATTGTAACAGTAGTGGTCAGTCAAACATCCCACCTTGATTGAAAATAAATATTTTCTTTAGTGTAAAAACATTTCAAATTAATATGTTCAATGTTTTTAAGGAATATTTTATCAACCTTATATACCTAACATAATGTTTTGCATTGTTATTCCCTCTTACCTGACAGAGTCATTCAAAGTGAATAAGGGGAGCAACGTATCTCAAAATCTCAATTTGACCAGTGTGAACAATGAAACAGAACCTTTGTCAACTAAACCAACTCCAGTGGCTTTGACGGATCCCAAGAACCCTGTAACATCTGCTGGCAATAACTCCACAACAACAGAAGCTGAGGCTCCTAATGATAACCTTACAACACCCATTCAAACAAAAAGGCTTACAGAGAACATCCATCCAGTAGATCCACATGCAGTGGCCGTTTTTGATGACTCTGGTAAGCATCACAACTTTAAAAACACAGTGAACACAACAACAAAGGATATACCAAAAGAACCAAGTAAAGTGCAGGCGTCAGATAAACCTGCTGCTCCTAAAACCACCTCCACAGAAGCTCCCACCATCCGTGTCACAACCCCTGAACCAACCAAACCTGTAACGGAAGTAGAGGCACCTGACTCTGAATTCAAACCCTCCAACACACCAAACCCACCCCCAGTGCAGAACACTGACGCAGACACTCTGCAGACAACTGACGAAGGACTGAAATCTCCCTTCGACGAGGACTATTACAATAATGACAACGGTGACAACGATGATCCCTACGAGGAAGGTAATGACAGTGACGACACATTTGAAGGCAATGATGACTTCAAAGACCAGACTGTGGCAAGTCCTCAGCAGCCAGATGGGATGGAGAGGACCCGTTTAAAGGGAGCAGAGACCTACAACACAGAGGATGAGGACTCCCACTTCTTCTTTCATCTGGTCATCCTAGCTTTCCTCGTGGCAATTGTTTACATCACCTATCACAACAAGAGGAAGGTGAGTAGTGGTCGGCCTCTGCCAATATTTAGATAACAGGGCGGTTGATGGCTGAAATATAATTCCAGTGTTTCCCCTACAGGGTCGAAGTCCACCCACCATAGTCTCACAAAATCCTGTGGGAAATTCTGATATCAAAACAAAGAATAGTCATGTATAATTACATTATTCTATGCAGAGTACAGTGCCCGCCCCCCCAAAAGCTGTAGAAATTGCCTCCTCAGAATTTGTGGAATTTGAAAATGCAGTTAACTGTAAAACACGGAATATCATGGAATCTGTTAAAATTTATAAAAATCAGGAGATTCCCTAACATTGCCATTGGGCTAAAGTTTGTCAGAAGTGGCGTCATTCAACTACATTATTCTCTACAGTATAACAATACATATTTAACACTAGCTAGTTATGGTGTTAAGAGTAGATTATAGGGGTGGGAGAAATAATCGATTCTTAGATGCATCGCGATGTGAACGTGGAAGAATATGAATCGATTAACAAATGTCTAAAAATCGATTATTTAAATGTTAATTGATGACGTAATGTTGACGGAACGCAAATGGCGGAACTGGCAGAAGTGCAGCGCCCGGACCGTCTGTGGAGCGCACACAACAGAGAGACCGTAGCTGTTTCTCAATACCGAGTTCGCCAAGTTCGGACTGCTGTACTTTAAAGCTCGGACTTGGCAAGTTCAGCTTGCTTTTTGGCGGCGAAATGCATTCTGGGATATCTGGCGATCCGACGTCCACACAAGTCACCGCCGATATGCAATGCTTCGTTAATGGACACTGGCTCAAACGTACACTTATCCAATTTTGACATTTTATTTTATTTTTCTGATTCAAACTCCTCTGTACAATACATAGTCAATCTATTAATCTTGCTTGGAAAATTCTTTATTCATAGATCAAAATTTATGAAGAACAAACCTCTTTTCAATGTTTTTAAATTTGACTTAAAAAATTATATAGTCTGTATTTCTGGATTAAAGGGTAAATCAGCATCAAAATGTTTACAACATTTATCTAATATAACTTTATAATTAATTTAACTGATATTTATTGTTTGACACTCTGGCTGTATACTTTATTTTTGTTGTTTATAATTGTTTTTTCTTCCTTATGAAAACGTGAACTGTAACTATATAATTCTTGTAATAAAAAACAAAAAAACCAAAACCAAAAAACGGGCGGAACGAGAACACATCCGGGTATTTGACTGTACTTGGCTGTATGCGGACTTTTGAATTGGAACAGTACTTTGGCTGCGACTGATGACGTTTCACAAGAACACAAGATCAGACAAGAACGCAGATTGAGAAACAGCCCAGTGTTCCTCCTGTATTCGGCACAGCACCGCTACGAAATGAATAACCACCCTACTAAAATGTCACCCAGTCATTAGTATCAGTGCACAAGTAATTATTTTAACTCGCACACTGTGAGCATGGTGACACTCGATGCTCGACAGCTCCCTGCGTATCCTGTGTGTGAGGCCGAGCGAGTGCGGCAGAACGTGACGGTGAAAGTTGGCGGAGAAATTTAGCAATAAGTTTCTGCCTGGTAGTAAACGTACAGTGTAGGTCACTGTGTGTCCGTTCATAAAAGACTGTAGTTTCCCCCAACAGCTGGAAAAGTGAAGACTGTTAGCGCTAGCTAACATCTCCCCTGTACAAGGGCTTGCTCCCTGTCCCCCAGACTCCGGACTTTTGTGGACTGAGCCTTGAGCGTCACAACCCCCACCCTCTGGAGCTCATCCCCGCAGAGATCCGAGATGCTCCCTGTCTGGACACTTTCAAAGATCTACTAAAAACCCAGCTCTTTACCAAGTCATTCAACACTGAATTACTTTTTGTTGTTCTGTCACAAACTATGTGGAAAGTGTCCTTGGGTCCTGCAAAAGGCGCTAAAATATTTATTTATTAATGTAACGTTAGCTTAATTATTAATGTAGTAATTAATTAATTAATTGTAACAACCTTAGACTAAACTGGTGTACAGCTCTGTCCTGTATACATACTGTACATCCTGATTATTACATTTCAGTTTTTAGAGGAGTCTGACAACTGGTTGTTAAAGAAATGAGGGACCATGGAGATGAGGTTAATAAAGTAATTTTTAAATTAGAGATGCAAACTAGTCCTTTTAAGCTAATTAGAAGATGTTTCTTTTAGATTTTAATGCTCAAATTAAATGCTTAGTAATTATCCAGGGATCCTGTATAGAAAAAATGATGCATCAAGATGCATCAATAATCGTTTTATAATTGAATCGCAGCCCTCTGAATCGTAATCGAATCGTGAGGTGCCCAGAGATTCCCACCCCTAGTAGATTAGCTGGCATTCAGGATGGGAGAAACATTATAACCTTAGCACTGCATTGTTCTAACAAGATGTCTGGTGGTTTGTTTTAGCCATGTGTAAAATATATATGATTGTATGAAGCATATGGTCAGTATTCATGTGAAGAAAACCTCATGAAATCTTCTATATTAAGCTGGCCCCCAATGTAAATTTGGTTTATACAGCTCAAGTAAGGATTCCCATTATGTAGTCTTTCATCTTTTCTGCTAGCCTGTAAGAAATGATTTTACTTGATCAGCACTTGTACATCTATCAGATTAATTTGATTTCTGTCTGCATTTTGCTTCTTTTCAGATCTTCCTACTGGCTCAGAGCCGGCGCTGGAAGGACGGCCTGTGCTCCCGCAACAGTGTGGAGTATCACCGCCTGGACCAAAACGTCAACGAGGCCATGCCTTCCCTCAAGATGACCCGAGACTACATCTTTTGATCAACGTTCAGAAGAACAGTATGTCCAGATCTGCACAGAGCCAGTTGGCCTTCCTGCCTGAACGGTCGCGTTGTCGAGATGCTGTGCTTTGTGAAGCTTGATGCTTTCTCTTGCTTTAAAGGCCAACTGGTTTGATCTTTGGGATATCATTGTTTGTTCAGTTTTATTTTGTCTGCGTAAAGAGATTTTTACTGTTTATCTATTATATTATTTCCTGTTATTTGTCATTTTGTTTCTAAATTAATACCATCTTGGAATTTAATATTTTGGTGTGTTAGGGGTCTTATATCTGTATTTTTTGGGAGTGTTTCAGCCTTATAGTCCCTCTACTACTTTTTGTTTTGTTTTGCCTCTGGCATATGGTTTTAATATGTTTAATACTCACTTTAAGAGTAGGAAGAATTACATGTTAATGCAACTTAGGTAATTACAACAGTGATTATTTACCCCAAGATTAATAAATATTCTCTCTCAGCAGTTAGCCAAGATATACACTGACACAAAAAGAATTTTACTTTTTCGGTGAGGGGTCTGTTCATGTGTTAAAGCCATTTAATGAAGACCGATACTGTACATTGTTCAGGTTACAATGTACTAATCTAATGTACTAGTCTAAGTATGGGAGACGCCTGTATTGCCTAACTTTGTTTTTGTTCTTCAGTTTATATTTTACTTGTCTTAAATGGTACCTCTTGTACTGCCCAGATTTTGCTATACAGAAATCCTGGGGCTGGCCCTCTTTGTTTTATGACTTCGGTGAAGTCTCTCTCAGTCGTTTTTGGTCTTCATTGGCAAAATGTAATTGCTGTGTTTCCTCATGCTCATACAGAAAGTAAAATGTTTTTGTTACCTCCTGTCAGAGTACAGTTTGATAGACTGGTTCATCACATATTTTGTGTGGCCTGATGTTCATATGAGCACCACACCTTTCCCACAAAACCAAAAATAGAACACATTGTTATTTTTTTCTCACCCATGACTCTTGACTGTTCATCACAGCCACATGTTGTTTTTCTCTCTGTCGCTGTCTCATGCCTTCATTTGTAATGCCATTACTGCCACATGAATCCATATCTTCGTTATCAATCTTTTATCACCACCTGCCAGTTTTTTCAGCTGTCTTGTATGTATACAAGGTGCACAGTGGGTAGATGGATAATGCGATTTGCACTATGCCATTCTGTCATGCTAGCTAGAATGTGAGGGGGAGGAGGTTTCCTGTGTAAATGTGATTGATCAACACTGCTCTTGCAATCAACAGTAGAAATCGTACAATCTCTTTTTTTGTCAATAAAGCACAAATTGTGTACAGTCACCTGCCTTTAGTTTGTTTGATTGATGCTTTTGTTTGACCTGCTCATATGATAAATCTCAGATCCTCTTCTTTTGACAGATTTTTTTGAGTCAGATTAAGAAAGTATTTACATCACAGAGCCTGCTATCTGTCTCATTTTGCAGTAAATGCCCAGCTTAACTGTGTTGGCATCGCTATTAGACTGGACACTTTGCTTGCTAGACAGTGACTTTGATCTCCTTTGATCGTAATAGGCTCAGAAGTTCTATCTTTTTGTTATGACTGTCACATACTGAGCTGAAAGTGTGTGGTTAAAAGCTAATGTATATTTAGAGAGCTAAAAGGTAGAACAGACAAATATACATTTAGCAAGAGCTGAAGTATTCTTTCTCTGCAAAAGACTATTTTCTACATTAGATGCAGCCAGTGGTGGAAGAAGTATTTCGATCCTTTAGTAAAAGTATTAATAACATACTGTGAAAATACTCCACTACAAATAAAGGCACTGAATTTAAACCTTAAGTATGTTAGAAATATCAGCAAAATTTACTTAAAGTATCAGAAGTAATAGTACTCATTCTGTAGTAAAATGGTCCTTACCAGTGTTTTACTATTATATATATGTTTTTGGGTTACCATTACTGGTGCTGGACGTTGTATGATGCCTTTTACTGCTGAAGTTGTTGAAGTTCGAGCTAATTTTAACTACAGTACTTTATATACTGTTGGGTAGTTTAATCAGCAAAACATATTTGTGTCTTGAGCTCAGAAAAAAGCTGTTTTCAGCTTTGTGATGATGCTGTTTAAGAGGTAGGAGAATTTTCTCATTTGGAGATACACAGATTTCATTGGACAGGAAGGGTATGAAAAATCTGAAAAGTAACTTGTCTGATGAATGTTACTCTAGTAAGAAGTACAAAAATTGCCTCTGAGATGTAGTGGAGTCAAGGACCCAAATTTGAATACGTTATTCAGTAAAGCATAATGCATGGAAACCGATACTTCTTCCTGAAGTTGCTCATTATTATTTAGGGAAAAAAGCTAGCCAGGAATGTAATAAACCTCAGTGGGAGAGAGAGGTGGACTGGTTATATTGGGACACAGAGGCAAAGTGGACCAGTTAAAGTGGGGCAGACAGCTGAGAAGACTGGTAATAATATGAAGTGAGAATGGTCAAGCAAAGAAGTTTAACCAAGAGCATATTGTGGAGGACTTCACGGTGAAAAAGACTCAGAATGACGTTCAGACAGCTGAATACAACCACCGCCTACAATGTGGCATTGTTTGCCTGCTATGTGGTGTGTAAAAACTGTGCAGCTCTCTGCTTTACTAAGTGTGTTTGTGGCTGCAGCCTCTTCGGAGTTTGTATTGTTTATTCATCTCTGTGTTGTCTGCTTTGGGGTGTTTTATTTTGCTGTTTAAGTGGCAGTTATTTCATTTCTTTGGCCTAATAATGATTGTTTTACCTACTGCAGGCTACATAGTGCTTTTACGTTTAGTCTCTTTTCTGGTTAATTTTAGTGAGGCTATACAGAGGAAGACGTTTTTATGCACAGGCTGCAAAATCTGTATACAGATATAATTTATTGTTGGTTTGGACATCAGGGCTCGGTGGCTTAATGTTGTTCCACTAGTGTTGCTGGATTGACATTTAATGCAATAGTAGCCCACTGGAATTTAAGATTATTCCCTTCAATTGAAGGTTATTTTTCTATATATTAAATAGATTCTATTTGCAATGCAAAACAGAATCTTTCCCTTTTCTTGAACTTTTTTTTCAGTTTCTGATTGGTCAATGTACCCCAGTTAAGGTTGGGTGGTGGTAGGGTTCAGACAGTTCATAAAACCAACTTTTGTTTAGCGATTTGATGCTTTGAAGGCAAAACTATTGCTAATTAACGTTAGGTAAGAAAATACAACATTTGCACGATTTCACCTTCAACTTCTTTTATAAACAACACCCACGGCCGCTCCTCTAGCAGAATACAGTTACAGAGACAGATACAGAAATGACATCTTTGTACACCTCAAAGTTGCATAATATGGAAGTACTCAAGTTAAGTACAAGAAGCTACCTCGAATTTGCATTATTTTTACCACCTTCACAAAACTCAGAGAGGGAGCGTTACCATCGTTCCAGAGCAGCCACACTGACAAGGCTGCATGCAGATGTGTCCGCAGACAACTTTTGTATATAAGCCTCGTTAGTGCAGGAAATCGGCCAATGCCAGAACTTGAGTAAATATCATAGACTGAATAAATATACTTAGTTACATTCCACCACTGGATGCTGTTTTAAAACCTTTTTTTCATACTAAATGAATAAAATGAAATAAAAATCAACTGCTGCAGTGCAGCTGCAACAGGGTAAGGCATCATTTCATATCTGATGCACTCATTATCTATCTATGTCATTGAGATGAACTGCCATACAGAGGCAGACTCCAGTGTCAGGACTGCTAAAAGGAAAAGTAAGTAGCTTTACCACAAGGAGGCAGTACACACACACACACACACACACACACAAATAACTGCTCAGAAAAAAATCCCTGGTGTGTTTCATATGTGATATATTCTGCTGTGTCCTTTAATGAATTGAATGATGGCAGAGAGATACCACATAGTGTGTTCGAGAAAAGCCAAGTATGAGTGCGTGTTAACTTACTCCATATCAACAATGTTGCCTGAGCAAATACAAATGTTGCTATTGCAATTGGTTTTCCACTGCTTTTCCTCTCATTGGGACACAAATAACATTTCAGCATAATAAAGGAGAATTTGAACATTTTTTCTAATGATGTTTGGTGGAAAACATATTTGCCATGATTACCCAGAATCTCTTAGAAACACCAAAGGGAGAATAAACTGAGTCTCAGGGTCTCTCATATTCAGAACTCTTAACGTCACACAGCATCACAGGACAGCAAAAAAACATAAAAGGTTTATCGTGGCATGTCTGTCTGGAAAAGTTGGTAAAAAGTGGAGAGTGACAAAAAAAAGATGAGGTCTAGTTTTGATGGTTGCCAGAGTCTGTCCCTGGAGCAGAATTAGTCCTAACGTACTACAGACCTACAACAAAAATAAATACATACACAGCATATATTGTATGAAAACTGCACTGAACACAAAATAGACTAAGTCTATTTTTGTTTGTTTGATTGTTTTAAGGTTGAATATATTAAAGAACATTTGAGACAATTGCGCGACCCTGTGCGGTTGACGATGGATGGACGGATTGAGACAATTACTATTTCTTTTAAGCACACAATAAGTACACATTAACATTTTTAAAATGGGATGTCATGTTTCTGTAGGTTGGACAGAAAGGTGTGAACGGTCACAGGTTTGACTCCTTTGTGTTCTATCAGAAGATAGATTTCCAAGACACTGAACTCCTACCTGCTTTTTCATCAAAGCTGCGCTGCATAAAAGCATCTGCCAGGTGCCTAAAAAGTAATACCTGCACATGAAAAAGCAAGAAATGATGGCTGCCAGGTGCATGTCGTCAGCAGATAAGATAACCAGGCTTTGTGGATATTTGTACAAAGTTATGCCAGGCGAATCTATCTGAGAGACAGCAGCAAATGAAATCTACCAGCTGGAAAAACGCACAACTACTTTTGATCACTGAAGAGTGAAGATTGTGACAATGATTATCCAGTAGTACCTTATCAAAGGGTTTTCTGACTTTCATAAGAAATTTCTCAAGACAACAACATCCTTCGGTTGAGGTTCCAATTTAATATTCCATTTATAATAATAAGGGTAAAATTCACTTTAGAGCCGGATCAGCCAGATTTGTTGTGACTTTTGTTTACAAAATAGCAATATGTATGCAAACAGGCATCAGCCACCATTGTAAGTGAATATTCTTTAATAATCTTCATGTATGAACTTGCTCTCAAACCACATGTAATACAGAATATTGTAATGAAGTCTAATCTAACACTAAAAAACACTTAAAATGCTCTAAAATACTGTTTTTTTGTATCAGTGATCACAAAACAAGAGAGACCCATTCTCATGCTGATAAGTACTCTAAATTATAAGAGAAACAAATAACAGAAAACATCAGATATTTGTTTGTGGCAGATTATGATCATAATGGTTTTATACCATGTTGAGGAGAAAATGAATACTATTAAATCATCTTGCTTGAACTGATTATTGCAAAATATATTGGAGCGTTTTCTTCATTATGACAGACATGCAGGTAGGTAACAAGATGCAGGCAAGAATGGTCATCACCAAACAACTCACAGTAATGGCTTACACTGCTGCAGGTTTACTGTCGGAGAGTTTTTCTTTCTAGCAGAAAGACCAATCACTAACTTCTTCCCATGGAAACCAGGAAAAAACTGGCAAAGCAATCAAAGCAACCTAAAGCACCCCAAGCTTTATGGGAATAACTCACACAGCTGGAATACGTCTTTGACCAATCTGATTGCTTGTGTGAGACTATCTATCAAGGACAATTCTGACGAATATTGATTGATTTGGCTTCTCTGTAATCATTTTTGTATTTTCAGCATCTGCTGGATTAGGTTGGCCCGCTTTTTATAACCCTATTCCGACAGGTATGCGGTTTTCACAGAGACGTCAATATATTGAGCATCAGGAGACCTGGAGGAGCAGCAGATAAAACAATTGGCCAGTGCTTATCAAAGCACTTCCTGTGATTGGATCATGTGGTTTGGCCTATTACCTACCTCCTCACTGAGGTTGAGAGATCAAGGGGAAGACTTTGGACTTCAACATCAACCCTCTGCTCACCAGATACTGTAGTGTTAGGTGTGTAAAATGCTGTTTTATACAGGGGCATGGAGACTGAAAAGTATGGGACAATGCAATTAAGTCAATTCCACAACTGGACATCCTTAAAAAGGTTTATTTTAAGAGTCTTGCACAAGATATTGTGCTGGCACTGCAATGCCTAACTTTTATGGTACAACAGGAAGAAATATAATCATGCTGTTTATGGGAACTCTGGGAAATTAGTTTTAGGGAAGGAAAGTAAATGAGTATTTATCTTTCCTCATCAGCTCACATAAAGATGCCCTTGACCCCCAACTGATCCCATTTAGCTAGTCAGCAGCCACCAGTAATACATTGTGGTTACAGTAAACAGCTGGTGTGAGTGTGTGTGTGTTTGTGTGTAAATATGCAACACAATCCCCTTTAACCCTGAATTTTACTGACATGTATACATATTATATATATATATATATATATATATACAAAACATACAGATTAAATAAAAAAAAAAAACTACAACTAAAAAAAATAATGAATAAAATAAAAATCTCATTTCATATGAAACTTTTTGAATAGCCAAAAGGAGATTCTTTTGGGTGTGCAATAAACACATATGTTTGTCATTATAACAAGTTAAGGCTTAATCATTGTGTTACGTGTACTGTATCACATGAGTGTGAGTTCTTTGTTTTGTTGAATTATTGCTATTATTTAAGTAGACTGCTACATATTTACAGTGGGGAGAACAAGTATTTGATACACTGCTGATTCTGCAGGTTTTCCTACTTACAAAGCATGTAGAGGTCTGTAATTTTATCATAGGTACACGTCAACAGTGAGAGGTGGAATCTAAAACAAAAAATCCAGAAAATCACATTGTATGATTTTTAAATAATTAATTTGCATTTACCTATGATAAAAATTACAGACCTCTACATGCTTTGTAAGTAGGAAAACCTGCAAAATCAGCAGTGTGTCAAATACTTGTTCTCCCCACTGTATAACCTTTCTGGATATTTTAGGGAACTTTGGTAAAACATCAAGGCTGTGGGAAGTATTTTCAAACTATTGAGTGCAATATTCTACATATACATTTATACTTCACCTACTTGCAAAGTGCTTGAAAAAAAGGAAGCAATCCTGAAGGCATCAAAACTCCAAACAACACTTCTGAAATGTGTTTCATAATAAAGTTGCTGTCTTATTACAAGTGTTGCAGGAGTTTTGAAATATCCTGTGTTATAGCACCCAGTGCAAAGTGTTACCTCAGTAACGGGTGCAAGGTACTTTTGTGCTTCCAGCTCAACAGACGCCTTTATTAGCTTCTCAGAGTGCATAGTATCTATCCATAGCGACTATCTGCACTCACACACGAAGGTCACCAAACCTGCACTCCTCAACATTCTCTAATGCTCTAACCATATTCCATGATACTGACTGAAATAAATTCAGACTAACTAACAAAGTGTCAAACACATTCTTACTAGTAAAGCTACCGAAACATATGTAAAACAGGACTATGTCTATAAACCTGCTGTTCTGCTGCATGCTGGGAGGCTTTCTGCTACACACTGGGACGCCACAATGTTTTCTGAATGGATAAAATGAAGTAAATCCAGGACAGGGGATTTTAGGCTGCAGACCTTTGTAAAGGCAAAACAATGGAAGCTTTAGGAGTTGGATGGACTGGGATTCTTTTATGCTTTCAGATGCTTGGTCACATTTCAGGCAGCAAAGTAAGCTGATGTTCATAGTCCCACTTTTTGTGTTTGTGGAAAAAACAAACACAAAAAGTGGTAGCCTTCTTCTTCTTCTTCTTTACTTTTTTGAACCCATGGAGTGCCCGGGATACTTTTCCAGCTTCCTTTATATTTAATTTCCGGTCTGTGTGTTTCATAGCCTGGAGTCTCCCAGGAACTGCACATTATATCCACAGTCCAGGCTTTATGTTTTCTCCATTCTGTTTTATCTCTCAGAGTTTTGTGTCTTTGTGTTGACAAAGCTTAACCGCCCTTGTTCTTTATCTTCTGCTTGGCTGGCATTAAGAGGGGAGCCTCTTGCTTTACTCTGTGCTCTGAAGAAAATACAGGGGCGATCATCTTTATGGGTTGAGATGGGAAAGCCTCAGTGACATGCCAGAGAGGCAGACAAATGACCTGGGGGGGGGGGGCAGAGAAAGACAGAGAAGAGCAGTTTAGATCAGAGGTAGCCAATCCTATTAGAAAAACATATTGTGTTGCACATATGAGAGAGAAGAGAGGGGAAAGAAGCTTGAGAATGGAAAATGGATAATATGGATGGTATGTACAATATGTGTGACTGTGTTCTTCGTCACACGTCTCCCTCTCTCTTCATGCCTCTGTTCTTCTTAAGTCAGTTCCATTTATGACTTAACGCGGCTCAGGGAAATGTTGCACCCTGGCGTCCCCAAGTGGCAACTAGACAATACTGTTGCAAGTTTGAACATTTTTTCCATTGTCCATAAACAATGTTATTTCCATAAACTGTGCCCTTCTGGGATCTAGATATCTTTTCCTCAGTATATGCTGTTGACAGAGGCAGTGATATAGACATGTTAAACTGATCAGTCTGAGTTAGAAGAGATGGGATATTTTGCAACCATAGCATGTGTTTGACAAGACTGGAGTATTTTTTAAGGCTTAGATTAATTGCATATTTGTTTGGAAATAAATAAGTAAGGAAACTTTATTTACTTTGGCTTGTATTAGGGTAAATTAGGGTACCATGTGTAGTCTGCTGTGCGCAGGTAGACTACTTGATGAGTACTTTAAGGTGTCTTCAAGGAGAAACATACATTATCCACAAACAGTGGAAAAGTAGGAAGTTAGGTCAGTGAGTAGCTAGAGTTCATTGTGCCCCAGGGCCCTCTAGTGGTTTTCTAGTTTTCTAGCGGCTTAAAAAAAGCTGGACTGTGCTGGGTGAGCCAACACAATAATATCAGTTCTGAGTTGTTGCAAAATCATTTTAAATATCTCAACCTTCAAAACATTTGAAGTTCAATGTTTGAAGTGCACCTGTCCCTTCCAACAATAGACTGCAGTTTAAAGCGATGGTGTTAAAAAATTTTCTCCATATTAGATCCTTCATTATGTCGGCTGTTTAAAGTCCTCCTCAAAGGTCTTGTCACAGTCTACCTCAAACTGCTTTTTCCCCGTCTTTTTCCTCCCCTGCACTCTGAACATTTTATCAGCCCTTGTCATTTGTCTTTTTTATCTGTGTTTTATCTTTTCTCTACTCGAGGGAGTTATTCTATCCATCAAAACCACTATTCAAAAACTCTTGCTTTTAAATCTTTGACTGTGCCTGCCTTCCTCTCAGACGGCTTGGATCTGAGCATTTCATTTCTGTCTCATTTTGCCACTCTGTCTCTTTCACTTCTTCTCTTTTCTCTATCAATCTTCTTCCTGTTCTTTTGCCTCTCCTCCATTCATTTATCCTCCTTTCTCTCTCTCCTTCACATAATGCCTCGTACTTCTCAGCTCTGTCTCAGTCTCCTACCCTCCCTCTTCACGCTTTGCTACTTTGATCTTCCCCTTCTAGCCTCTGATAAGCAGCCTGTTTGGTGGGTGTTAGTGTATGTGTGCATATTTTTAGGTATGTCTCCTTTGCATTAATTGGCCCTCCTGTATTTGGCTTGCTCACTACAGTATTTCTCAGCTTTGGAGGAAACATTTTCAACCTGTTATCCTCTGGTTATAAGAGATTTCTGCCTGGGGCTGACAGAGAGAGGAGTTGGTAGCTGAGTCTTTGTTGAGGGTGATAAAATCATTTTTAAGATTGTTCTGTGGGAGATTAGACATGTTGTTCAATTAGCCGACAATTGCTGAATAGCTGACAATTAGCAGAATAGTTCTATAGTGTGTAATTTGTGCACATTTAGCTTTTCTGTCCTAGGTATTAATTAGCATGGATTCTGACATTCTGTAAAGTACTTTATTAGTTATGATTTTTAACTTAATTAGTTTTATTGTTATTTTAATAATAAGAATATAGATTGCTGTTTACGATGTGATCTCCTGGAATTAAAAAAACAAAAATAAAACAACACTGAAAAATGGTAAGTGATACAAGAAATATAGCAGCTGCTGAACTCCAAAATGTGCCTTCACTTTCATTGGCATGTACTCAATGCCAACTCCTGTGTGCTGTGCAAACAGACACAGAACTATGCTCAGTTGTGATTTTCTGCCAACATCCAAGCTAGTGCCTTTACAAAACCGCTTATCTTAAATAGAGATAGTTACAGTATATTAAAGCCTTTAAAATGGTAAACAATTTGTCGGTGAAGTTGAAATCTACTGGATCAGCTGAGTGAAGTTTCAAGGATGTAAACATCAGGTGCCAAAGACCTGGTGGTGCACAGTAATCATTCAGTTGAGGCTTGTTATTCTTTTTGATATTTGTGGCACTGGTGTTTGAATGCATGTATGCAACATGCTATTTTTTTCTTTTTTTTTTCTTTTTACAAAGGAAACCTGACTGTTAAATTGTTGTCATTCCTTAAAGGGGAAATCCTGACAGTTAATTTACATTAAGTTATCATAAAAATCTGTGTGGTAAAGTGTAGTGAAACACTAACACCGTGGTCATACTGACTTTGGTCCTGCATGGAAAAATTCTGTGAAAAATTTCAATGGAGCCAGTAAAGACACAGGGTGTAAGTTGAACCTGGTTCAAGCTATTCGAGCTATACCAAGAAACAAAAGCAATGCACTGGAAAAATCAAGGCAAGCAGTGTAAACTGGTTACTGCTTAAATTCAAATACCTTTCATGGCCTTTCCCCTGACGCCACACTCACAACAAACTTTACATTTTTAGTTCCACACTTTGGCTCAGAGAATAGCAAAATCTTTGGATAGTTGTTGAAGGTGGACCTTCAGTGGAAGAATGGAATCAAGACTGATACTGAGAGAGATACTTATGTACATTTAGCCCTCTTCACTCTGTGATTCTGAATAATTAAGTAAACCCACAAAGACTTTCAAAGAGTTGAATGCTGAAAAACACACAAACCCATACAAAGTGGCACACAGCTCCATTCCTCACCATTTAGTCTGTCTATCTGTTGTAGGGAGGAGTGACCTTTCATTCTCTTTCATTGCTTTCTACCACCACCGATGTGTGTTCTTCCCGCAGGAGTTCATTGTTTTAAGATGTAAGATCACCTTGTCACTCAGGTGTGAAATTTCAGCTATGTAGTTTGCAGACATTCACCTACACAGCCTACACTTATTCACACCTTCCACCTAATGTGAAAGGGAGGGCAAGTTTGAGGGGAATTAATTAGAGAACCAACAAGACTTAAAAAGTTCCAATCCAATCCATCTCTTGTGTTATTTGATGCTTTAGTATTTTAATAAATCTATAAATCATTGCTCCGTATAATTATCATAAGCAAAAAGGAATATTAAACATAGTTTCTGTTCTTTTCCTTCTTTCAACCTCTATATTGCAGGCTTTTATTTTTCATTTTTACTGCTGGTATTTGTTTTTGCTGTGGTTGTTATTGATTGCGTTGCATGTTTTTCTTTTATTTATAGTAAAATTTTTGAGAATAGTTTTGTATGCATAAAGCTTATTATGATTATAAATGAGGCTGAGGCATGGGAGTCTCAAACAGCTATTCTGGTGGGAGACTGAAGCACACACACACACACACACACACACACACACACACACACACGCACAATGTTGCAGAGTCTGTTCTTTGTACTGCCTGCTGAACCCTCTCCTCACCATTCTGCTTCACTTTGATGAGGGCACCGTCGCTGCACAATAGAACAGAAGGTACAGAGGATAAAGCTTTTCTGGAGCTGGAGAAGAGCGAGAAAGAAGGTGAAGTGAGGCTGAGAGAGAGAGAGAGAGAGAGAGAGAGAGAGAGAGAGAGAGAGAGAGAGAGAGAGAGCGCTATAGACATTCACTGTGCAAACTTGAAATAAATGATTCACCTTTAAAAATTAGAAACAAAACAAAATTGTAAGATGGATAAAAGTTGAAGTCCAAATTTTTCCATTGCTGGTGAATTAAATGTAAAAACTGATGGTGGTTTCAGAGAAAAAGGTTAAAAGAGGAAAGGGTGGGACAGTGTTGCTAAGTTTTTTTTGTGACAATGGTGGAAGCATAAAAGTCAATATGTTGAGCCACCTGTGTGATTTCATGACACCATGTTTAGTGTTTTATTAAATCACTTGAAGGCTTTTGGCCTAATATGTTTTGGATTTTTGATACTTTTTCGGAAACATTGTGCATTTCAATGAATACTGTTTTATATATGTGTTTGCTATATTGCAAACTGCATTTATATATATGCAGATCTGTCACAGTTTGTTGGAATTGAGTGAAGTAACCAAAGAAGTAATTTTAGTTTAACTAAAATATGCTTCCTGTACAATTTGAAGACCCCCTTCTGACATATTTTAAGACATGTAAAAATATTGAAAAATATGAATGTCACAAACTGGCCTAAATTCACTATCAATTAATCAGGGACGTTTCCAGGCTCTTAAAACATTGGGGGCTTAGCCCAGCCCACAGATCTTTCATTTTTTCACCTTGTTAGATCCCGAGTCACCCCTGTTCAGGAGGTACTGGACCAGCTCTCCGTCTTAAAGGGTCCGATCCTCTAGGCCTATGGGTATTACCCTAGTAGGTATGACTGAGGACTGTTTAAGCTGGTGTCGAAGAGATTCGCCTGGCTTCTAACTGTCTTCTTCCGAACGCCTACCCTGCTTACTCTGAGATAGCACCTGACTGAATAGCCCTAGAGCCAGATACCACCCCAGCCATGCCCGTTAACGACAGCTCTCTTCTCATTGATCAGTGCACTTGGTATGGTTGCCAGGTTGGTATTTAGTGGCCAGGAAAATAGGCCCCAAGGATAAGTTAATTTCAGTGGCTAGAGCAACCTATAAGAACCTCAAAGATGTTAAACACACTTTACCTAATTGATTACTACCTTAGTGAGGAAATAACTTCAATGTCGACTATCGTTCTTTAAATGCAGTGATTATATATTTTATTGCATAAAGTTAGCAAGGGCAAGCATACAACTGAAATTGGTTAAAATTGAGTAAAAATAATAAAACTGTTAATATTCAAAACCTGATACGAATAGCTGAGCTTGAGTGTTTTTGGTTATCTTCTTTTTGGAGAGAAAGGGAGGGGAAGGAGTTGTCCTGGCCAAGGAGTTCTTTCCCTCTTCTGCTGGGCTGATGACTCTGGTGGAAACCTGAGGCTTTGTCCAAAGCCCTCAAATTGTCAACAAGCTTCAACATGTCCCAACATATTCCTTCAATCACATCTATCATGTTTAATACCAAATATCTTTCTTTTAATTATTATTCAATATATTGCTTATAGCATTGTTAAGCTCTGTGTTTTGCAGATGGAAGTATGTTGCACTTCCCTTTTCTCACTCACTGTTGTTACTAAAGGGAGAAAGGCTCCAGTTTTCTTCTTTGCGACCTGATAGTAAGAGCGTTGGGATCTCAACTTATTTGACAACCTGTTTCACAAGTAGATCAACTTTTCTCATTTAATTTCATCCCCAACACACATGTAGGCGTGACTGAAGTAGCCTCTTTAAATATGCACGTGGCACCTATTCACCTTAATTATAAATCAATTAATCAATTATAAACTCCTGGACTTTAATAGCTCCTGTGTTTTAGCAGGTTTTCTGCTCATGTTCAAAGCTTTCTGCACAATAACAATCCATCCCATATATTTGTGCGACTTGCCAGGTCTGAGCCCGACACGAGATGAAACGGTATTTACATGTGCAGGTGACATTTGTATCGTTAGCAAGGGGGACTTGTCAGTGGGGGACCCGGGCCTTGTTAATGAGGCTAGCTGCAGACGGGAAGAAACTGTTTTTGTGGCGAGAGGTTTTGGTCCTGATGGACCGCAGCCTCCTGCCAGAGGGGAGAGTCTGAAACAGTTTGTGTCCAGGGTGAGAGGAGTCAGCTGCAATCTTTCCTGCTCGCCTCAGAGTCCTCGAGGAGTACAGGTCCAGAAGAGAAGGAAGATTGCAGCCAATCACCTTCTCTGCAGAGCGAATGATGCGCTGCAGCCTGCCCTTGTCCCTGGCAGTGGCAGCAGCGTACCAGATGGTGATGGAGGAGGTGAGGATGGATTCAGTAATGGCGGTGTAGAAGTTTACCATCATTGTCTTTGGCGGGCTGAACTTCTTCAGCTGCCGCAGGAAGTACATCCTCTGCTGGGCCTTCTTGGTGAGGCAGGTGATGTTCAGCTCCCACTTGAGGTCCTGGGAGATGATGGTGCCCAGGAAGTGGAAGGAGTCCACAGTGGTGACTGAGGAGTCACACAGGATGATGGGGGAGGGTGGGGCTGTGCTCTTTCTGAAGTCCACGACCATCTCCATTGTCTTCAGAGTGTTGAGCTCCAGACTGTTCTGGCTGCACCAGGTCACCAGATGGTTGATCTCCCACCTGTAGGCGGACTCGTCCCCACCTGAGATGAGCCCATTGAGGGTGGTGTCGTCTGCAAACTTCAGGAGCTTGACAGACTGGTGACTGGAGGTGCAGCTGTTGGTGTACAGGGAGAATAGGAGAGGGGAAAGAACACAGCCTTGAGGGGAACTGGTGCTGATGGTCCTGGAGTCAGAGACATGTTTTTCCAGCATCACGTGCTGCTTCCTGTCCTTGAGGAAGTCAGTGATCCACCTGCAGGTGGAGTCAGGCATGTTCAGCTGGGAGAGCTTGTCCTGCAGCAGGGCCGGGATGATGGTGTTAAAAGCAGAGCTGAAATCCACAAACAGGATCCTGGCGTAGGTTCCTGGGGAATCCAGGTGCTGGAGAATGTAGTGAAGGGCCATGTTAACTGCATCATCTACAGACCTGTTGGCTCTGTAGGCGAACTGCAGGGGGTCCAGGAGAGGGTCTGTGTTGATTTAAGGTGGGACAACACAAGGCGCTCAAAAGACTTCATAACCACAGAGGTCAGGGCGACGGGTCTGTAGTCGTTTAGTCCAGTGGTCCTTGGTTTCTTGGGGACAGGGATGATGGTGGAGGCTTTGAAGCAGGCTGGCACATGGCATGTCTCCAGTGAGGTGTTAAAAATGTCTGTGATATGGTAGTAGGCTCTAAATGCAGGCACTTCAAACAAAATGTAGCAATATTATAGCGAGTAGCTTCCGTTCTTTGAAGACTTGCGGGGTTGGCTGCTTCATAAAGAGTATTGCATATTAATAGGCCTTCAGAAAATATTTTTGTTGTTGTTGAATTACATGCGGGGCCACTGTCAAAAACATCCGGGGCTAAAGCCCCTGGAAAATGACCTGGCGACGGCGATGATTGGAATCATACATGAAGAACATGAAGTACTTTTCTGTGAACAAAAACAAATTTGCGACCACCGTATTAGTATGGTTCGCTCTTACGCTCTTCAGTGTCAGTAGGTGGTCGTATTTATATGTGATTCCTCTGTGAACCTGAGGGCCCATCCACACTACTTTGTTTTCGTTTTAAAACGGAGATCTTTTGCTATGCTTGCACCTCCCGTCCAGACTAAACGGCGGAAACGAAGACCTAAAGCGGAGAAGTTTGGAAACGCTGCTAACCATGACTCCCAGTCTGTTTTCCATCGCCACAGCTGCTTTTAACTCCGGTGTTACATTGTGTAACAGTCCCAGCTCCTTATTGATCCATGCAAAAAATATCTGTTGCGGTTCTTTGTCTATTACTTTATTCTTTTGCCAAATCTTCTGTAACTATGGAAGAGAGAGACCCTTAGCTTCATGTTTACACCGACACCCGCATGCCCAGTAGTGTACGTGAACGCCCACTAGATTAATTTACAGTTGTTTTAATGTAGACAGAGATCAACTCTAAAATGCTGCTAAAACGCTGGTGTGGACGGAGATGGTATTTGTTTAAAAACGTAGTGTGGATGGAGTTTTAGGGTATGGGTGCTGTTCCAACTCAGGAACTTTTTGCAGGTAAGTTGGGATGTGTAGCCCTTTTAAAACATGTGCTATGTGCTCGCTGATATTACTGTGACTGTTTTTACACAATGGTTAGTATATGTGAATCAACCTAATAATGTTTTCTTTGTAAACAGTACAGTGAGTGGCATTTGGGTTCAGTTTAGCGTTGTGAAGCTACTGTTTTAATGGTATCCTCACCTAATTCTGGCCAAGGAAAAGCAAGTTTTTAGTAAACCTGATATAACTAGTTAGTTTATAAAGCCAGAAGAAATGCTTGTTAAATGTGTTGTAACGACAGACTAGGGGTGATAGTGAATGAAACTGATCTGAGATGGACATTTCAATATGTGTTATGTGTCTGGAAATGTTCATTGGTTATGTTTCATATCTGTCAAGATGAAGGGACTAAACAAATTTTATTCTGGTCCAAGCATTTTTGGTTTTGAACAGCACATGCTATTTCATTTCATATCATGCACAAACCTGACACATTGCACATATTTGTTGTTAATTGTTAATCTTTGTTGTTGTATATTTTATATTGTCAATTTAACTATTTCATTGCAATACGTCTGCACAACACAAACGCAGAATATTGCACATGTAAATATCTGCGAAGTTCTTTCTCTGTAAATAGTTGTATTATTAGGGCCCGAGCACGACCGTGCGAGGTCCCTATTGAATCTGCTCGGATTATATTTTTAGGGCCCGAGCACGACCGTGCGAGGTCCCTATTGAATCTGCTCGGATTATATTT
>NC_060172.1:13571507-13597960 GCF_021292245.1 Micropterus dolomieu
GTTTTAATGGTATCCTCACCTAATTCTGGCCAAGGAAAAGCAAGTTTTTAGTAAACCTGATATAACTAGTTAGTTTATAAAGCCAGAAGAAATGCTTGTTAAATGTGTTGTAACGACAGACTAGGGGTGATAGTGAATGAAACTGATCTGAGATGGACATTTCAATATGTGTTATGTGTCTGGAAATGTTCATTGGTTATGTTTCATATCTGTCAAGATGAAGGGACTAAACAAATTTTATTCTGGTCCAAGCATTTTTGGTTTTGAACAGCACATGCTATTTCATTTCATATCATGCACAAACCTGACACATTGCACATATTTGTTGTTAATTGTTAATCTTTGTTGTTGTATATTTTATATTGTCAATTTAACTATTTCATTGCAATACGTCTGCACAACACAAACGCAGAATATTGCACATGTAAATATCTGCGAAGTTCTTTCTCTGTAAATAGTTGTATTATTTTTCTATATTCTTTTTAATATTCTTATATAACTTGCATCGTCTATTCTATATTTATATATTTCTGTCTGTATAGCGCCTTATCACCAAAGCAAATTCCTTGTATCTGTAAAACACTACTTAGCAATAAAGTTCCTTCTGATTCTGAAAACAGACCCAAGAGTGGACATAGACTATGTTGTGGTTGTTTAAATATAAGTCTATAATAACAAAAGAAAGTCTGTTGAGTAGGTAAAGCATGGCTGATAATAACAGGAGGCAGGCAGGCAGAAAGGTGATGAACATAGCTGAATGGAGGTGGTCTGAGTAGAAGAGGTGAGGAGTTGCTGGTAACACTTGAGACCGGCACCTCACTTGGCACCAGAGTTCTGGAGCATAGGGGGAGGAAAAAAGACACATTAGCAAAAACACAGCGCCAACACTTACAAAAGCACTAGAGGTTCCACTCAAGCAGGTTCTGTGGCCGAGAACTGCTTTACCACTGAGTAGGAAACAATATGCTGATGAACAACAGGAGACCAGGAGGCTTGATGAGAAGATTGCCAGCAGGTGTGGAGGAGGACCAGGTGCCAAGAAATGCACACAGACACCCAAGGGGGAAACAATGGAAAAACACAGGAGAACACAGAATACAGCAGGAGTCACGGAGGAACTGTGACACCAAGGACTGACACAGAAGTATTTCTATGAGAGAAAGGACACTGGGTATATCCTGAAATGGGATTGTAATAATATGAAAGATATGATGTTTCTGAGGAACAACATTTCTTGGAATAATAATTTGTGTCTGACAAAAAAATTAAATGACCTAATTAAAAATCTTCAAAATACATATACTACTTCTCAGTGAAAAGTCCGTTCTCAGTGTCATTTGCAATGGAGGTTTCATGTTTCAACATATACATATACACACTTGTGTAAGTTGCATATTGGACCAAGATTTGCATCCAAAGTAATGGTGATGTCACAAAATCCAGCAGGTATGTTCACATGTTAAACGCAGACTTAAGAGAAATGTTCTAATGTGAACAGCCATCTAGTAGCGAACTTAGCTTGTACATCATTCTGTGCATTGAAAGTCAAACATTCAAAGAAGTTACAATAAGGCAAACAAATTTTTGACTAGAGAGGGACTTTAAATGAGTGTACAGCACTTTGGTTCTTTTGCGTCCAGTAGGTGTTTTAGTTGTGTCTTCTGTAACTGGTGCCTTCAAGAAACAGACTTTTTATAAAGTGTTGATTTTTTTAATGATAGATTTTTGAATACATGTGTTGTCTGTACAAATGTTTTGATGCAGTGCTACATAAAAAGTCATGGGATCATCAAAATTATTAGGATACATCTGTGGGCCATGAATGTCTGTACATTATTTCATGACAATTTATCCTGTATTAGTTGTGATCACACTGTTCACTGTGGACCAAAATAGTGGACCCACCATGTGGCATTTTGTGACATTTGTCAACCCAGCTTAAATTTTGTTGTGTATGTTACATTTTTCATCTCTCTTCTACTAGGAACCATGTCAGCGCTGTCTCTGTCAGTGTGTATGTATGCATTCATACCAACTCGCACAAACTCCATGTCTGATATTGCCTGTTTCGCTCCTGAAGAGGCCTTAATTGAAATGCAGCAAGCGATTTGGCACGAGAGTGACAGGCCTATTAGATATAGCTCTCTGTCAGCCAGGGTTAGCCAGTGATGCTTTATCGCTCTGCTAAAACCCAAACACTAAAACAACTGCCAGGCCCCGCTTTGGTCAAGAAAACCGTTTCATCACCTGACGGCAGCCTTATAGAAGGAGGAAATATGAGAGAGGTGTCATGGCAGCACGCAGCAGGGGAGAAAAGTGGGGGAGATAAGTAGGGACGGAGGAGGTGGTGTAATTTTCATAATGGAGCAATGCAGGAGCAGAAGCAGGGTCGAGTCTTTCTGCTGCAGTAAAAATGCAAAGGGAGAAATTTCTAAAAATAGGTTTTCATTATTTCATAGACTTGAGAGTTGCCTTTAGTAAATTAGGGTTTTGGAGTTAAAGTGAAAGTTATTACCCTTAATAATCTTTGGTTTCAAAATACACAAGAGATGATTGTATTTTCAAATTATTAAACAGTCAGCAATGACCAGTTTTAAAGGAATGAAGCTCCTTAGACCATTAGAACCATATACTCAGAACCATGACTCTGAGTTTTAATTTCCTTATTTATATTTTTAATCTCTCAACAGATACTGTTTGTATAAATCCTGATTTCTAAAACAGGCCATGGTTTATTTCAAAATTTGAAGATGCTTGAAAAGTTATCGATCCTGCTAGACTCTCTAGACAACTACACAATAACAGTGCTTTAAAGCTGCATAAATTTTTTTTTTTTTTGACACCAACTCCCTAGGAAAAAACTTCAGCTGCTGTGTTGAACTACCTAGTCACTGATGTGTACAGTTGGTGAATCAGCGCATTTTCACTAAAACATCTGCCTTCTGCATCTGGAAATGAGGCTGATGAAAGCACAGTTTGTGGGCCAGAAATCCAAAACAATGAGCTGAAAGATGCTAAAACATTCTGTTGCTGCTGCTGGGAACTCCAGAGTTAGGGTGATAATTTTCTGAGGGTTTGTCACTACACCTTTCACATCACACATGTCATTTGTTAATAATAAAATGTTAATTGCAGCTTGAAACTCTCATTTTGTGAATTTTGTGTGCCCTGTTTAGGTGCAGTTTTGTTCATAATTTATATTTTTGGCTACAGCCTTTATGTTTGTGAATGATTTTCTGCTTTTAATTGCCATGTCTCAGCTGAAAACAAGGTATTTAATCTCTGTGGAACTACCTAGTTTAAAAGACTCTACATAAAAAATATAAACATAATAAACAACAATATTGACATAAACATAATGGGGGGAAAACCATTGGAAATGCTCTGGTGACTCTCAGTGGCCAGAGATCAGTTAAAAGCCTCCCTATATGAGCACAATTTATCAAGCTCCCTCGATTCATCACCAAAGGGAAACATTTAGCAGGAGTCTGTGATGTGTGAAGAAGTAAAGAGGAAGCAGAGATAGATAAATCAATAATCACCCAAAACAGCGGTTAGCTCACTATTGGAAAAAGGATCGTGTGGCCAATTAGTTCACTGTGCTGTAGTGAATCTTTGTCTGCTGCTTTGTTTTTATTACTGGCTTTTGCGTCACTGAGGCTAAGAAACACAGCTGAAAGACAAACTCCCCCAAATGACTCAGAATTAGTGTTTTTATGATTTATTCATTCAGTCACTGTCCAAAAGATAATTTCAAATATTTTCTGATCAAATATCTGACTTTTATGTAAGACCAACTCTTTAAGTGCACTGGCCTGCCAAGCAATCGTGCCTTATGAGTAGTATTTATCTTTATTGTTTGTTCCAGTTTAACTTTATTAATTTTAGTTTTTAGTGTTAGCATGCCAATATACCATACAAATTAGCACTAAACAAAAAGTTCAGCTAAGGCAGATGAGAATGTCTAGTTTTGCAGTGTTAAACAAATTTTAAGTTTGACCTGATGATGGTGCAAGAGGAAAAGTCAAGGGATCACTAAAGTCATTAGGATTTATGCTCTGTGGGTTGTGGATATATACCCTGTTTAAAGACAATCCATCTAATCTATCCAGTAGATATTGCGATATTACAGTCTGGACCAAGATGGTGGACCGAACGACTGACCAACTGGCATTGCCATTCCTAGAGCCATGCCCAAAAAAAAAATGAATGCCCACACTCTTCTGTTATGATGTGTTGTTACTTATATACTGTACATTGCTGTGCTGAAGAACTGATCTAATTAGCGCTGCCATGACAGCTAATAGTGGTGTAATATTTTCCAGCCTAACGCTATCATCACAAAACAGGTTGAATATTTGCTAAAATGTGACCATGCACAAGGTTGTCACAAGCAACAGATGTCACAATGTGACACAGTACCACTACTGGATAGATGTAGAAGTTAAAATACAGAATGTTGCAGTGCTTCCTTGTTGCTGTGAAAGATAATGTGGATAGGTGACATAATTTAATTTCTAGCACTCTGGTTTAGGTCAGGGAAAGATTGCGATTTTGGTTTAATGTTAATTAAGTAAATTTAAAAAAAGTCATTCAGGTGCCTTTAAATTTCAAACAATGTGGATTGTGTGAATAGGTGTCTAAAAACACCTAGGAGACAGGGTTGCAATATGTAAACAAACCACTACAATGCATTACAAACCAGTCATTTTTGTGAAGTCCTTTCACCTAATAATTCTGATTAAGGCTTCCGTGAATAAATGTGAAGGAATGTGATGGAAACTGCAGCAAACCTCGTTTGTTTCCTAGTTCCTGTTTTTTTAATCTCATTTCCAATTCTCTGTGGATCCACAGGGTGACACAGTACGGAGAGGTCAGCGCAGCATGTCGACTACAGAACAGCATCCCTGAGGTTTGGCAGTGGTACAGGGGATTCAACGTCTCTCTAAAGGAAACCTGGACACTCTGGGTCACAATGAATCAAACCTGAGGAGTCACTCTGACCTGCTGCGACTGATAAAAGACTCAAACACCACACACACCAAACACACCACAGCATTACAACTTACAGCGGTACACTGGGATGATGCCAAAAAATAGAGTCTTTTCTTTTCTGTTACTGCTATTGTGCACATTTAGTCTGGCTCTAAACATCCTATCCATCTTTGCATTCTCAATTACCTCATATCAGAATATATATCAGAATTGAGTCAAGGCAATTCACTTCTGCACCATCCCCGATTGCACTGATTGTATGTGTGACTGCAGCCTTAATCACAATGTGTTCTTAATTTGTGCTGTAAGATAAACTGCCTCTGGAAAGAAGTTAATGTTTCTATAATCTGCTCCCAGTCTTAGACAGCCGTTCCAGGAATTAAATAGACTGTAATTTTGAATTACTATTGTCATTACATCAGAGTCACTAATCTTACATTCTGATCTTTTTTTCCCCCTCATAACCTTTTGCAATGTTTAACAAGTAATTATCAATTTTTTTTAAAAAAGGACCTGACTGGGGGTTTGTAATGACTATGATTTTTTAATAATGAGATTATTCCCTCTCCATATAAGTACCTACTCCCCGAACCTGAGTGTAGCACAGCTCTAACTTCACTGTTATTATTCTGTCCAGCTCTTCATTTTGTCTACAGCCTCCTCACAAATTTCCCTCACTCATCATCAGTTTACATCTTAGTAGTGGTAAATCATAATTTTAATGATACTGTCGTGAACAAATTAATTAATTTGCCAGCAGACATGTAATTTAAATTGCAGTTGTGTTCAGACTACACTTGTTTAAACAGAGCTGGCAGTCTTGTTAACACAAAAGGAGACAAACATTTTTGGTCCTCTACAGAAAGATTTGAATAAACAATACGTGGGAAAACTGTTCTGTTCGCCTGAATTATTCGTAGTGATCATCAAATAACACTTTTACCTCACGGTGCAGATGCATCACGACAACATTCGTCCCTCCAGCAGTTAATTTGCTAGTAGTCTAGTACTTAGTAGTTAGACTGTTATCTATAATTATAAGACTTTTCTCAGGACTCTGTGGGCATGTACAAACTGTTTTTAATTACCATCTTCCTTACTTTCCTGAAAAAAAAAATAAAAAAACCAGGTCACACCAACATTTAAAACTGAGATATTCAGAGTATATGTATATAAGCTTGGGAGCTAATGTGACTGATTAGCGTCAGTTCGTCCTGACTTGCTAGTGTATCTACAGTACAGTAGATACCGACTAACACCAGGATTAATTTAACTATGCCACTTTCTGTTGTAGGCCTTTAGGGTAGCTTAAGTTATACTTACCATTCTTATTAGTACAAAGAAGTAGAGACATCATGTAACTCCACACAACTTCAACCTGAGCAGAGGGGTCAAATCAGGTGGAGGAAGTGAATTCACCTTTGTGCTTGTGCAGAGGCAAATTTAACTAACTGCATAAAAGGCAGCAATCAAAAACCAATCATGTGAATCCATGCTGATCAAGCTATATTGTGTTAATACGTTATGTTCAAATAATACTGTGACTAAATGACCATATCTATCTGTACCTGCAGTATCTGTTCTACTTTGACATACAAGACAAACAACACTTCTTTCTGTTGAGGACCCAGGCTTTAAGGGAGAATTATATTACAACCAACGATTCAAAGCTAATGCAAGAGCAAAGGCTGCATCAATAACAATAAGATAAACAATCCTCTAAGATTAGATAGCAAAACATGGTATTGCTATGCTTCTTTTCCATATAAACATAAACATAGCGTTAAAAAGAATAAATGAATAAAATAAGAAATAAGAGGAACAATTAGAATTATAATAACACTGATAGATTAATAAAAAGACAATACCAACAACAATACTATCAATGATATAATAACATACATGTCGAAATCTCGGCTGCCCTTGTGTTAGCAGGACATAGCCAGGCAATGGACTTACACTCTACTACAGATGCCAGATTAAATGTTGAGGTACTGATACTGAAAAACCTACATTTCAGGCTTTTCTACACCTCTTTTCCACATTTCCTGATTTAAGTGCAGTTTACCTCACATTGGCTTTGCAGTCCTAGGAAGCAACTTAAGTGCCAGCTGCATATAAATGTCTTCTCTTACCTTCTATCTTTCTATTGTGGGCTACAAATGCTATAAAATGCTTAGTGATTAAGTGGAAGAGTAGGATAGTTAAGGAGGAGTACATTTGCTACAGAATAACGCAAGATAGCATTGGATAATGTAGGATAATAGAATGAAATTAAACAAAGAAAACACAAAAAAGGAAGCTGATACAATTCAGTTCACAATGAATATGTTATTAAGCTCCATATCAGCTTGATGGTTTCATTAAAAGGAAGAAATGCTTTTGTGAAGCACTTATCAAACCAAAGTAACAAAATTAAGAAATAAACCACATTTAAAGCTCCATGAGACAAGAATTGTATTGAAAATTATCTGAAACTGTTGCAGATAATACACACAACATTGAGTCATGTTCCATCAAGTTAATTTCATTAACACGTTATTTTGTACTGTCAGTGATTCAAATGTTGGTGCATAAAAAGTGATGAATAAAAATCAGACCTACCTTCCTCGAGCCATCCGATAGGTGCCCTCAGACTTTCTTGCCAGTGCTGAGACATACGCAGCCGTTTTGAAAATGCATTGAAGTGCAGTGCTCTTGCGTACACAACAAGGCACCATCGTTTCCCGTTAAAAAACAGTGCTGAACGGGGCTATTTTCCCCTGCTGCCTCTCTCTGCATTTGCTGACGTCTTTGTGCTACTGGGTTAGCTACACAAGTCGGCATTCACTCATTCTTCAGAGGCAGACCATTAAAATTGCAAAATAAAATAACAAAAACCCAAACAACTGGCGACCGACAACATCAATGAGAAAATTGTCCACTAACAGGGAACAAACCACAAAGGTTTTGTTCTAGTGTTTTGTGTTAGGAAGGGTGGATCTCTGACATAAATGTTACCAGCGTTGATGTTACAGATTTCTAATGAGAGGTACATCAAGCATGCAAACTGGTCAGGTGTAAAAAAGGTAAGGATACGTAAGCAGAGAAACGTACAAAGACAGTGGAGGGGTCTTTTTTAAAGCTTACATGTTGTATATATAACGTGCATTCGTCTACTGCAACAAGACAAAGATACCAACATGCAAGGGTGTCACTTTGTGTTGAAAAGTAGTGGGGACATAAGGGCTCAGATTAGGGATGTGAAGATACACTTACGAGATGTGGCGATGCACCATACTGGTGTCACAAGAATGAGATGTGATGATAAATTAACAGTATTTAATAGAAAACATCAAAGCTGAAATATGAGTTGGGGGGTCTGGGGTCCTCCCCCAGAAAGATTTGAGCATTAAACACTTAATTTCCTGCATTCTGGTGAAGTTGTTAAAGTTACTGACTGGTGCTGCACGTTTTGGGGTCATTTTATAATCAGTAACTTGTTTATTCTTACTTAAAAATGCAAATAAAACTTTCTTATAGCACTTTCATTGGTTCTTTGCCATTTCATGTAGCAAGCTATTTTTCAAAGCATTTTTAACAAACGCTTTCAAAAAGTGATGGAGACAGCGTCCCCAGTGTAAATAACACAGATGCCTACATTATATCCAGGTTGCTGCCACTGCTCTGAACTGAATTAGCTTAGCTTACATTACTGGTTAATAACAGCAGGCAAAGTTCTAAACTTAGCCACATTACTGTATCTGAAAGGACAGTTAACATTGTAAGCTAGCTTCTGTCTTACATCAGGCTTGCTTTCCGACGGACAGCTCGTTCGGCAGTCTTTTACCATCCTCACGTATCCAGCTGTCAGACTCCAGACTAGAAAAAAGACCCACCCTACACTGCCTCTGATTGGCTGTTGGGTTGAGGCAAAGCTCATACTAGAGAGGAGAGGATTCAGTAAATAAAATGGGTAAGGCCTAAATGCTGTTTTAGCAATGACCCCCCCCCCCCCCCCCCCCCCCCAAAAAAAGATCATGGGATCTGCATAAATCACATAGGTGACCCATTTTGGTTTCAAAATGGCAAATTTTGCTGAAAGGTGAGGAGTTTGCTTGTTTGTACATGTAGGATCCATTATTTACGGTATGTATTGAGGTTGGATATGGTAAGGATTGATCCTTCTATTAAAGGAATAAAGCTAAAGTCAAATCCACCTTCTACCATCCTGTCATGGTTTGAGACATATCTATGTATTTAACCATTAGTAAACTCCATTTCTCCAGATGACCTTTATTATGGTGCCAGCTGTGGTTTCTAGGAGACCTGTATAAACCCACAATAGAGAAGTTGGTGTCAGATAGAGGACACACCAACACCCCTGAGAGTTTGACTACTTCTGGTTTCCGCTTTAACATGGCAGCTGTTGTGGTGGCATCATGTGCAGTGCCAGCATCGCGTTCAACTGGCGACCAACAGATGCTAATAAGAACAATAAACAGAGGGAGGGGCGTACATTTTCAGAGCTGTGCGAAGGCAATCACCTGAGGCAGGTCAGGGGCAGGAATGGAGCCAGGCATTAGCTTCATAAGGACAGGTACATTACAGGAAGCCAGCTAAATGGCAGCCTGCAAATGCGTTCAGACAGTGGCTTAAAATCGAGGCATTAATGTGTTATTGCTTATTAGAGCTGCCATGTGTTCCAGCCTCAGGGACTGGAGCTCACATGCGTTGCGTAGTTTTGTTTACACTGTCAGCTATTTTTGCAAATGTTACCTTCTTCACTGGTTGAAACCCCCATGCTGGGTTTAAAGGAAAAAATATCCAGAATTGTTTCTCTATTTTGAGGAAACAGCAAAAACCCTAGATTTGAGCATTAAAGTGGATTCTTGACCCCCTCCTCCCCTACATATTTTGTTACCAGATTATGTATTTGCATCTTTAGACTCCAATGCCTCATTTGAAGTAAGTCTTTTAAATTATGTTTTTTGAAATTGAATTAACACATTGAGACTAATCACAGTGTTGAATGTGCTTAGAGTTAGATATGGTTAGTTTTGCAATAACAGTGCAAGTTAAAAACAGTGTCCGTGGGTGTGTGTGGTAAACTTATTTGTATTTATCTGTCCTCTCTCAGGTCTGTTTTGATTTGGTGTTTGGAGTGTTTGAGGTGAAGGACTTGGCTTTTTTTTCACTTTGTGAACTTGCTGATCAAAGCAACGCGCAGAAAAACAATGTTTAAAACTAAATCCAAAGTTGTTTGTTAATAGGAGCAAGCTGTAGACCTGAATGACTTAAGAAAGCTAATGAGAGACCACTATACAAGCTAATTATATCAAGACTTCTATCAACTTTAAAATAACCTCACGAGTAGGACCTTCATCATCAACATACATGAAAGCTTTTATAAGCTTTTTATATTAAGGCTTTTATTGAATTTGCACACACAATTTTGGCAGTAATTAGAGCCTGCTCTGCCCTTCAGGTGCATTCAGCATGTGAAGGTGACCTCAGTGGATGCCGTTAGGTGGTGGGATTTATCTGAGCTGATGATTATGTGTTGATTTATTAACGAATGTTTACACAGGCTGCAGTTGAAATCGACCCTACAACATGATAAATATAAAATATACTTCTTTTAGTGAAAATCAAAAAGTGTTAATCACATGTTATTAAACTATATTGCATTCACCTCGTGTACTTTTTGACAAGTCATTGGTAATGTTAAGGGAAAAGAAAATGCCTCATCAAAACTCTACATCTGGGTGACCACCATACCTGAAACAACTGAGCTCAGTCCAGAATGTAAGCCAAATCTGCGGAGTCTATGCATTCACGCAGGGAGTTTCCCACTACATACACCATCTTACTGGTGCAGAGCAGAGAGATCCTTCTGTCTTCCTGTGTGATACCACACCGTGAACAATAACACCTGCTAAAACATACCTATATTGCACTATACAGCTGGTTAGACCTTTGAGCATCTCGCTACATAAATGTGCACATTAAATGAGGCAAAAAATTTTTACTTCAATCTACCATAATGCTTTAATATGTGGAGATCACATTAACAAGACCTATACAATATGAAGACATACACTGCCATTGATTATTTGCTAATTAATGCATTATTTAGCTTAATTAATTACCTTATTAGGATAACTGGTTATATTTAATGGTGATTATGACAGGACATTAGTCAGTTCAATTCAATTCAGTTCAATTAGTCAGCATCATGTTTATGTTCATGAAGTAAATTGACCTACAGGAACATTAAGGGCAAACTCTACAATTTCCAATCCCCAGTTTTCTGATTAGGTTCCAGTGGCAACTAGAGATAGACATAATAATGGTGAAGTATTGATGCTTTTTTAGAGAAGCAATCCTCATGTAGAAATATTGATACCAAGCATCTTTGACAAGTAATGCAAATGTTTTAGCAGCTGATGATGAAAAAGCGAAAACATTGGAAATGCTGCAAATTATTGTATAAGATGGAAGTAGGCTATATGGGATTTGAGCAAAAATATGTATTAGATTACCCGCTGCCTTGGCAACCCTCAGGTAACAAGCATCTTCAAGACCACCACTAACATCCCAACATAGATCTGGAGTAAACAAAAGGGAATTTGTGAAGGACAGTGTAGATAAGGTAGTTCAGGCAAGAAGAACAAGAATGGAAGGAGACAGAGAGGAACAGAACAAGAGTAGAAAAGAAGATGGGATAGGTAGGAACTGGCTGTCAAGCTGGTATAAAGATATAACTGTGGAGAAAAATAGAGAGAAGGGAAGAGAAAAGCTAGAAGCTAGATGGTATGTGATGAAGATGAAGTGTGCATGAGTGTGCGTGCGTGTGTGTGTGCGTGCGTGTGCGAGCTCTCTGTGGTATTTGAAACACCAGGCAAGTGCATGTTTCCGTGTTCCACTCTGCTGTTGTCAAACCCTGCTGGGGCTGCTGGGTAAGGGAAGCATGGGATCGCAGCTGTAGCTGTGAATGTACGCTGTGTCTTTGTGTGCATGTGTGTGTGTTGATCTGCAATAGTGGAGGAAGTATTCAGATCCTTAATCTTTAATATCACTGTAAAAAGACTATGTCAGTCTAAGACTATGTTAAAAGTATGTAAATAAACTCAGGAAAATGTACTTCATTACGGATTAATCTGCTGATTATTTTCTCCATTAACTGATTGTTTAATGTTTGTGTATGCATCCTTGTTTCTAGCCATGTCTGTTTATGTGCATCTGCTTCCCTGTGTATAGGCAACCCTGTCTCCTAGAAATGATATTTACACACTGCTAATTTTGCACAGCAAAATATTAGATATTAATAGATTTAAAAATATTTATAGATAGAAATATACAAGATATTTATAGATTTATTAGATATAGATAGATTAGTGGAAAATATAGAGGCAGACAGGAAACATGGGTATGGAGAGAGAGGGGTATGACGGTCCATTTACCAGTTTGCAACATTTTTGTATTGAGCATATCTGTAAATCATTCACTAATACAGTATTTCTCACAATATCCACTTGTTGCAACTTCACAGATTACAGTTAGGGAAAGATTGTAGTTGTGGTATATTTTACGTTAAGTAAGTTACTGTGACTCAAAGAACAGAGACAAGATGATTTAACCCAAAACATGGTCTTTCTTTATCCTTAACCAAAGTGCACCTGCTCCCTAAACCTAACACAAGCAGGACTTGAGATGCGAACTCTGTCTCCAACATCAAAGTCTTGCTCCATCCACCCAACCAACTGCATTCGAAATGCAGTCGTGGTGCAATGTCATGGCCAGCAATTTTTTTTTCTTCGTATAAACGTATGTCTCGGAGTCAGTTAATAGTAGATAGCATGTGTGTATGTGTGTGTGCAGTTGGCTGTGTGTGTAAGAGTATTAGTATTTACTTTAGTTTCCAGCATTGACTTGTTGTTTATTCCTTTGTGGAATATAGCAATAAACAAAGATTAAAGGTACAAAGTGTAAGAGAGAGTCAGAATTTTTCAACACATTTTGGAGAAGTAACAGTACTGACATTATGTAAAAGTGTCTACTGAAGGATGAAGCATGCTAATGAGCTAGCCCCAGCCCCTCCTGTCTTGGTATACCACTTTGTATGTCCAGAGGTGATAGTATAGTTCAGGCCTCCCCTCGTAGTTTCAGCTGGGAGATGTGTGTCCGCGGCAAATTTGTTACATTACACAAGCTCTCTTAGCTTTTTTAAATAAATAGACAAAATAAACTCACAGAATGTCAAGAAAGGAAATATTTAACCTATTTCCCTTATTAAACAGAAAAATACAAAAATAGATCTTCTGAATTCACATTTCTGTCTTACCAAATTTAATAATTTCCTTGTTAGCTCATCAGACCTGAGCCCAGATGATAAACAATTCTGTTGTCATTTTGCAAATGTTTCTCTGTCTACTTTGATCTGCAAGCCCCAGACAGCACCCACTTTTACGTTTATCTGCAACTTCATTGCCACCATGAAGCAGTGGAAAATGTTGCAATCACAAAGATGGGAGTTTAAAAATTATTGATCTTACACAAATAACCGCACCACAAAAAAGTCTAATACAAATATAATTACTTTTTCAAAGGCTAAAAGGGCTTTTACAGTGCTTCCAATAAATCTGAACTCGGTTACAAACTACATCACAGGCGATACAACTGTGCGTACCACACCTTTGAAATTGTTTAAGCTTGTTGCGGTCATGTCAACTGACCAGATAAAATGAATATTTTATTAAGTGACAAAATATAATTTTCATCTTACTCTTCAGCTAGGAGACAGATGCATAGTTCATTAAATCTACAACTGCAAAATGCACCAACAGTCACATCAACCTGGGACAAACACCCTATAGAAAAACATTGTTTACCCTGAGAGGTACAATATGCAATGGTGTGCTCATGACACATCTGAATGTCTCCAGGATATTTTTCGTCACACTGTTTCTATCCCTGTGTGTGTTTGGGAAAGACGGAGGGGGAGTACAGAGAGTTATGTCCCCTTAGTGGCTTGCCCAGGCAGAGCTGACTAGTGGGGTGTTAACAGTTGTCTTCCCAGCCTCCTCTTACTACCTGTCTTGCCTTCCTGACTTGTTCCACACCACACACCTTTACCTTCCTTTTTCTCTCTCATTCCTCCTTTCTTCAAACGTTCCTAACGTTCTACCTCTATTCCTTCTTATACAATCTTTGCCTCGCTTTGGTTATTTTCCAGTTATTTACCTATCCTCAATCTGCATTGGCCTTCAGCCCTTCTAATTGACTGCTGTACCCTTTGCCTCCATTTCATCCCTTCCCCCCTTCATCCATTCTGCCTTCTTCATCCATCTTTTCTGATCCACTTCTCTCCCTTGCTTTCTGTATTTCTTTCCTTCCTCTCTCTGCCTTCCTCCTCTTTCATATAGAGCTTCTTCTCTGGGGCAATGCTTAGTATTTTCCTCCTTCTTCCTCACTCCTGTCATCTTCTGCATATAGAAAAAGGGGAGGAGAGGCAGGGGAGGGAAAATAAGACAGAGGAAAGGGATAGAGAGACGGTGGGGTGACTGTGATTAAGCCATTAAAACAGTAGGCTAATTGAATTGACAAGCTGTTAAGTAATTGTCTCTATTTGTTCCCATCCATTATTCAGCTCTTGACTGCTGTTATGACAGCAGCCCGATACTTATCATAAGCGTGTGTGTGTGCGCATGTGTGTCTGTGTGCGTGTGTGTGCGCGTATGTAGTACCTTTATGAATTTGGCTAGGATGAAACACAAAAAACTACTCTGCCTGTATGGTCTTCTTGGTTCATTATTGTTTAGATAGGCTAAACTTCTGTTGCTTGTTGCAGCAATTGTTTTTGCACATATCTAAAAAAAAAAAAAAAAAACGTCTTTGCTATTGTACCTTGTTTGTTATATGGTCTGATAGTTCAGCTTCAGTATGTGCGCTGGAGTTGATCTTGACTAACTGTTCTTGTATTTCGTTTTTTTTCCTTTTAGTATAATTAACTTCTATTGTTTTGGTCTAATTCTGTACATATTATGTATAGCTTAATCCTTTTATCTTTTCAGGGTGAGATATTACTACGAGTCTAGGGACAGCAGATGTAAAAATAGCCTTTTGGGTAATTCTGGCACATTATACATTTACATGAAATAAATAAATAAATGAACGAACATGCATTGATACATTGGTCAAATTACATGTTAACTAATTGAAACCAAAAGCTGGTTTATTTCAAGGCATTTTTGCTCTGTATTCTGCATTTTTCAGAATAAGATGCATGGCGCTGGCCTGCCCATCGTGAGCAACTTAGGGTCGTCTCTCAAGGACATTTGGACAGGAGGAGCTGGGATTGAACTGCAAAACTTGCAATTCATGGACGACAAACTACCTCCGGAGTCAAAGTCACCTCTTTTCTTTAAAACATGAAAGCAGTTTTCCCCAAATGATAAACAAGTTATTTTTATTTCCTAAACATAAAGCGCTTAAAAGTATTGTATATGAACAATAGATCACGTGACTTCTTGTGAGTCAAAGGGGTCACTCACAGCAATGAATCTACAGAGAATGATCACCCGATTCTACAGCACAGAGGTGGTGGTGTTCTGGCCCATAACTTTAATGTTTTGGTTCACTCTCACCGCTGTCACAGCTTCATTTCCAGCAGGCAGCGGTTTTCAGAGAACAATCTCTAAATCCCAAAATCCCATTGTACCGGCTCAGAACCAAAACAAGACAGACAAATTTAGCGACCAGCTGGTGTAGAAAGTGAAGCATTTAGCAGCTAAAAGCACTTTGACAGTCTCGAGAAAAAAATAACGCAGACATGATGTTCACTGAGTTGGATGATATTACTCAAGCAAGTCTCAAGAGTGCATTACATGTTTTTTTTGTATATTTATAAAGGACACGGATGTATATTTATAATGGAAATTGATGCCTGGAATGGTATAAAAGTACATCTAAATGAAAACACTGTAGCATACTGGTAGTTACAGTGCAAAATGGTTGTGATGTAAATGTGTTGTTTTATTAGTGTCTGAAACAATTTAAGTTGAGGGCATTTACAAAGACTACCAACATCACAAATATTGCACACAAACATTCCTTTCAGAAACGCCTTTCTTGTTCCAGTCACACATCAGTAATCTGCAATCCCAGTAAGCACAAACAATCTGGAAAGCTTTTCCTCCTTCATACTTCCAGCAGTATCTGGCAGCTGATTGGCTTGTTTCCTCTGCAAATCATCATCTGAAGGCCCCTCACTGCTAAACTATGTTCAAAGCCAGGGCTTTAAAGTACAGCAACAATAGCTGGCAGGTGTAACATCACTGAGAAAGGAGCCAATTGTTAATAGTGAGACAGAGTAGTGAGAATGGAAGATGCACACAGAAACATAGTCTTTCACAATGTGTGCAGGTGTTCGTGAGGGGAGTACAAAACATGCACAAGGACAGAAACATACAGTGTTGCAGGGATGGAAAGAGTTGTAGAATATTTTACTTAAGCAAAAGTATGGTCACTTCAGAGAGTTTTTAATCAAGTGAAAGGAAAATTACTCAGAAGTAAGAAGTAAGAAATAGACCAACGCAGTCAGAGTAAATGCTACAGTGTTACCCAAGAAAAAACAAACAACAAAAAAAATAAATAGGCGGGTGAGTTTACTCTAATAGTTTTATCATATAACATCATCAACATCAAATTTAAGTGTCTTAGAATCAACCAAAAAATGGGACCAAGCACAGACAAATAATAAACAAAAATGGCCAACAATAATAATTAAAAAGAAGAGTTGCACCAAAGGAGGTGCAACAAGCAATATTATGCTACATATATTAAATAACCTGCCACTTTAGCAGCATCACATAAGGCCACACATTAAAGCAAAAAGAGCCTGCACAGTTTTTGGACACTGGTTCTCATCTGGAAAGAGAACAGTCAGTAGGTATGTTGTTGTACTCATTAGTCTGAAAGAGATTCTCAGAGTTTTGTGCAACTTCTTTTCTCATTAGTTCCAAATGCAAAATATTACCAGTCCATTCAACCTCTTTTGCTCTGCAGTACTCAGAGTTTTCAAAAGTTTTAAGCTGAATCAGTGCTCTGCAGTTAATGTCAAAAACAGCAGTAAGGCCACACACCTCTTACTGAAAGTATAAGTTCCTCAGAAAATGCAGAACCAAATAAGGAAGTGCCACTGTGAGCATGTTAGCTATAAATCCAGCATGCAATGCTTATGCCGCAAAACATTGTGGGTATGCTCTCACTGGGTGGTGCATTAAATCTGTGATTAATGAAGGCAGACGCAACCTGTTCTTCACCTATGTATCAGGACGTCATCCTTAAATTTAAATGCTTCGTTGTGCATTTTGTGTGTGCAGATCACAAAGCGCTAGGCCTGGCCCGGGTCACACCCCCTGACACTCGGACACTGAAGGTATATAATCAACATTGTTTCATCTTTTCCAGAGTGCATCTTGCTGGACATGGAGCTCTGCCCTCCCGCAACCGCAGCCAAACCAGCAGCTGATTTGGCTCCTTTCTTTTGTTCCATTTTCACAAAGTTTTTTTGACTTTTCATACGTGACTTTTGTTTTTACTCTAACAGATGTGACTTGAAATTTAGCAAACTACTATATTTGGGTTAAAACCAAATGATTGAGTGTGAAATTAATTTGTTACTTCCACCCCTGCTGTATAGATGGAAGAAAACAAAGACAACATACTAACAATTCTTGACACCTGTATTATATCTGTAAATTGATCAGAACCAATTGTTATTCATCAACTGAGTGAGAACATACTGTGCAATATGTGCGTTTAACTTTCAGTTGTGTGATTGAGACTCAATCCCATTTCACCACCATGGGGTTGAAATATTCCCCTACGAAATGGAACAACCGTTCAGGAACCCAATACATCATCAGTAGTCTATGATGGTTCTGACGTTAACAGAAGCAAGATGACAACGATTGACGACAAATCCAATATGCTGTCCTTCGCTGTAGTAATCTCTCTCGTATGGTAACGTTATATCACAAATCAAGTGATCTAACAAGTCACCAATTAAAAGTAAAAAAACACAGCTTCATTATCAGGTAACTGTCTTGTTTGTAAGCATTGTACAAAATTATATTCAGACAACGACGTGCTGTAACTGTGCTTCTTTATTGGCGGTTACATGACGATAACAAATGCACTGGCTATTGATACCCGAAAACATACACACGGAGCATGCACAGAGAAGGACTCTGTATGAAAAGATAACAAGACGCACTCACTTACATTTAGCATCCGTTGGGGGGCAGTGTTGCATCATGTACTCAATATTTGTCATTAAATCAATCATCCAGCATATTCTATGAGAATATTACACTAACTTTACTAGCAAAGCTAGCTAACGAGACAACATGCTAGCAGGTGAACTAGCGATTGTTTTGAAGAAAGTCACCAAATTACGTTGAAATGACATTAAGAATATTGGTTATCAAATTATATGAAGAAAATACTTGTATTCTGGGAAAAAATCATCAACATTTCGAGGCTATGTAACACACCCTTCGCCCTACACCTCTATCGCAACAAGAATTGGGACACCCTATTCCTTATCATGAATGCAAAAAACAGAGGAGTAGGGCCAAGTGGTAGGGGCAAAGGGTGAACTGGGATTGTGCCTAAGGCCCCATCCACACTGCAAGACCTTTTGCTACGTTTGCGCCTTCTGTCCAGACTAAAATGAAGACCTAAAACGGAGAAGCAGATGCTTACATGTGGCTCTCTGATTGGGTCTTATAAGTCATGCAAAGCGGAAACAGGATGCTACTGACGGAGTTTGATATTTGGTTTTTGGTATTTTTATTGAAATATTGTGTACTGTGCAAATAACACTTATAGCCTACACTTGTACTGTGCATATTGCTGTTTACTTTGCGATGACTCCCAGTCTGTTTTCCACCACCACAGTCGCTTAAACTCCTGTGTTACATTCAGTAACAGTCCCAGCTTGTTATTGGTCCATGTGGTTCTTCGTCTGCATTACTTTGCTCTTTCGCCAAATCTTCTGTAACTACGGAATGGACCATCTGTTTCACTTTTACACTGGCACGCGCATGGCTAGTGTATGTTAATGGCCACTAGATGTGCGTTTTCAGTCGTTTTAATATAGACAGAGATTAACTCTGATCTGATATGCAGCTAAAATGCTGTTGTGGATGGAGATCGTATTTGTTTTAAAAAGTGTGGATGCAGCCTAAGAGACACAGCGGGGTTACAAGTATCCTCACTAACCACACGGTTTCATGATAATCAGCACTCACTTCAGATGCTGGTCCCAGCGCTAACATGATTATCATTTTTAATCCAGTGGTTGGCATTCAGCTGCTGACTCTCATTTCTGTTCTGTTCTCTCAGTGTAATGTGAGAGCTCTCACTTCTGCTTAAGTAGTCAGGATGAAGTAGTTAAGTGAGACACATAAAGAATACACACAGACAGAGACCTAATACATTTCGAACCACAGGACCGGCATCTGGGTTCAGAGTGTTCTATAGTGTCCTGCCATTTTCTTATTTTTATCATATTACTACAGTAATGGAGATAGATTAAAAAGTAAATACAGAATTACTTCACAAACATTATAACCTCCCTAGCAGTATAAGATATAGAACAAAAATTGCAAATGTGTGCTTTGTTTGCACTTTGCATATAGATGATACTGACGGTCTACAAATATGGTAACATCACTAACTATAGCCTAATATGGCAATGCAAAGGGTGAGTTAAGGTGCTTTCAGACCAAAAGCGAAGCGAAGCGAAGCGAAGCGAGCGTTCAGGGCAGTGAGTTCACATACAAAGTCAATGCAAAGACGAGTAGAGCCGTGATTTCCTGTCGGGCAGCGCGAAGGGGGCGGGGCCGGCGGCGCGAAGGCAAAGCGAAGGAATTCGCGTGAGTTGAATATTTTCAACTTGGATTGAAAATCTGCTGGCCGGCTGAGAGCTGCTAAACGTGGGGGAGAGGAGCAGGGAACAGCGCAGTAACTATTGGACAAATAAACCCCCGTAGTCGGTCGGATTCTGCTCTGACAACTACGCCGTTTACTCGCGAGAGGAGCTCGGAGTAAACTGCTTTTATTAAATTAGCTTTTTACTTTAGTTTTTGGGATTTTGTTGATTTATCTTCACTGGAGCTTCTCAGCAGCTAGCTTCCGTGCACATCCGGTTCCAGTGTTGTTATTATCATTAGCTCTGTTGGACTACAACTTCATATTTATATAAAAACCGGACAAAACTGGACATTGCTGGGAGAAAAGAAAGTGAGGAGGTTGAACTACCTGGTGAGTTCAGAAAACATGTGTCTGTAACTTTATTCCAGCTATCATTGTACTTTACTGTGACCAAGTAAGCATAGCATAGCCCTGATCGATCCAAACTCCATTCAGAAAACAAACATTTTAGAAGTTGTTGTCCTGCTGACAGACCTGACAAAGTATGAATACATATGTTTAACAAATCTGCATCATGTTGTAGTTATATCGGCATCAGTTTAATCCGTTTATTGCAATTTAATCACAGCAAAATGTTTACTTTGGGTTCATATTGTTGTAGTAAAGGCGAGTTGTGTTTATTCACGTTATCGCCTTCTCGCGTTGCATGTGAACACTTGCAGCGAATGTACTCACGCAAGGAAAGCGTCGCGAGGTGAAAATTTGCGGTTGGTCTGAATGCGGCATTATACGTGAAGCGTGGATAGGCTCAGGCCAAGCCAGATTGACCACAGGCCTACCCTATCAAATTAGGGTATTTTTTAATGATTGTGATTATTTGTATTCTGGAAATGTCACCGGTAGGTTGATGTAAAATCCCTCAGAATTGACCAACCAGTGGTAAAACAGTGGGAAAAAGACAAAAAGGTGTGCAAAGTATAAGCCTCAATTTTGTTTAGACATTTTAATTAATAAACAAGCAAGCGAGCTAAGAGTCAGTTCAGCGGGGGAAGCTCTGTCAGTTGGGTATAGGGGTATAGGCTGGCCGTGGATAGGTGTGCTCAACTTTCCTTCCTTATGTGTGGCGAAGCCAAACAAACAGGCTAAGGACTGTTCTGCTGCTGTTGGTCACAGGCTGGTCGGTTGTGACTTCCTTACTGCCTGGGGTCTCTGGTAACTCTGCTAAGAGGCTGTTGTTCTGCACCATGCAACTCTGTAGACCCTGATCCATCCATGTTGTGCACTATAATGGATACCAGCATCAGCTCCAGCACACCCGCACACTACACAGAAAAAGACAAGCAGAAACTCAGTCGGTCACGCCCAAGCACACCTGTCTACCATCAACCCATCCCCATGCAATCACCCCATGTGAAGACCACACCCACCAAGCACACACACTAGACGCTCACCTATCATATTATCACTGCACTCAAAATCAGACTGATCAGCTCTAGCCTGTTACATTTTGGCCATTCAACAGACTGGAATATCAGTGTGGCCAGGGTTGATATTTGATAGCTGCATGTGCAATGTATCTCGAAGTAAATAAATAAAACATTTGGCAGCTACTAAGTTATATACATAACATGTCAAAGCAAATATCCATAACAAGATATTTAATGGAGAAGGAAGAAGTGGAGGGAAGGAACTGGCAATTTGACAGCCACTAACATGCTTGCAACAACTCAATGTCAGATGCCGAATTCTATGTTTTTATGAAGCAGCTGAAACAAAATAAAATCTGTCACCTGTTCTTCCATCATGTATGTACTTGACAGTTGCCCCCAATATATTTTTCAGAAAATAAATTCACTCCTAAAGGTCAGTGCCAAACTTCCAATGACATATTGCTGAATGTTTTCTACAGCTATCTAATGACCAGCACTTGAATGAACAGCTTGACTTTACTGTAGCTGAAAAGTGAGCTGGCAGAATCATTGGGTTACGATGAAATCATCTCTGTTTTCTACTCCATGCCTGCACCTTGTGATGTAAGATGGCAGCGTCTCCTCCACAAGCCTCCCATGGTATGATGAAATGCCTATTTTATACCCACCAACGCCACTGAATGACATCGTTTTATTGTCTACCGCTATGTGTTGGCTTTGCATTAGAGTTGATATGTTAATCGTCTACTTAGTTTTCCTTTGCCTTTGTTGTTGAGGTCTGTACGTCCCAGCTGTCATTTTCACAGTTACTGTTCAGTCAAGCCTATGTTCATGATCTGGTGCTAATATTGATTTAAAAAAATAAATTAAGTGTCTTTTGTTGCTTTTTGGTTCTGTCTTGGGCCCGGTTTTATTTTCATTGTATATGCTCCCCTTAGGCAACATCATTAGCAATTTCAAGGGCATTTCTTATCACTGTTATGCTGATGACATCCAGCTGTATGTCTCTTTTGGGTCAGATGTGTATGACAAACTGACCACACTGTGCAACTGCCTCATTGGCATGAACAGCTGGATGGCTAATAACTTCTTACAACTGAACACAGACAAAACTGAGGTCCTTGTTGCATAGCTTTGTCCCGAATGCATAGCTCCCTGGATCACTCAGCATACTGGATCACTTTCATCAGCAGTACAATCAAATTTCAGGAATCTGGGTGTTTGACACATCATAGCACTTTGATCAACATGTTAATCTTTGATCAGGTCATGTTTCTTTAATTTGAGATCTGTTGTCTTAAAGCCAGAACTTAAGATGATATTTTATGCTTTCATTTCTTTCCATTTAGATTATTGCAACTCCTTTTTTACGTCTAGTAAAAGTCAAGTCATCCCTGGACCGTTAACAAATGGTCCAAAATGCTGCTGAAAGGCTGTTGACCAGATCCAGCTGGAGAACTCACATGACACCCATTCTGTCTGTATTACATTGGCTCCCTGTTAAATTTGGAATTCAATTCAAAGTGCTCATTTTAACATACAGAGCGCTGCATGGTCAGGCACCTGGGTACATCTCAGACCTGTTGCACCCATATACCACTGGTAGCATTTAAGCATTTAAAAGTCAGCTGAAGACTCTCTTATTTAAGCAGGCCTTTGTCTCCCATAAACCTTTAAATGTGAATATTCATGTGCAAAAATGGCCTAATTTTGATTTGACATGCGCATTTTAATATACACAAATACTCTGATTATATTGATAGATGCCTTTTATGGTTTAAAAATGGTTGATGCTAATGTATGATTGTCTGATTGCTGCATTGTTTTTATTGTTGCTATTGTTTATCATTGTAAAGCACTTTCTGACTTGCTCTGTGAAAGGTGCTAAACCAAGGACATGAATTGAGAGTTTACAAAGTTTTAGGACAATTTATGCCCAGTATCCTGGCATATAAATGCTCTGTAAAATTATTTTCAGTTTTTCAGAATTTGGATGTCAACACTATACCATAAAAGGTAAATTAAAAGCCAAGTCCCAATTAGATGCTTATCTCTTTTAGACATTCTGCACCATTCAGAGTCATCCCAGACTGTCTTTTGAAGTTGAGTTCTCAGTCTACGGTCAATGTTCACAGCTTCACCCCTCTCTCATCCATTCCTCCAGCAGAGGTCAGAGGTCGCAGTCAGTTAAAGAGCAGCAACTCTGGAGCTAGCAGGGACTCTGAATTTATACCCAAGGACAAGTCGGCCAAATGGATGTCTATGACACCAGGTCATTTGATGAATGATGATCACGATGCCCTGGTGATTCAAAGTTGTCTTTACTTTACACAATTGACCACAAGTGTGTGTGTGTGTGTGAATGAAACTACCCATATGCACACTTGTCACAGCCAAGATGAAATTAATTTAATTAATTAATTCTGAAATTTATCAGGAAATTCTATCAGGAAAATCTACATTATATTAAACTAAGTAAGGTGGTTATATCCTGTGTTATATCCCTGTTGAGCAGGGGCGTTTCCAGGCTCTTGAAACATTGGGGCTTAGCCCAGTCCAGAACTCTTGTTGTCATGTTTTCACCTGCCCCCCAACCCCGCCGCCTACCCAAAGTACGTCTATAAAACAACAGTAAATGACCTCTACACAGTAACTCTATCAACTGCCTCATTTTCTGTTGCTACCTTGTTGTGCCATTTGTCAAACAGAACCTTATATCTACTTTAGCTATCCTATAAATCATTGCACTTCATCTCAATTAATAAATATCATAGGCCATATAAATACATGTTATGACTTATCATTTATAGTGATAGTAATTAACACTTATATTAATATTTTTCTGCACCAATTTATTGAGGAAATGTCTTTATTTAAATAAAGGGAAACACAAAATTCAGGTGTCAATTTAAAATATAAAAAATATAGTGTAATATAATGCAGTAAGGCTCTCAGTCATTCTGTATTGCTGTCAAATATGTTTCTCCTGTATATCAACTTTTCTCATTTAATTTCATCCCTGCTGAGTCAACACACATGTAGGCATGACTGAAGCAACCTCTTTAAATGTGCATGTGGCACCTTTTCACCTCAATGATAAATCAATTAATTTTAATTCAGTTATAAACTCCTGCACTTTAATAACTCCTGTGTTTCAGCAGGTTTTCTGCTCATGTTCAAAACTTTATGCACATTGTAATTATCTCATAAGTAATAGTCGCAATAAAATCGCAATCTAATGAGAATTAAGTCATTATATTTTAACAAAATATACCTGCCCCTCTGCTGTGCATTACCCTGTGTTATTGTTCTGCTTATATGGTAGTAGGCCACCCCCTTTAGACCATCTAACAGACACAGAGCCCGTCTGGGACTGTACTCGATGAGATGAGCGCACTGCTCTTGGTCAGAGGTGGAAAACCGAAACTGAAAAAGTTCAGCTCACAGCCACTTCAGAGGGAAGCATACTGGAGCAGAGAGATAGTCAAATACAACAAAGGTGTCTCTGAGGGAGGAGGACAGAGACAGCAAAGAGAGCGACAGGTGTCTGTGTTGCGGTCAGGTGTGTCGTGTTATTCTCTCGCTACTTTGCGAGCAATGCTCTCTCTCTCTCTCCTCTGGTGCTCACTCTAAATGCAGGCAGGCTGAGTAATGGTGGGGGGGTTACGGGAACTTCAAACAGAGCGGTAGGCAGTGGTGGTCCAAAGGTTAGAGAAACAAGCTTGTGACCGGGAGGTCCCTGGTTCAATCCTGGGCAGGCAGAATAAAACCAGGTGTGGAAAGTAAACGAAGCACTGCTTACCCTCCATTATTTACCACCAGTGAGGTGCCCTTGAGCAAGGCCCATAACCCCAACAGCAGCAGATCAGGCTGTGGTTGTACTGGGCAGCTTCCAGGTGTGAATGTGATCAGGGACTTCCTGCAAAAAAGAGGCTTCCTCTCAGTGAAGTTCCCCAAATAAAGGATGAAAAAAAATTTATCAATATTATTACAAGTTGCCTCCGTTCTTTGAAGACTGCGAGACAGGATACGTTATGAAGATTATTGCATTTTAATATGGAAAATATTTTTGGTGATGTTGTTGAGTTACAAAACATTCGGGGCTGAAGCCTCGGAAAAATGACCTGGCGACGCTGATGCCGGTGAGCAGTGATTTCCTGTCGTTGAAGAGATGCAGCCTGCAGGTACTGTGCAGACAACTTGTCAGCAATACATTCTGATCATAAAGTGATTGAAACCTGCAAGGCAGAGGCAAAAAAAAAAGGTGCTCTGATATTTCTTGTTTGTTTTTTGGAATATTTAAAGTTGTGCATTGTTTACATTCATGCTAGCAGTCTTCTACACTGCATTTGTTGACATATTGCTGTGTTTCTTTGCATGATATTGCCACCAACAGTCGATCTGCAAGCCGGCCTGTGTATCACATGCGCTCAAGCAAACAAACATGGATCCACTTGTACTTACTGCTTTATAACGTTACTAATGTTAAAAAAATACCACAGGGTATACCTTTTAAGGTTTAACTAATGCAAATTAAATGCAAAACTGTGACAATATATCCTATTTATGTAATTGTATGGCACGCTTTCTAACACAACATTTCTGTTTACCATGAAGACTATGCAGCAGATGTCAGCTTCCTGCTTATGCTTTGGTAAAAATCACATCCTACTAATTAGCTCTGGATTTGAGCCAAACTCTGTATGCCATCTGCAGTCCTGTCATGATGAACATGGTGCTGAATGTTTCCTGACCCTTTCCTGCATAGACTGAAACATGCCTCCCTGGCGTTTCAGATTTATGACCGCCTCAATACTTTCAGGCCACGTGGTTCAGCTCCGGCACCTTGATAAATGGCTGCCTTTCTATGTCCTGGAGTTTGGTAAAAGGCAAGCAGAAGTGAGTAGTGTTTTCATGTGTTTCTGTGTTTTCATGTATTGCTGTATAGCAAGGTGAAGGCAAAGAGCGGAGAGGAAGTGGTGAAGGAGGTGAAATCGTTGATGATGAAGATGGAGATAAGAAAGCGGAGAAACTGCTAGAATAGAAGGTGAATGAAGAAAGGGAAGTGGATGGAGAGTAAAGAGAAAAAGGAGATAACTCAGA
>NC_060172.1:13598060-13650458 GCF_021292245.1 Micropterus dolomieu
ATAAAACCAGGTGTGGAAAGTAAACGAAGCACTGCTTACCCTCCATTATTTACCACCAGTGAGGTGCCCTTGAGCAAGGCCCATAACCCCAACAGCAGCAGATCAGGCTGTGGTTGTACTGGGCAGCTTCCAGGTGTGAATGTGATCAGGGACTTCCTGCAAAAAAGAGGCTTCCTCTCAGTGAAGTTCCCCAAATAAAGGATGAAAAAAAATTTATCAATATTATTACAAGTTGCCTCCGTTCTTTGAAGACTGCGAGACAGGATACGTTATGAAGATTATTGCATTTTAATATGGAAAATATTTTTGGTGATGTTGTTGAGTTACAAAACATTCGGGGCTGAAGCCTCGGAAAAATGACCTGGCGACGCTGATGCCGGTGAGCAGTGATTTCCTGTCGTTGAAGAGATGCAGCCTGCAGGTACTGTGCAGACAACTTGTCAGCAATACATTCTGATCATAAAGTGATTGAAACCTGCAAGGCAGAGGCAAAAAAAAAAGGTGCTCTGATATTTCTTGTTTGTTTTTTGGAATATTTAAAGTTGTGCATTGTTTACATTCATGCTAGCAGTCTTCTACACTGCATTTGTTGACATATTGCTGTGTTTCTTTGCATGATATTGCCACCAACAGTCGATCTGCAAGCCGGCCTGTGTATCACATGCGCTCAAGCAAACAAACATGGATCCACTTGTACTTACTGCTTTATAACGTTACTAATGTTAAAAAAATACCACAGGGTATACCTTTTAAGGTTTAACTAATGCAAATTAAATGCAAAACTGTGACAATATATCCTATTTATGTAATTGTATGGCACGCTTTCTAACACAACATTTCTGTTTACCATGAAGACTATGCAGCAGATGTCAGCTTCCTGCTTATGCTTTGGTAAAAATCACATCCTACTAATTAGCTCTGGATTTGAGCCAAACTCTGTATGCCATCTGCAGTCCTGTCATGATGAACATGGTGCTGAATGTTTCCTGACCCTTTCCTGCATAGACTGAAACATGCCTCCCTGGCGTTTCAGATTTATGACCGCCTCAATACTTTCAGGCCACGTGGTTCAGCTCCGGCACCTTGATAAATGGCTGCCTTTCTATGTCCTGGAGTTTGGTAAAAGGCAAGCAGAAGTGAGTAGTGTTTTCATGTGTTTCTGTGTTTTCATGTATTGCTGTATAGCAAGGTGAAGGCAAAGAGCGGAGAGGAAGTGGTGAAGGAGGTGAAATCGTTGATGATGAAGATGGAGATAAGAAAGCGGAGAAACTGCTAGAATAGAAGGTGAATGAAGAAAGGGAAGTGGATGGAGAGTAAAGAGAAAAAGGAGATAACTCAGAAACAAGGAGAGAAATGAAGGAAAGGAAGAAAAGAGGAGGCAGAGAAGAGGGAATACATGAGGTGGTTGACATGAAAGGAAAGGATAGTGAAGCAGAAATAGTAGCAAGGATGGGAGAAAATGAAAGAAAAAGGAGTTTAAGTAAAACGAGAGGAAAAAAATGGAAGACTTGTGGACAAGCAAAGAAGACGGAACACTAAACAAATGTTGTATCATTACCCAGCAGTGATTAGATTATTCACTGTCTGGAAGCATGGTGCCCTCAAGAAGGCAACGGCCAGTGTCTCAGATGTGGGCTTCTGGGATGTAGGAATATAAATGCAAATTCAGGAAACAGGAGTCTATATCTTCACTGAACAAAAGATACGCAGGGAGAGAGAGAGAGACAGAGACAGGTGCACACAAAGACACACCATGCATTTACCCAGCATGCACCCCTAGCAGCCCTATCTATATGCTTTTTATTTTGGGAGGAAATTCACTTTACGCTTGGATACAGTCTACTTAGAAAAGTCCCAGACGCTTTTTCTCCCCACCCCCCTTCTTTCTGAAAAATCCTCTGTCGGTATAAGCTTTCTGGAAGCAACGTTTCCACTGCAGTTGTGACATGAGATTAAGTTAATCTTTGGCGTGGTGATGCCGCGGCATCGTGGTTTTGATGTAAACAGCATTACGATTCACCTCTTCCCCCATTTGGAGCGCTCCATGGTTGTCTGGGTAATTCCATCTTCTCGGGGCAAACAGCGTGGGGTACCTGCATGGACGACTATGTGAGCTTACACAACTATGGGTAGATAGTGCGCCGCTGCATGATACCAACATGTTGGGGGCAAGAAATTATCTGTTTTAGTGGGTAAGAAGTTCACAGAGCTAAAGGGATTAGACTGGTTGGGAAGGAAAAAAGATGTCATACACAGGTGGAATACATTACATGACAAAAAAAATGTCATCACAGAGCTGCAACATCACTTTTATAATATGTATCTAACAAGATTAAGGTTCTTTGTTCTCTGTGGGGTGTTCGGGTGTAGTGGTGAAATAGATTCACCAAATAGAAAAAGAGGACTAAGAGAGTTTGTCCAAAAACATGCTTTGTCAGCTGTAGTCACCAAAGAAACACACAATAGTTCTAGTTCTATGAAAATTCTTACAAGGGATAAAGTATACATTTACAAATGTCCTTGATTTGAGTGTGCTGTTTATCAGCACTGCTGTCCAAATGAGGCTCAAGATAAAGAAAGACAACGTTTTATATGAACAATAAATCAATTGAGGGTTGCTGTGACGACAGTCGTTAAGACTACCTGTGGCCAAGACTGAACGACCATCGTTGGTATCTTCACCTGAGGCCAATAGGTTACTCACTTCCCAGGAAACTCAACAAACGTAACCTATTGGCCTCAGGTGAAGATACCAACGATGGTCATTCAGTCTTGGCCACAGGTAGTCTTAACGACTGTAACGACTGTCGTCACAGCAACAAGGAACACTAACGAACCAGCGGTATCGATGACCCGGGCCAACGACCCCACTGAGGTTAAATAGCTGAGTTTCCCTGCCAGTCAGTCAGAACTGAAGAAGTCCTTTGGATGAGGGACGAAACGTCTTCCAGTATCTTCAACCAAGTCCAGTTGCCCTTGATTTTAACCTTAAGTTGCATCGTCTTTTAGGACTAAATGTTCAACTGTTGCTGGTGTTCTGACGATCTATGCTGCCTTGCCGAAAAATGCTACCATAGCGCAAATCGTGAGACTCGACTCTACTCGGCCCTGCTCCGTTTTCCATTGCAGATATTACCCAGAGATAGTACGTAGCTTGTGTGTGTCGTCGCTATGACGATACCACACACAACTGCTGCAACATAATGTTCAATGCGACACACACCAGCGATCCACACAGCTTTATCTTTTTTAAGTTAAAACGTTTCAACATTCCTCACAATGTAAAGACAGCTGCCAGCTGTCAGGCGGCTGGCCGGCCTCACACGCTCCTCCCGCAGGTTGGCACAGGCCAACGCAGAAATCTACACAGCTGACTTCTCACCTCAAAACTTCTCAGAAGTGGATTTAGTGATGAAATTCCATACGTAAACTGTAAAATACAGTATAAAACTTTCTGTTGCTGGCCTCTGTCTGGCGCATGCAATGATGATGCGGTCAATAGTGACGATTCTCTCTGAACAATCAGCAGTCTGTCGCGTTACATTTTAGTATCCCTCAGCTCGCTTGGAACCTCGATGCAGGTGAGGTGATACGAAAAAAAGTACCTGGAAGCAGGTACAGGTACAACATTTCTACAATGGAAAACCAAACAAAGGCGAGTCGAGCCAAAGGACCTCTGCTCAGACTAGCTTGGTTTGAGGGCATGCCTAACCCCGCTAGCCGCTTGGCAAGCTTTATGACGCGTTTTCATTGTGACGTCACAAGTGAAGGAAGTGAAGGGCTGGAATATGTTCAATATCAATATCAAATAAATATGGAGACTCCAAATTCCTTCTCTCTCCCTGAGAGAAAGGGGGGTGGGGGGGGTTGAGATATCAACCCTCAACAGACGGCTGAAGAGACCCCAAAGGAGGGGGTTGAAAGGTTTGCTTTCCCTAATGGCGCTTTCAGACCAAAAATGAAGCGAGTGTTTGGGGTGGTGAGTTTACATACAAAGTCAATGCAAAGACGCGTAGAGCCGCGATTTCCTGTTGGGCGGCGTGATGCGAAAGGGGCGGGGCCGGCGACGCGAAGGCAACGTGAAGGAATTCACGTTAGTTGAATATTTTCAACTCAAGTGAGTCACTGAGGCTGCAGTGTGGAGGGGACCAGGCAGAGCAGGGGATTGAAAATCGGCTGGCCGGCTGAGAGCTGCTAAACGTGGGGGAGAGGAGCAGGGAGCTGCGCTGCAACCATTGGACAAATACACCCCCGTAGTCGGTCGGATTCTGCTCTGACAACTACGCTGTTTACTCGCGAGAGAGGCTTGGAGTTAACTGCTTTTATTAAATTAGCTTTTTACTTTAGTTTTTGGGATTTCAATGTTGATTTATCTTTACTGGAGCTTCTCAGCAGCTAGCTTCCGTGCACATCCGGGTCCAGTGTTGTTGTTAGCGTCGTTAGCTCTGTCGGACTACAACTTCATATTTATATAAAAACCGGACAAAACTGGACATTGCTGGGAGAAAAGAAAGTGAGGAGGTTGAACTACCTGGTGAGTTCAGAAAACATGTGTCTGTAACTTTATTCCTGCTATCATTGTACTTTACTGTGACCAAGTTAGCATTGCATAGCCCTGATCTACGGTGGCCCATAGGTTTCAGGCCTAATACAAAAGCCGCAACGAATACAAGCGCCACAACGGAAATACAAACGCCACAACGCAAATACAAAAAGCCACAACACAAATACAAAAGGCCACAACGGAAGTGGGCCACAACGGAAGTTGACAACGAAAGAGATGCTTTGTAACAGTGGATTACTCTCCACGGAACACAGCTACATGGTAGTACAGCGGCAGTGAGGCCGTTCCACATTCAGGAGGTCCGGGTTTGAATTGTAGAAAGAACATTCTTTTTCAGGTGACTTTTTCCGCATAGTAGTGTCTGCCAAATTAGTAAATGTAGGCCTACATGGAAGAAGAACTTCTTACCCGTTTGATAAATAAGTAATACTTCTGTCCTGGTCAAATAATATACAGCAGGATATTTGTGTGAATTAAACAGCTGTCTGTGCAGATTAGCTTCATGTCCCAGGATAGCCTATTTGCTGTGACATTACAGCGCCGATGGAAACGTTTAAAATGACTGACAGACGCCTTTCTAATCATTAAACAAAAACACTCATACATCAACACAATAAAGAAATCACCTGGAAAGTTAAAAGGACCGGTAGAGGTGGGATAAATCTGAGAAAATAATTAGTTGGGTTGAGTGTGGGTGGATGATTTGCACGTACATGATTATTCAGATATTGTCAGAGCCAATTCGCGCATCTCACCAATGTAGCTCATTTAATCGTGACAAAACAGTGCAAACAGCTGCTGACGTCAAATTATTAGGCTGTAAAGCATAAAGAGCATCTTTTGCATTCAGCACTAACCTGGTGTATTTTATGTTGTCATATTGTAACAATAGTTAGAAGTGTTCCTCCCTGTCAATTCATAGTTTTCAGTCACGTGACATTCGCGGTAGGCTACCTGGAGGGCAAAAACAACAGACCAACACAACGACTCACGCCGCGACTCCCCCTTAGAGACGTCGCAATGGCAGTTACATTTATTTGGATCACCTCTTAACTTAAGAAAAAGAAAGATATGAACACTTCCGATCCATGTTACAGCACCCGCTGTCATTTTTCTGTCGTTAAAAAGCGCCAGGTCAGGTTAACGGACTGATAACTTTAACAAAACAAAAGAAAGAAAGAAAATAAAACAAACTGAGGGGCAGATCGATGGGTTAGGGTTACGACGTCGCGTGTTGCTCTTTTGTTGCCTGGGGCGTGGTTCCCCAGAGGGCGTTTCAGGTTTCCCAAGGGACTGCCTTTCTAAACTTAATGTCTAAAAGAAAAGAAATCTATTTGCGCGTATTATAATGAAATATTTTCCACAATCAAACCTCAATGGTCAAACGGTTGTACTGTTCTAAGTTAAGCATTTGGTAACAGGAAACAATTGTCACATTATTGGTCAGGATATTTATACATCGACGGCATTTCCAACGATGGTATGTAATACTTATTTCGTCCACTTGGGGGAGCTCAGGTTACATGAGGAAAGCTTAGATTAATCCAAGACCATCTCTCATTAGGAACTGGGGAGATTTAGTTATTCAGCCTTAAATTCAAGCTGGCGATTAAGAGTATAGTATGACATTTCTTTATCATCATTTCTAAAGGAATTTTGTGAGAAAGTATTGTGAACAAGCATTGATTACATTAGATGAAGGAGTGTCTTAAATAAAAAATAAAAACACTGCAAAAGTAACTTATTTAGATTCTTTTCCGCACTAATATCAGCAACAGATAGCAACAACATGGTAACATAACTACTCAAATAGAGGCAAACGTAATCAAGTAACTAAAAGATTTATATTACATAAGTATAAAGTCATCTCCGTGGTAACCTGAGACTCCTTGCTTTTTGTTTAGCACATTTTGAGTCTATTTTTGATGCTAATCTGCACAGATAGCTGTTTAATTCACACAAATATCCTGCTGTATATTATTTGACCAGAACAAAGTATTACTTATTTATCAAATGGGTAAGAAGTTCTTCTTCCACGTAGGCCTACATTTACTAATTTGGCAGACACTATTATGCGGGAAAAAGTCACCTGAAGAAGAATGTTCTTTCTACAATTCAAACCCGGACCTCCTGAATGTGGGACGGCTACACTGCCGCTGTACTACCATGTAGCTGTGTTCTGCAGAGAGTAATCCACTGTTACTAAGCGTCTCTTTCGTTGTCAACTTCCGTTGTGGTTCACTTGTGTTGTGGCTTTTTGTATTTCCGTTGTGGTTTTTGTATTTGTGTTGTGGTGTTTGTATTTCCGTTGTGGTTTTTGTATTTGTGTTGTGGTTTTTGAATTTGTTTTGTGGCTTTTGTGTTTGTGTTGTGGGATTTGTGTTCGTGTTGTGGCTTTCGTATTAGGTCTGAAACCTACGGGCCACCATACTGGTTGATCCAAACTTAACAACAAAGTTGTTGTCCTGCGGTCTTGCTGGCAGACCTGACAAAGCACAAATTCATATGTTTAATAAATATGCATCATGTTGTAGTTATTTCGGCATCAGTTTAATCCGTTTATTGCTATTTAAGCAATAGTTTACTTTGGGTTCATACAGTTGTAGTAAAGGTGAGTTGTGTTTATTCACCTTATCGCGTTAAAATCGCCTTCTCGCGAATGTACTCACGTGAGGAAATGTCGCGAGGCGAAAATTCGTGGTTGGTCTGAATGCGGCATCAGTGCTGTTTCTGGGCAGTTCGATCGTAAAACTGGCCACCTTTGGCAGCAGCTGAGATAAGGCTCGGTGCCTGACTAATAAAATGAAAAAGAAACACTAACCAGAAATTAGCTTGCTCCTGAACAGCCAATCAGAACTCTTTTTAAGAGAGAGCAGGAAACCCTAAACTGCCCCCCACACACGTAACCATGGCAACTGACCTCCCTCTTTGTTTAATTACCTCACATCAAAGGATATTCTCCTCTTCACGCCAGACGTGAATTAGTGAGGAACTCCAGACTCCAGAGGAGGACTGCCCTGAATTCCTTTGTGTAAACAAGGAGTACCGTCTCCTCAAAACTCAAAGTATTACCTTGTTTAATTAATCTATAAGTTACTTAATAGGTCTCTCCACTCCATTTTGAGTTTATGTTACCATGTTGTTGTTGATATTGTTGTTGAAAAGAACTAAATTTTTCGGTACTTTAATTTTCAGCAAAGATCCCTGACATTTCTTCATTTTATGTTGTAACCAATGCTTTCTTCCCAACACTTTCTGACACTTCCTTTAGAAATTATATGATAAAGAAATGTTATCCTGTACTACTCGCTTAATTTTCCAGCTCGAATTTAATGTTAAATAACTAAATTCCCCAGCTCTTGAGCAAATGATTGCTTTGAAGAAATAATCAAAGCTATCTTCATAAACCAGAGCTCCCCCAAGAGGACAAAACAAGTCTTACATGCCATCGTTCTGAAATGCCGTTTAATGTATAAATGTCATTCTGTATTTACCTGTTCATAATCTGATGCCATTCGTGTATCTTGCTTATATTCTCTAAGTAAGAATGTGTAACAGCCAATATTATCCAGGAAATATTGAGTAAGTCTCTTTCATTCCGAAATCCCGAAAATGTGTTTAACTGGTAACCATTCCAATCATTAACGATTAAGTAATTGTTTCCTTTTTATCAAATGCTTAAAACTAAGAACGGTATACCCGTTTGACAATTAAGGTTTGATTGTGGGAAGATATTTGATTACAATACGCCCAAATAGAATTTTTAAATAGACATTACAGTTTAAGGGGAACAAAGCCCTTCCTCTCAAAGGAAACAAGCCCCCTGGGAACCACGCCCCAACAAACAAAGCCACACATGCGAAGCGCCCCGACCTCGGCTTTTCCCTCGTTTCCAACAACTTACTTGCTTTTTATTTTTTTGGGTTTTGTTTGTTAAAAGTTATCAGACCGTTAAGTTACATAATTTTAATTCAAGAACGACCAAGTTCTTTTAAGCTTTATTCGTCGAGCTAACTTACACTGCCCCCGCCGAAGCCGGACACAGTCACGTGGGCCCGTCAGCAGTAACAAAGGACATCCAAACCAGAACAGCCTAACTGCCAGACTGAGGACGGTCACCACTGGAGTGTTTTTCTTCATTCAGACACGGAGAACCCCCCGAAAGTTCCCTAGCAGAAAGCCAGGAATCGGGCAGCTAGTGTGGGGACCCATGTAACAGGCCAAGGCAGGCTGATGACACACAGTAAGGCAAACCAAGGCATTCTGTCATCAGTGATGTCCAATAGTCTGTTAATCCAGTATCTTTAATCCTTAAAACTCCTAGACAAATTTAACCGAGTTAGTATCATCTAACTGCTTTCATTAGTTCTCTTCCTCCCTATGAATCAAGTTCTTCCCACGTTGTTAGCCCCATGTTTTTAGACACTGCTTATTTCTTTGATGTGTATTTAACAGCATTTATTTCACCTTAGTTATCTAATAAATTTATCCGTAATCACAGGAACTGTGTGTGTGTATTGTCTAACTCCAAGTCCCTGTCACGAGGATTTACTCCTTCGATATGAGATTGACTGATTGATTTAAGATAATTGAGCGATTATTAACTAACTGATCACTAGTGAATAATTGTATAATTAAGTATAAAAAAAATTACCCAGAGGTCCGGAGAGTCTGGGCGAATTGAATCTCCGGTGGTGCCCCCTTTTTTTCGAGGTTTATGAGTTAATATTTAGAAATATAAATTTTCATAATTTTATCAAAATCATACGTAGACCTGCTACAACTACAAACGAGCTGTTTTCAAGCGGTTCAGAGCAGTGTTTTCTGTGGGAGATGGGAACTCCCTTTGGGCTGGACTTTGGGCTTTTTCACTTTGCAAACCTGTTACATGCACAAAAAAGAGATAACTCAAAGGTGAGGGGAAAAACCAAAAAGCATAATACCCCCTCTTTAATATTCGACTCCCTGAGGTAATAAAACAAAATGCTCGTTGTAGCATCAGGTATTTCACAGTACTTTCAAGTATGTAAGATATCACCATATCTTCATTAAATACCAAAGGAATAACAACATAAGTAAATACATTAGAACGGAAGCATAGCAAAATAAATAATTTAAATGTCCATACTTTTTGATGTGCTTCAGTTGACCGGGAAACCGTTTAACATAATGTTATACACACGTTAGCACTGAATGCATTTTCAGATCAGTTAACAACACAAAAGTAGACCATTAGCAATTCTATTATACTGTGGGTTACTCATGTTGGACCGTGACTTTAAATTACTTAAATAAGATGTTTTTGGTCCAAGTTAATCAGTTTTATTATAAGTAAATGAATAAAGCTTACAGAGCTCTGGGTAGATCTTCCTTTCTCTGACAAACAACAAGCTGTATCAGTTCATGAAGTTTGACTGGCTATCTCTCCCTGACCCAGTGTTTTAGTATACATCGTCATGTCATAAAACAATAAAACAAAAGTGTAGGTCAGTCCATGATAGGCCCACGTCCTCTGACCCCAATGTTTGCCATCTTACTCCACGAATCACCATGCTGTTGCTGGGCAGATTACGAGCGTAGTTCCTGAAATGAGATATCTTGGAGAAGAGATGTTTTTGTTACCACATTCCAAACCACCCCTCGCCCATTGTTCAAGTCTCCTTATCAGATCATGCAGAGATCCCCTGTTTCTGCACCTCTCCAAAAAATACACACATCAGGTCTAGTTTAATAAATGATAAACCAACATATAAACTACATCAGAGATCAATATAAGAAAACACAATAATTTACCCTGAGTAATACAAAAATCATACTATCATAATCTCTCACTCATTAGCAACAGGTCCACTAGCCTAGCATGGAAGTGTATAGCTAAACATCACTATTTCACACGGCAAAACTACTCAACTCTAAACATTGCACGTTCTCACTAAGGATTCAAAACACTCTTATCCCTTATACTGGGGTACATGCATGCAATTTTGAGGAACGTTAACCCATCTGTATGCAGAAACAATGAGGCAGAAACTTTAGCTTGCGTTCAGCTCGACTGCAGTATTTACTCTGCAGCGCTTGCCTCCTTAAGGCCAATTTATACTCTTGCGTAGGGAGTCTACGTATGCACGTAGACATGCATTTATACTTGTGCGTAGGTGTGTCCGTCATTCTGCAATTACACCCCCAAACGCTAGTTGGCAGTAGCGCTACAGCGTCCACTGTGTTGACTTTTGCCGGCCAAGCAGGCTAAATTCCGGTTTAGCGCTCCGCTAACGTAAATGGGGGTAAATTTGTAAAAGTGCAGCTGGTGTAGCCCTTTCAAATGTTACCGACCAAATGGATCACATTCTGAGGGCGAAACGAGTCATTTTGCTCGGGTTGCGACGGTCAAATATATTGATTCACTGTGTTACAGCCGCCGTTTTGGTCGCTAGTAAATGTTATTTCAAAGCGCGGGGTACTTCCGGTCGGCTCGGAGGCATTGCGAGGCTACCCAGCCGACCAATCACAGAGCTTAAGGTCCGCGTCGACTCGACGTGTAGTTACATTTTGGAGGAGGTGCACGTCAGGCGACAGCGTAGCCTCTGCGTAGCCCCGTAGCCTATGCCGTCACCTACGCCGTCGATTTGACGCAGAAGTATAAATTGCACTTAAGGGTTTTAAGTTCCTCCCAAGCGCTATGCGCCACCTAGTGACCTCTTTAAGTATCGCCCCTCCAAAGTGCAATACAATTGGCCTTTTAGTAACTATTTAATATTATATATAATATAATATATAATTTTTTTTTTTTTAACACATTGTTTATTTTGGCAATAAATGGTAGTATAATGAACTGTACGAAGTCAGTTACTTATCTCTTATGCCTAACTGTGAACACATTTTTTAACCCTTTACAACTACAATCAGGTGCTCTCAGTGACAGACCTTCAGATAATTACATAATCTATGTAGCGTTAGCATCTTTTTACTGACAGTTCTGATTTTGCAGGACATGTACTGAACAGTTCAGTGCACTCATTAACAGCATTCCCAACAGCAGCAGCAGGTAGCTGTTTTTAGCAAACAAACTCCGACAATCCCACTTTTCAATACGCGCCCAGCACCAGCAGATCAAGTTAGCGACTAGCCAATGAACATAGTGGAGCATTTAGCAGCTGAAATGCCAGAAATTAAAGGAGACTGAATCGTAGATTAACAGAAACATAACTCTAAATAAATAAATGCTTAATTGGTTCTGTGCCTGTTGGATATGGTTTTCAAATTACAAATTATCAACTGCATTTCAAAAGACAGAGAAGACTAGACTGGAAGGTTTTTTTTGGACAGTTTGGCATAGTAACACAAATGTCCCAAATTTGGCAGGTAAATAACAAAACTAAATAAAAACAATTAGACTGATTAGTTTCTGTTGTTTTGAGCCCTCATCAGTGTTGCCTGTTTGTCTGTCTGTTTGCCTCTTTGTTATGTGTTACCATTCTTGAATTAATTAGTGCAACACAATGGCATTAACAGTAGAGTGCTTGTGATTGTTGCAGCTGACCGCAGGCTGTTTGGCGTTGCATGTTCAAAATGCCTCTCATTGTGTGGAAGGAACAAGCCAGAGCAGAAAAACTGCAAGAACCCAGAAATAATCAAGAAAATTGGTTTCAGGTTGTGGAAAATAATGGGCACAGTTCTTGACAGTTTGGGCCTTGGGCACACTTAAGTAAAATCACAACCCCCCTTAGCCTGCTGAAATATTGATTGCTTTAAACAGGATGCATAATATTTTGCAACTGCTTGCAAACATTGCACCAGGTTACATAAACATGTATCATATCGTCTTCCCCTCATATACAAACACACACAACTTCAATGCACAAAGTATAAACATTTCTATGGCGGAATGCAATGTTGGTTGTTTCTTTTGGTAGAAGTGCCACAGATGGGGATACAATGTGATAACATTAAAATGCATCACAAGATGCAGCAATGTCACAAAGATTTTAAATAAATGAATGTTACATCAAGTTTAAATTTCTTTATAGCACATTTTCATACAAATGCAGAAAAGCCAGAGCAGAAAAACTGCAAGAACACAGAAGTAATCAAGAAAATTGGTTTCAGGCCGTGTGATCACTGGGGCCGTGTGGCCCACACACACACACACACACACAAACACAGAAAACAATGGCAGCAGTTCCTGACAGTGTGGGCCTTGGGCACACTAAAATCGCAACACCTCCTAGCCTGCTGAGATATTGATTGCTTTAAACAGGATGCATAACATTTTGCAACTGCTAGCAAACATTACTAGGGCTGACCCCCAATAGTCGAAGATTTGATGCTTCGATGGGCGGAGCCTGATTCGACTGTCAGTGGCAATAAAACAAGGATCATGCCATTTTGGCTATATGGGGGTACTCAACGTCTGATTTTACATAGAACTACCAGTTTTCTCCTAATAAGTTAATATACAGCCTATTAAAATATACATTTCAAAAAGTATAAAAACTAAATGCAGTGTTGGTAGTTTCTTTTTGTAGAAGTGCCACAGATGGGGATACAATGAGATAACATTAAAATGCATCACAAGATGCAGCAATGTCACAAAGATTTTAAATAAATTAATGTTACATCAAGTTTAGATTTCTTTATAGCACCTTTTCATACAAATGCAGTTCAAAGTGCTTTACAGGGGGAAAATATCTTCATTTGCTGCTTTGATCTTCGCTCACAGAGGACATTTTGACGTGACAAACAAAAGCGCTGCTAATAATGTTAGTAATGGCATTCTGGTTCACTGACATGCCTGACACACCTAAATGGAATTGAATCATCATTAATGTTATTAGTAACACCTGTGCTTTTTCTCCTATGATATGTCAGAGTATCACAACTGCTGTGAAAAGGCCTGTTCATAGGATATCAGCTGCAGTTGAATAATTTCAGAATCAGGATTAGAAACATTTATATATATATATATATATGTGTGTATAATCCAATTGGACGTAACCACCGTGACATCACCCATTGGTTTGTAGTATATCATTCTGAAGCCTTGAGATTAGCATATTGGCAGTCTGCATTTTGTTTGTTTTGGAACCAGTATTTGGACAAAAGGGTGAGCTGGGAAGGGATACGCATTGCTGTGGTAGCGACTTGTCAATCACAAGGTAACCACACAAAGCATACCCTGCTTTATCATCTATATAACTCTAAATGGGACCATCATTTACAAAATGTACATCATGCTGTATTGAAGAAGACATAAAACTAGCAATTGAGAACATAAACTCATTAGCAAAGTGTTTACTGAGGTAAAGTAGGTACAATCGGACTTCTTTTTGGAACTGGTGGAGTAGCCCCCAGCTGGTACCTGTTTGGTTAGAAATCAGTGAAAAGTGCATATAATCGTAGCAGAGTAGGCCTTTATATACTGAGAGTATCGCGTGCCTTTAAGCATTCCCTGTAAAGTCATCGCTCCTCCAACAAACTAAAAAACTGTTTCATCATAACACTTTCAAAGGAGCAGTGCTGAAGACAAAAGAAAGAGAAAGACTGAGGCGGAGAGAGAGACACACAGAAAGAGAGTGACAAGAGAAAGCTATATAAATAAATTGATGCATTAACCCCTGTGGTGTAATTGTAAGTGATCTGCAAACAAACAAGACAAAATTAAACATGTCCAGGACGAATGATTATACTCCGTATAGTGAACTAAAATGACCCCACAATGCCATGTAAAAGTGGCGATTTAGTCGTATAATGTTATGGAGCACATACCATGGCCAACAGTCATTCTGCTTCATGCTACTTCATTACCAGTCTAACTCTGTCTCCCAGAAATCACTTTTATTACTACGCAAATCCATTTTGGTGGAAATGTAATGCTCCCCGGATTACTTACCAAATTCTTTCACCAAAGCACTAAACCTAACATGTGGAACTGTTATGTGTTATGTGAATGTTTATGTATTGGAAACCTCTGGATAACTATTTGCATATTAATGCTTACATGTTTGTTGGATTGAAAGTTATCTGAGACGATCATACTTTTAAAGCTGCTGCTTTTGAGTTTTTGCTAACATTGATGTCATGTTAAAAACTAAAAACTAGCAGATTTTTGGCGCCCCCCCCCGAGTAAAGCCTGCTCAAACCACTGAATAAAGTTGCCTATTTTTTCTTCCTTTTTCCTAAGCAGTAAGGATATGGCCCACTTTGATGACCATATGATACATATTGAATGTGCATCTATATTTCACTAGCTGGGCCCCAGAACAAGACTGAAGGCAGGATAATAAACAGTGCCAGGGAATTTTACTTCTCTAATTGCCCCGAGTTAATCTATCTTTCCCTGCATAGTGCCTTGACTTGTAGTAATGGAGCTGCTACTGTGTGCTGTGAGTCCCACGGTAAATATATAAAGGAGGGTGGGGGGAGGAGAGAAGAGTGAGAGAGGAGAGAAAAACACAACACTGTAAAATACTTTAAGCTAGTTCAACTTATGTGTAGCCAGGTGAACCAGAGGGTAGAGTTTCCGATGGGACACGGGGGAAAATGGAAGTGTTTGGTCCCGCGATGTAGAGAAACGGCAAGGGATGTACTTTGGTTTATCAATACGGAGGATATCTCCATAACCCATGGTAAAGTACAGTAATAATCCTTAAGATCGGCAGACGAAAGAGTTAACTAACTAGCGGACCAAGGTAGATGCAAGAAGACCAGAGTGTCCCGGCTGATTCCTGACTATTGATAGCCAAGTGAGTGTGTGTGTGTGTGTGTGTGTGTGTGTGTGTGTGTGTATCTTCGCCACGAGGGGAAGAGACTCTGAGCAGCGGCGACAGCATGAGTGACAATGAAGTGTATTAACAAACAAAATCACATTATATTGGTGTATACTGAAGCTGTAAATAAACAATGTTTGTTTCCTATTTTTTCCGCTGACTTAGAGGGGAGATACACGTGCGGAGTTCTTGGTGTGTGTGTGTGTGTGTGTGTGGGCGTGTCCTGAGGACGCACACTGCACAGTAGAACAGTGAGTTACTGATTTATTTCATAAAATGTTAATTCTGAGTTTCTGTACAAAGTGTTGGGCAAATTGTATTCTGTGAATGAATGTATTTTATGTTTTATGTTATATTTAAATATTTCACCTTGAGTTTAATGCACTCAATGCATTATGTGGCTAAGTGAATGCATTTATTTATATTTGTTTTTTATTTTTCTCTGTTTAGAAAGGCCACTACTGTTGTCTAGTCTAGAGTGGTGTTATCTAACCTAGATGTCTAGATTTTGATGTACAGATTTTGGCTGTTTTACAGCTTTGGTTGTTGAGAATTTAGGTTCCTGTCTAGAAAGAAGTAACTGAAGCCTACCAGAGTGAGTGTGAACTAGTTTATAGCAGCTGTTTACATATTGTGGTATGGTTAAGTGGTACTATAGAGTACTGTTAAGTCACATAGTTGATTCAATAGGCAAAGGACGAGTAAGAAAGTTATTCCTGTGTTTAGTATAACCACCAACTGCCTTAACCTCTCGACTTTACATTATTAACGCTGTTCTCATTGGAGTCCAGTTGGGCAATTAAAACCCATAAAATTAATTGTGTGTTTGGCCTCATCATTCCTGGTCTGGCCACATATGTTTACATACATACATCTTCTATTTTACTAATGTGAATTAATGGAACTAGTACTGAATAGTTTGATCATAGTCTGCTCATAAGCTGTTGTTTTCAAACTAATTCCTTTGGAATTTCCAACAGTAACTCAAGATATTTCTCTACAAAGGTGGAGTATGCGTTTCTGGGGAAATACCATGATATGGAGTGAACAACAACACAGCAAGTGATAATGTTAGCAGTTGTTGGTTAGCAAACTGTCTAAGCTAACATCAGAGGAGGAGACGTTTTTAGAGCAGAACAGCAGCTCCAGACTGCAATACTCACAACTCTCCTGCTGCTATAGCTAACATCACAACAACAGCATGTCTTTGTGAGCTTGAAAGTAAGCTGAATGTCTGTGGGCAAGTCATTATACATTACTTTACACAGACATCATGGCTGGAACTTCTGTAAAAGTGTGTGACTCGTCCATACAACAGACTTTCTTAGGTACGTGCTCCTTGCTTTTGCTTGCATGACCTGAGTCCTCCTGTTCATTATTACCCATTTCTGACTAAACGTCACTCTCCTCCACGTTTGTTTATTGGACGGCACATGTGGAAGAAGGAACTGTGGTGAAGTTAGTTTTACGTTGGATATTTGACATAGCCAACTTTAAACTAACTTCACCTCAGTGCAACATGCTGCCCATAGCGACGCTAGACTCTTTTTACTGGGGTATGTGTCCCATTATTCATGCTCTGTGCCCCAGTAACAAGGTCAAGACACCTTGGTGATGTTTTTGGACGTGTAGAGCTTCGCAGTCAAGCTAGCAACAAAACATCTGCAACATCCGGTCAAGTTAGCAATAATAAAAATGCAATGTCCGGTTACGCTTTCAAAATAAAACTACTGCTACCATTGTGAAATGTCGCAAAAAAACCCCAGCAACTCAAAGGTGAAAGCGAATGTTTATAACGTTGATGATAGGATGACGAGGGACTATGCTTCAGGGCACAAGAATTTTCGGCAACAGCAGCTTGCCAGACTTTGTGTCTGAACAATGTTAGAGTGAATTACAACTTTTTATTACGTTCACCTAGGAAAATATAACCGCGTTGCGTGTGAACTTGCGTGCATTAAATTAAACTTGCACATTCCAGCAGCAACATAAGTGAGACCAGCCCAGACAAGACACAGGTGTGATAGCATTCCTCATAGTATTTTACATTTTAAAATGTATTAAAGGAGTGGCCCTGATGGAGCTGATAACATTAATGTCTAGCAAGGATTGTTATCTATAAATTACAGGTGCTATGCTGAAGTTTGTCATTTGCTGGATCATCAGCCAGTACGAGCACAGACCCAGTACAGACCTCTTTAGCAGGTCCCATAGACCCAGGTGAAATACAGGTAACCTGAGACAGTAGCCTACTAGCACAACCACAGTTCAGTCAGGACAACGTTATCGAATACTTTGTTTGCAGTATTTATTTTTGGTGGTGTGGCTCTGTTCTGGGACCCCCATGCCTATGCGGAGAGCCATGAGGAGCGGAGAGCAGCTCCTCGCCCTTCCACATGCCTATGTGGAAGGCCATAAGGCAGGGATGCATCAAGGGGGTAAGCAGTTTGAACAGTCAAGCCAACCAAAGCCTGCATGGAGAGCTCCATGTAGGCCCAAAAATGACGTCAACACCCCCTGACATCCCGTTGCACACGACAGATGTATACTGCTTAGATTATAACCTCTTGCTGATGATACACGGAGGCAACTTTCTGAGCATTGTTGCTGGGCAATCTTGCTACTGGCAAGTCTGACTATGTTTTGAATGGATAGCGGCGGGCGAGGCAGGTGGTGGAGTGGTGGGGGATTATGGTAGTAATCTTTACTCATTACCATTGATGGCAACATTGCCCAGCACAATTTCTCTAAAAGTTGCTCCGTGTATAATCAGCTTAAAACAACAATTCGGCCATCAGTGATGCTGCATTGGTGTTTGACAGGTGAGCTTTGTTAGTGGGCTGATTTAACAGTGAAGATCCGAGTCAGACAAACACACTGAGCCATGAAACCTTTTGTTGGTGCAGATATGCAGTTTCTGCCGTTGCTCTACGTCATTAAACCACAGTTATGCTGCGCGATCATGCGCAGTCAACAGGAAGAAGCCCTGTAGTGGTATTTTCCTGGTCCAAAACTGGCTTCACTGCTCCCCATTCAAATCTGTGGGGTGGCTTCGTCCAGAAATATACTGTCTATGGGAAGCATGCCTCTCTCCATTTAGCAGAAGATGAATAGATGGGTACTCGAGCAGACTGATGGTGGATGGATCCAAACAGCAAAGATGGAACTGTATACCTGCAACACGTCCTTTTATGGAGCACGGCTACATTTTGCAGGATTCAAAGCAGAGACTTATAAACACACATATGATGAAAGTATTGATACGCAAAACACCCACTGAGTGTCACAAAAGGAGGTGAAGTGAGACCATGCAGAATCATAAGTCTTTATGTTGGAACTTGCAAGATTGCATGTAGCGAGCAGTGGACAGTGTATAATTTTTCAGTTTCTTGGTTGATCTAGCACAGTTTGAATGAATGGGGGGCAGGTCAAGCTGGATGGCGCTGCCTCTGGACACAATTGGCGAAATTTCTGAAATTCAAACCGGAACAAGGTATCAACAATTCTATTATCTAAGCCTGGAATGTGAGCTGCTCGCACAGTGAAATTACCTAATACGGAGGACCACGTAATGCGCCTTACAAACCTATTAATTAAAGGCACTGATGAGCGCCCTTTGTTAATGATGTTGACAGTTGCTACATTGTCACAGAAAAACAGAATTTGTTTCCTTGACCAGTGTTTACCCAACCCAAGCTCATCTCAGGAGTCACATATACATGCTTTGGAAAAGCTGTGTCTATTGTACGCAAAACAGCGATTTTGCGTGTATATGATACGCTGCAGTTTGCAATAGTGTTGCAACACAAAGGAGGCTAACTCTACCTGCTAGCACGGCCGATGGGCACAAATGTAGGGTTAGCCGGTCGACGTGCATATATTTACTGACTTAGGTTTAGGCACTAACTTATGTGACGGTTAAGGTTAGGGTAAGTTGCCTTTGGGGGCTTTCAACTCCTTAAACAAAAACAGGTACTAGCGTTTCCAGTCATCCCGGGGCGTCATATACACACGCGGCCTGGATGCATCTCATACACTCGCACCTGGGGGTGTCTACTATACACACAAAATCACCGTTATGTGACGCCTGAGCATGACAACAGGCTGGTTTACACCACGTGAGACAGGCTATGACAATTGGGTACACATCCATTAGAGCGGTAGAAGCTGCATTAGCTGGCAAAGATGACAATTCTGTTGGCCATCCATTGGCAAACCACTGATTCTTGAAACCCCCCTTAAACCAACAGAATAGGCAGCATCTGTATATAACTTGATAGCAACTGAAGATTCTAGGCTCTCATTGAAAAAGAAGAAGAGATGCTGTTCCATTCGTTGCACAGATGGGACCAGAACCAGAGCTCGATCTGCATTCTGCATCCAGGCTTACCGTGACATGGAGTTTCTCCACTGATTTGGAGAGGTCTAGAAGCCTTGAAATCAAGGCGGAATAATGCGGATTGCGAAATTAAAATGCCTGAGCAAAGAGAGCAATCCTCACATGAGACTGCTACAGCATACTACATGTTTCTCATTACCTCTCTAAAATGCTTGCATTAGGTTGCTGTCTTGGGTGATGCCGAGAAATTCTATAGTTTTAAGCGGACCTACTGTTTTCTCTTCCAGATGGAGGAATTCCCTACTCCTCAAAAGTGTGTCTAAGTGCAGAGTTGCATCCATCTGGCTTTGAATTTGCGTGGTCCACTAGCAGAAAGTCATCTAGGAGATGAAGCATGAAGGGCAGTTTACAGTTGTTAAGGAGAATCCAGCAGAGCACCTCTGATAAGGTATTGAATATTTTTGGATTGCTGTGACAACTGAAGGTGAGTCTAAGAGAGAAATACATTTTCTTTCTCCTTTTAATGCCAAATAGATGCCATTGTGACACGTATAAAAGCATCACTTTGAAAGCATCTGTGATATCTGTCTTGGCTATCCATGCGCCTCTACCTGCTTCCTTAATGAACTTAATGGCGTTGTCGACAGAATTGTAAAACAGAGAGAAGGGTGCCGAGGGAATGTGACTTTTTTGCTGTGAGTTTCGTCATCAATGATTAGGCACTTTTTCCCGGAATATTTGCTGGTTGCTATACCTATAGGATTAATATGATTTGCTGAAAAGGGTGATATATCAAATGGACTGATCATGAATCCTTTCTTTACCTCTTTCTCCAGTCAATGAATCCACTAGCTCAGGCTCCTTTTAAAGCAGATAGTAAATTATTACAAACAAATGACACCCTTGGCAACCAAGTCAAACCAGCTCTGAACCCTTGAATCAGTCTTGTGATGAAATAATTGACAAAACAGCGGTTGGGATGCTTTCTCAGTGCCTTCCCCAGCTCAGGAACATTGACAGGGGTTGATGGCTTTATTTTTTTATTCTCTTTTCATGAAGCAGGTTCGTCTCGGTCACACAGATTTTGGGTGCCCGTCTCCACAGTAACTGCAAGCATGAATGAATTTACAATTCTGGTACCTGCATGCATTTTCATTGAAATTATGGCGCATAGGAGTTACTAGTGTTGACACCTTAGCCTCTCCAGTTTGGGTTTGGGAAAGGCTTGGGTGGTTGACCTATAAACACAGATTTTGGGCACAGATTGATGGAGTGAGAGGAAGAACTGCAGACTGAACAGGACAGCATTGATGCCCTGTGAAATGATTGATAATTCCTAGATAGGTGCCTAGCTTGGCTCTACGGGATGGATACACTTCACAAATTACATCTCTGAACACTCCAAAAGCCACATTAAATTCAGCCAGAGTTAAAGTTTTTGAAAGTCTGGGTTCGCTATCCTTCAGCGTCACTAACAGGTCTCCACAATCCAAAATGTGTCTCACTTATTTCTGAGCAAAGCAAGATTTTAACTAGATTTACTTCATTATCTGCTAGGATTAGGCTCCTTAGGTTTGGGAGAGACTGCAGCGACAGGAGGAAAGAATGGCGCTCCGATGGAGACTGAGACTGCACTTCCCAACGATCTCCACGGGATGGTGATGCCATCGATGCCTGCTGTCGTCATTCAGCATAGCCGGCGCAGGCCACCCATACGCTGGCCCTATGGTGAGGATTGCCCCGCTGATCCGGGAGAAACTTGGCTTGTTGAAGGTGCAGGACCAGACTCCAGGGCTTGGATTCTGGAGTTCATGCAGGCGAGTGATGACTGGATGCTGGATAGATGGGGTTGTCCTCTGCGTCCGCGGAGTTGCAGAGTTGCGGGAGCAGTTCTTTCTTTTCTCAGCGGCTTTCCTGGGAACAGATGGATTGGACAATACTGCAGGTGGGGGTTCAACATGGAGGTTTTCTTCGTACAACGCAAAAAGTTCTTTGTGAGAGGCTCCGACTGGAGCCGGAATGTTGTGAAACAAGGCTTCCAGAAGCCTGGGCACTGGCCATTCATTGATCCTGGGAGTCAGGGCTTTAGCACCTGCTGTTTTTCTTCCTCATGAGAAAGTGCCCTTTTTTTCTGGGAAAAAAAACAGAAGATGTCATAATACTGGGAGAGACCTTTATGGGATTAGAAATGGGAACACATAAGGTAGCATTTTTCGATAGGGGAGAGCGACTTAATAGATTATATGCGCTATGGTAGCATTTTTTGACAAGGCAGCATATATCGTCAGAACACAGGCAGATGGGAATGGCTCTCTCCTCGCTGATGGCTTCCTCTGCCATCTCTGTCGAGTCCAAGATGCAGTCAAACTGCCATGGATCTTCATCTTCATGGACGGAACTCGACATCACGAGCAGCAGGGTAAGTTGAAACGTAATCGCAGATCCGGTCATTTTCATGACATTTGCTGACGAGCGGCTCGCAGAGAAAGCAGCAAGGGTAGACAGGCTAGAGCGGGAAATCAGCTGAGCTGTCTGCTTATGTGGGCTGACGTGGGCTGCTATCAGGTGATGCACTGGGATTGTAAGCTGAGCTTGACTTTGTTGCCTGCCTGAACCAACGCTTTGCTTGTACAGCCAGCATCAGGTACAAGCAGCTCAGACAGGGGAAGGGGGCAAAGTGGGGGAAAATATAATTATTAAAGAACAGGAAGGAACAAGAAGGAATGGCCTCAGGAGGTGACCGCAGATATTTGTCTAATTTCATTAAACACTAGGGGCAAAGCTTTTTATTTAAACACCTCTAAGTGCTAATGATGTTTGCATTAAAAATATGAAGTATGACACATGTTGCCTCCAATGTTCCAGCAACTTGGGAAATGAACACTACACTGCAAAAATGTCCAATTACAACCAATACAGTCTAATGTATCCCTAAAACATTCTTTTCTATAGGATGGCAGCACAATGTTTAAGTTGCAAGATTCCTCTTGAGAATGTAGTTTGCTTTAAGTATTATTATTACACCAGGACTTTTCAGGACTTTTACATTTACAATTTTCGTTTCGAAACAGGTCAGTCTTGGCAGATGTTTTAAATTGATTTAAAGTGCAGTAAGTACCGTTTGCTAAGATAAAAAAAAATTTGCAGTGTATTCATCCCTGTCAGAACTGCCAGCATTTGTCTAAAATTTCACAGTGGTCTCCTCATGTATATTCATCTAAACCTTTAAAGATTTGATGAGAATGATGAATACTATCCCTCTGAAAAATATTAACCAGGACTCTTGCCGCAGCTTCAGTCAGTTTGAATTTAAAAAAAGATGAGGAAAGACTGTAATGTACTGTCCAGTAAAATTATGTTTTAGCTTATTAGATTAATTACAGACCCATTTTGATGAGCTCTGCTCCTACAGATAGACCAATGATGCATGAATATTCATCTCTTTTCTGGTGCAGAAATATCCTCATGTGGTGGTTTTATGTTTAAATCATGACTGTGAAAGAGAGGAAAATATAAGTGAATTCAGTTTTTAGCGATCTCTGTCGCCGGTCCCCATGGCAAGTTCAGAGGTCAGTGTTGATGCACTTTGAAAGCTTTAATACATGAACGCTGAAGGGTGGTCAGCACAAAGGAGGATCGCTGTAAATTTGAATTGCAATGATCGTAGTACCAGAATATGAATGTTATCTTGGTGTGTGTTCATTTTCTTTGTAGCTCTGTACTCCTCTCTCACCGAAGTCAGGTTTTAATGTATGCAGCCAGCCTGAGCGACATCACGAGAGCTCATCATTTAAAATCATTTGTCTTCTTGTGTAGTTCAGTAGGATATTAAATAAGGGATGAGACTGTCTCACGGATCACGGACTGTCTATCGGACATATCTGCATGGATGAAGGCTTGCTACCTTCAACTAAACCTCTCTAGGACTAAACTCTTGGTCATTCCAGCCAAGCAATCTATCCACCATAACATCAAACTACAAATTGACTATGCAACCATCACTCCAACCAAGGTGGTGAGAAACTTGGGTGTCATGATTGATGACCAGTTGTCCTTTTCAGACCATGTTGCTGCTGTCTCTCGCTCATGCCGCTTTGCTCTATACAACATAAGGAAAATCAGGCCCACTCAGTACGGCACCCAGCTTTTGGTACAGGCCATGGTTATTTCTCGCATCGACTATTGCAATGCCCTCCTAGCAGGTCTTCCAGCTTGTGCGGTGAAACCCTTACAAATGGTTCAGAACGCGTGTCTGGTTTTTGATCAGCCCAAATGACTCGTGTCACTCCATTACTCAGTGACCTCCACTGGCTCCCCGTGGCCTCCAGAATCAAATTCAAGTCACTAATGCTTGCATACAGAGTGACTACTGGGTCTGCACCCATCTACCTAAACTCCATAATACAAACTTACGTTCCTTCTCGGCCGCTACGCTCCTCGAACGAACGCCGCCTGGCTCTGCCATCCCTTCACACAAAGCAATCCCAGTCCCGGGTATTCTCATCTGTGACACCATGATGGTGGTGATCAGAGCAGGGGCGTCCCTCTCTAACTTCAAGAACCTCTTGAAAACTCATCTCTTCCGAGAACACTTCCTCTTATAACACCTCTAACTCCTAACCTCTAACATGCACTTCCTGTGCTCTTCTTCTTCTATCCCCTACAATGATCTTGTATTGATTGCACTTTTTGTTTTGATTGCACTTTTTGTTAACTCTTACTTCCTTCCCTAGGTATTTACCCCATTGATGTGATATGTACTGTGAGCTCTTACTAGTATGTATTGTCAGTTGTAGATAGTAGTTGATGCTCTGTTGATGCTTGTATGTTGTTCCTCAAATGTAAGTCGCTTTGGATAAAAGCGTCTGCCAAATGAGTAAATGTAATGTAAATGAGACACATGCCCCAACACGAACAGCCACATCATGGTTAAACTGGGTAACTGGCAGGTAAAATGGGTAACTTCAACTACAAAACAAAAGGGGGAAATGGAAAGTAAGCATTGAAATCATAAAGAATCATCAACATCATCAAGAATGGCTGAGTATAGCTGCCTCGGTGTTAGGTGCGCTTTGTTTTGTTTTGATTTTGTGTGTTAATTCAGTTTTTGGCTGTGATTCCCAGACCTCTTTCTCCAGGGAGGAGCTCATGAACATCAGGGGAACAACTCCAATGGATTTAATTCCAACTTCTCTCGCGTGATCAGTGGAATTATTGGACATTTTGGTGAAGGGTTCTTTCGCTGTCGTTCGCGCTGTGAAGTGCCGCAGGAGAGGAAAAAGAGCCGTGTGGCTCGTGCGTTTTCGCCGGCGGGGACTCCGTACATATTACATTGTTGTATATGTATATGTATATTATATTACATATGCATATTTCTCTCCAACGTGCGCTCACTGTGCAACAAACTGGACAAACTTCAGCTTCTGGAAGGGAAACAGATTTTTATTCATCTTCCGTTCTGTGCTTCACAGAGACGTGGCTGTGTGAGCTGATACCGCACTCCGCGCTGCAGCTGGCAGGCTTCCACCTGTACAGAGCGGACCGCGACACAGAACTCTCAAAACAAAAGGTGGAGGTGTCTGTTAGTGATGTGCGGATCGATCCTAAAGTATCAATATTTCTGATACCAACATTTCCTGCTCTAGGATTGATACTCATATAAAAGGATCGATATCTAAACTTAGTAATTTGGAGTGAGTGTGTGTTTTATCAAAAGTATCTTACTGTCACCAGGACGGTCTCTTTTCCTTCCGCCTGTCAAAGTCATGCTTGCGCTACGGCTCTGTGATGGAGCTTCTTTGAAGTGAGCCGCTGCAGCCCTTTACATTTCCCAATGTCCACGACGCACAGCGCATGCTGGCCGACCGGATACTGTGTGTGGAGCAGACAAACCAGGACTCCCTTGTTATTGTTCTCGGTGACTTTAACAGGGGAAATCTCAGCCAAGAACTCCCCAAATACAGACAGTTTATTAAGTGTCCAACCAGAGATGGGAACACTTTGGATCACTGCTACACCACAGTTAGCAGTGCCTATCACGCTGTCACACAAGCTCCACTGGGATTCCTACTTACAGGCAAAAACTGAAGCTCTGTAAACCTGTAGTAAGGACATCAAAGAAGTGGACTAGTGAAGCTATTGAGGATCTTCAGGCGTGTTTGGACAGCACTGACTGGGACGTTTTCAAGAAGGCTACCAACAATCTTGGATGAGTTTACAGAGGCTGTGACATCCTACATCAGCTTCTGTGAGGACACATGTATACCAACATGCACCAGGGTGAGTTATAACAATGACAAACCCTGGTTTACAGCTAAACTCAGCTAAGGTTGGAAAAGGAGGAGGCATTTAGGAGTTGTGACAGGGCCGGGTGCAGGGCGTTAAAGTACAGGTTTAGCAAGGAGGTGCGAGAAGCTAAACGACTGTACTCAGAGAGACTAAAGAACCAGTTCTCTGCAAACGACGGCACTTCTGTCTGGAAGGGGTTCAGACAGATCACAAACTATAAACCCAAAGTCCCCCACTCCATAAACGATTCTCGCCTGGCAAATGAGCTGAACCAGTTCTACTGCCGCTTTGACAGTCAATCGGGCACAATCCCCCGTGACTCCTCCGCTCATCTTCAGCCTCAGTCCACCACTTCTTACCCCCCTTCCTCAGAGCTGGCCAGTTCCACCCCCTCCCCTCCCCTCCTCTCTCCATCACAGAGAGGGAATTCAACTGTCTTTTCAGGAGGCAGAAACCCCGCAAAGCAGCTGGGCTCTGTCTCCCCATTCACCCTGAAGCACTGTGCTGATCAGCTGTCTCCGATTTTCACAGACATTTTTAACACCTCACTGGTGACATGCCATGTGCCAGCCTGCTTCAAAGCCTCCATCATCACCCCTGTCCCCAAGAAACCAAGGACCACAGGACTAAACGACTACAGACCCGTCGCCCTGACCTCTGTGGTTATGAAGTCCTTTGAACACCTTGTGTTGTCCCACCTAAAATCCTTTACAGACACACACCTGGACCTACTGCAGTTCGCCTACAGAGCCAACAGGTCTGTAGATGATGCAATTAACATGGCCCTTCACTACATTCTCCAGCACCTGGATTCCCCAGGAACCTACGCCAGGATCCTGTTTGTGGATTTCAGCTCTGCTTTTAACACCATCATCCCGGCCCTGCTGCAGGACAAGCTCTCCCAGTTGAACATGCCTGACTCCACCTGCAGGTGGATCACTGACTTCCTCAAGGACAGGAAGCAGCACGTGATGCTGGAAAAACATGTCTCTGACTCCAGGACCATCAGCACCAGTTCCCCTCAAGGCTGTGTTCTTTCCCCTCTCCTATTCTCCCTGTACACCAACAGCTGCACCTCCAGTCACCAGTCTGTCAAGCTCCTGAAGTTATGGATGACACCACCCTCATTGGGCTCATCTCTGGTGGGGATGAGTCCGCCTACAGGTGGGAGATCGACCATCTGGTGACCTGGTGCAGCCAGAACAGTCTGAAGCTCAACGCTCAGAAGACAGTGGAGATGGTCATGGATTTTAGAAAGAGCCCAGCCCCACCCTCCCCCATCATCCTGTGTGACTCCCCAGTAACCACTGTGGACTCCTTCCGCTTCCTGGGCACCATCATCAAAAGGCCCAGCAGAGGATGTGCTTCCTGCGGCAGCTGAAGAAGTTCAGCCTGCCAAAGACAATGATGGTGCACTTCTACACCGCCATCATTGAGTCCATCCTCACCATCTGCTACACTGCCAGGGACAAGGGCAGGCTGCAGTGTATCATTCGCTCTGCAGAGAAGGTGATTGGATGCAATCTTCCTTCTCTTCTGGACCTGTACTCCGAGGACTCTGAGGCGTGCAAGAAAGATTGCAGCTGACTGGACACAAACTGTTTCAGTCTCTTTCCCCTGGTCCATCAGGACCAAATCCTCTTGCCACAAAAACAGCTTCTTCCCGTCTGTAGCTAGCCTCATCAACAAGACCCGGGTCCTCCACTGACACTCCCCCCTTGCAAATGATACAAATGTCTCTGCACATGTAAATACTGTTTCATCTCGTGTCGTGCACAGACCTGGCACGTTGCACATATTTGTTGTTGATTGTTGATCTTTGTTGTTGTATATTTTTATGTTGTCAATTTATATATTTATATGTACACAATATTCTCTTCCGTTGCGTTACTTCTGCACGTCACAGACCCAGAATAATGCACATTTATATATCTGCAAAGTTGTTCTTTAATTCCATATTTATATATTTCTATGTTGTTGCTATCTGTTGTTGATATTATTGCTGAAAAGAATCGAAATAAGTTACTTTTGCAGTGTTTTTATTTTCAGCAAGATTAAGGACACTTCTTCATTTTATGGGTAACCAATGCTTGTTCACAATACTTTCTCACACAATTCCTTTAGAAATGATGATAAATGTCATACTACACGCTATTAATTGCCAGCTTGAATTTAAGGCTAAATAACTAAATTTTCCAGCTCCTGAGAAGATTGTTTTGGATTAATCTTAAGCTTTCCTCATGTAACCTGAGCTCCCCCAAGTGGACGGAATAAGTATTACATACCATCGTCGGAAATGCCGTTATATGTATAAATGTCACTCATTATTTATCATGACCAATAATTTGACAATTGTTTTCCTGTTACCAAATGCTTAAACTTAGAAAGGTACAACCATTTGACCATTGAGGTTTGATTGTGGAAAATATTTGATTATAATACGCGCAAATAGATTTTCTTTATAGACATATTAAAAGTTTAGAAGACCTGCTCCGTTTTCCATTGCAGACAGTACCCAGTGATAGTGATTTGGCGCTATATAAATAAAATTGAATTGAATTGAATTGAGATTGAGTACGTAGCTTGTCGTCATAGCGACACCACACACAACTGCCGAGACGTAATGTTCAATGCGACACACACACCAGCGATCCACACAGTGTTCTCTTTTTTAAGTTAAAACGTTTCAACATTACTCAGAATGTAAAGACAGATAAGCGGTATGAAAACCTTCCAGCTGTGTTTTCCTCTGCCGTTGTTGCTGCAGCGGCCTGTGTGACGGCGGGAGCAGAGGGCTCTGTGAGCGGGCGGCTAGCCGGCCTCACACGCTCCTCCCGCGGGTTGCCACAGGCTTCCCCTGCAGCCACTTGCGGAGCTCCTCAACTCTGACAATATTCAAGCACATTTTTGTTCCGCCATCACTTCTCGTAAAACTGTCAATATTCGAAATCTACACAGACTTCTCACCTCAAAACTTCTCAGAAGTGGATTTAGTTATGAAATTCCATACGAAAACTGTAAAATATAATACTTTGTTGCTGGCCTCTGTCTGGTGCAAGCAATGATGATGCAGTGAATAGTGTATATTCTCTCTGACCAATCAGCAGTCTGTCGTGTTTTCACATTACATTTTAGTATCCCTCTGCTTGCTTGGATTGCGATGGAGGTGAGGTGATAAGAAAAAAAGTACCTGGAAGCAGGTACATGTACAACATTTCTACAATGGAAAACCAAACAAAGGCGAGTCGAGCCAAAGGGCCTCCGCTCAGACTAGCTTGGTTTGAGGACGAGCCTGACTCCCTAGCTGCTTGGCAAGCTTTATGACGCGTTTTCATTGTGATGTCACAAGTAAAGGAAATGAAGGGCTGGACTAAAATGGCTGACGATGATGTTGTCTCTCTGACATTTCTCTGACGTTGCTGACGTACTGCGGTAAGCGTGTCGACTCATTTCCGTTTCCGGTGCTTGTGTGTTGGTAGCGTGTTGTGCTGCTCTCGCTAAATACCAGTTACATTTGTTAGATTACAGCGGCCAACTGTCCGCTAAATACTTATTCTTACAGTAATTTTGCCTAAGCACTCACAGTTCTTGCCATCTTTTAGTGACTGCTGTTCAATGTCATAGTTGTTCAAAAGATGTAGCTAACGCTACAGTTCTTTAGCTTAGCTGTTAGCGACATTAGCTCAGCAGCTAGCGATGGCTTCTCCTTCTCCCTCTCCTATTTTCTCCTGCTCGGTGTGTCAGATGTTCAGTTACTCCTCTGCCTCCTTTAGTGGTAATGGTACGTGTAATAAGTGTAGTTTATTTTTAGATATCAATTTAGAGGCGAGGCTCAGTGATTTAGAAGTCCGGCTCCGCACCTTGGTAGATCAGTCTTTATCTACTGTAGCTAGCCAGTCCCCGGTAGTCGGTGCGGAACGGCCTGAGTTAGTCTCTGGTAGCCGTCCCCCGGCATCTCCTGTGCAGCCAAGAAGGGGTGGTTGGGTGACTGTCCGAAGGAGGAATAGTCGTAAGCATTCAAAGCCCGGGGCACCATCAACCTGTTCACGTTTCTAACAGATTTTCCCCACTCAGCGACACACCCGCTGAGAAACCAACTCTGATCATTGGCGAGGGCGATATTGAGTCTCCCTCCCTCCATCCCTCCCCTCTCTCTCCTTCCATCCCTCTCTTTTTCTCTCTGTTCCTCTCCTGCCCTCTTACTCTCTGTTCCTCTCTCTCTCTCTCTCTCTCTCTCTCTCTCTCACCCCAACCGGTCGAGGCAGATGGCCGCCCACCCTGAGCCATGGTTCCGCTCGAGGTTTCTGCCTCTTAAAAGGAAGTTTTTCCTTGCCTCTGTCACCTAGTGCTTGCTCTTGGTGGGAATTGTTGGGCTTCTTTAAATAACACCACAGAGTATGGTCTAGACCTGCTCTTTTATGAGAAGCGCTGTCAGATAACTGTTGTTGTGATTTGGCGCTATATAAATAAAATTGAATTTAATTGAAAATTGACTACAAATTAGCTGTTTTCAAGCGGTTCAGAGCAGTGCTTTCTTGGGAGATGGGAACTCCCTTTGGGCTGGACTTTGGGCTTTTTCACTTTGCAAACCTGTTACATGCACAAAAAAGATATATAACTCAATAAAGGAGAGGGAAAATGCAAAAAGCATAATATCACCTCTTTAATGTCAACTGTATGTTTGTCTACGTGTAGCACCTTATCACCACAGCAAATTCCTCATATGTGTAAAACACTACATTGTAATAAAGCTCCTTCTGATTCTTCTGATTCTGAACAAATGTGGGACGGCTGTGGCTCATCAGGTAGAGAGGGTTGTCCACAGCACAGGGTTGGCGGTTCAGTCCACGACACCTCCTGGCCACATCTAGGGGTATAAGTGTGTATATGGGTGAATGAGGAGAAAATTGGATAAAAGCACTTTATAAATGCACCATTTACCTTTTCATATGAAGTGCAGTGATTACTATATGGTATAGTGTGCTAATTGCGCTTCACATTTCTTACCCCTTCTTACCTTCTTCTCTTTTGCTAACTAGAAGTCATTCAATCTAAAATGCATTTTTATCAGTGTCTGATGTTCATCTTGGCATCTCCTGTGATGTTAAACGAGCCTGTGTAGATGACAGGCAGTTGTATTGCACTACTGCAGGTACAAAATAAGGGACTTTAAATGATGGCTGCATGTGCAGCATTTTGATTCTGGCGGTGATGAGCAGCGCTGCCAGGTTTCTTTATGAGTGCAGCCAGCAGGCCTGCGGTGCCTCCAGGCACTCTGTCAGAGGTGTCCAAAGCTTTATGGGACAGAGGTAGATATGGAAGCCTGAGAGGCTCATCCAGGGGTTGTTATGGATGTTGTATAGGAACTCCTTCCCCCTGAGGACACAAAGTGGATGTGAGAGAAAAAAATGTGTTTGTGTGTGTGTGTGCACGTATGTGCGCATGTACTTTTCGAGAATGGATGAGGCTTTGGCTCTGAGACAGTGGAGTAGGAAACAATGCTCTCTTTCCATCACTTGAGGGCTGAACCTCTGAGGACAAGTATCAATGTGTGTGTGTGTGTGTGTGTGTGTTCCTACCCTGAAGCCAAAGCCTTGTATCCTGACAGATGTCTCTGTCTAACCTGCTTCAGTGTGATGTCATCATCCTGAGACAGCTGTTGAGTGTTTGTTTGACCTCTCCGGGGTTGGCAGAGGCATCAAAATGGAAGAAAACTGAAAGTGTATTAAAAAGACATAAGATGTGAGGAGCAGGAAAGAGATACATGATGAATGTGAGCAGCTTGTCAGAAATCATTGTCTCATATGATGACAGTGTACGTACATCATTCATGTGCAGGTGCAGATGTCCATTTGGTGGTACAATATTAAGTATGCAGCAGTACGTGTGAGCCATTTCCAGAAAAGTGTCGTTTCAACTGAGGTATTTCAGCTGAGGAGTGTGTGACAACTTGGGTTTTGAGTATGAAATCATAAACTGCTTCTCCACTGTCAGTGTCATCTGATTCACATCAAGTGTTCACTCCATCAAGTGTAAAATCGTGAGGGTCAAAATGTCAATGGCTGTTGCCTGCAGTTACATTGGTTTAAAATCTGGCTGTGTATCTAGTGTACTGACTAAATTAGATACTGTAAATCTACATAAAATGTTCTCCAAGAAGAAAAAGTAATGTCAGTCTATTGCTGGGACTCTGCTGTTGTTTGTCTGAGTTCAATTTTTGTTTACCTTTGAGCATAAACAGAAAAACATAACATACAAATGTAGCAGGGCATACTGATGAGTATGGTGTTTTTCAGCTCTGCTCCGGTTACATTCTACCACCTTACCATGATGCTGATAGCAATGCTACAGGTCACGCTCAGAAGAATTCAATGTCTTTTGTGTATGCTAATGTGTGTTTTTGTGTTGTTTGGTAATCTTTTGAATGATTTAACACGCGATGTTTATAAATGTGTAAGATAGGTGGCACTTGAAATAAGTGTCCAAGGTCGACATATCACATGCACATGATGAGCATCTTCACCTGTTTTACAACACATGATGATGTTACGTTGCAATGTTGTGTAATTAATGAACTACCTTTGAAGTACAATTGGTTACCAATTCAGCAATAATTTCTGGTGACAATATAATTTCAAATATTAAAATCACTGATGATTTTAGCTGTAGTTAAATCATTAGATGTCAATGTCAACCATGTGTGAACCAACTAATTCACCAGATCGCAGTCTTTTCGGTATTTTGACTGAGAACTGTTGTCATTTCTCACTAGCAAGAATACTAATCTTCTCTTCTTTCTCTCTTCACATTTCATCCTCATCTCTCCTCTTTCTTAGGCCACACAAGGAGAGAAGAGCGAAGGAGATACGTTTCAGTGTCACAATGCCCCCTGGTCAGTTTCTCTGCAACAGTCCCTCTCTGTCAGCGCTGCTGCTGCCCTGGGATTCAGTAGGATGAAGGCCAGTTTGCAACTGACAGCTGCTTGATCTGCTGTTCACCTCCAGCTGGATGGATTTGCACGGCTTAGACTGTTAGTTAGTTAAATGAAGCCCTGAAGGAGCATGAATGAGCTAGCCTGCAGCAGCAGCAGCACTCAAAAGCAGCCAATAGAGGAAACCTATCTTCCATTCAGAGAGTAAAAACAGATTGAGATACTTTCTGCTGTCACCTCTGGAAACAGGGATGATACAGGAACAGAGTACCACAGAGATGGGGCCTGTATGCACAATTAAACAAAACATTTCAAAAGCAGCCCTTCAGTGCAGCCATTAATAGAGTCTTATCATCAATTAAAAACTAGATTATTGTCAGATTTTAGACAGGGTTGCAGGGTGATTGGGCTCGTCCACACAATTAAACAAAATGTTTCACACTGACTGCTTCGATTCACTGCACGTTCTGGGTACTGAGTGGGGAAGCAAATAAAATACAATAAAAACAGTAGCAAAGCAAGACTCTTGTGACATAGACTAGCTATGTGAATACGATTATTTAGATTCAGGTGCTGACAGAAGAGTGACAACGTGAACGTCAACAACCAGAAAATCCGATCAATCTGATTTGAAAAATCGAATGCTGCTGGGTGAACAATAGATGAAGCCTCTGAATTGATCATGGTTACTGTAAACTGTCAAAAACAAACAAACAAAAAAAAACATTTTCAACTGCAAAAGCAAAAACATTTTTATTTACATGAATGATAAAATTATGATTTTAAGAATTTATGAGTTTTAGTTATAGACTGAAGTGAGTTTAAAAAGGATATTGCTTTTTTAACATTCAGTTTACAGTTCTCAGTAAAGTAGTACAATAGTGACCTCCCAGAATTGAAATACCTGGTGGAAACCTACAACAGTTCAGGGTGGCATCTCCACTGGCACCAGATAGCAATGGCGTTTTTTCTTTTTTTGCTAAACTAAATCTTTGAATGATAGCCCTAATGTTGACATAACAACTGAACGGTAATCATTACTCCATCATCCTGAGTCGACTTAATTGGCTGTCACTCGTCTTCGCTTTGCAACTTTAAACAGAAGTGTCACTTTATTGACATAATTTATATGGATAAAGAGCCCCTTACAGTTACCTCCTGGCTGGAATGAATCAACTAATCTCTCACACACACACATGCACACACACACAGACACAAGCTACGCACAGTCTCACCTCTAATTTCCCATTATCATCCTGCAATACTTTTGAATTATTCATGGAATGCCCTCATTGTAGGGAGAAAGTGAAGAGAGGTGGGAAAATGGAATTGAAGTGGGAAGGTAAGAGGGAAAGAGAGAGGGATATAGAGGTGACAAAAACAGTGGAAACAAAGAATTGATGAAAAGGAGAAAATGATAGGAGGTAAAATGCAGGTGGAGAGTCAAGAAAGGAGGGGGAGAGACAAGATGAATAGAGAGCAATCAGAGAATGAAGAGATAAATAGGAGATGATGGGCAGACCACAGTGGGAGGAAACAGTTTTCTGCATGCAGGAAAGGTAGATCAGATGTCCCCGGGAGTGGATGAATAAATCAGACATCAGTCTGTCAGCTCATAAATTGTTCCAAATTAGCAGAGCTTTCATTTAGCATATGCCCGCTTAAACTGAAAAAGAAAGGATGGGGAGGTGGAGTGCAGGGGTACAAAGATTTACTTCCCTTTTTTCCCCCCATCCACATGATTCTCTCCACCAACTGTAAGTGAGCCTGAGGACTTGTGCCTCTAAACTGAGTCCTGTCTGAATATTCATTGGCTTGATTTGCATAGCCCACTAGCCCACAGATGGTGAAAACAGATGCTCGTTACGGCAAGTGTCAGTTTTCAAAAATTTGCTTTCATGACAAAACAAATAAAGCTATACAGGAGGATGGAGCGACTCAAAGCCTCCTGGCAGAGCTGCCAAGTGTGTGTGTATGTGTGTGCGAGACAGTTGTCGCAAGAGAAACTTTGAAGCATTTGTGTGTATGTGTAGTGCATAGTCCATGTCTATACATGTGATATATGTTATATCACAATTGTATGTACAATATAGGCATCAAAAACATAACTGCAGGAGTTTTTATTTGCACTGATTACTAAGAATATTCGGTAAAAGCTCTCCCCTTGGAAAAACAACAAACATTTATTGAATATGGTGTCAGCCTGGAAGAGAGTTAAATAATATTTATTGTCTTGAATATCCCATTAAGCTTTGTTTCAGCCAAACAGCAGGGGAAATGCTTAATGGTATAAACAGTATTTCTTAAACTATAGACAACTGTATCTGTTCTGTACCTGTTTACATTTTAACTGGCAAGACAGAGACAAAAGGCATAAACATAGAAAATCGAAAGGAATCAAGGACCGTTTAATCATCAGCATTGCATTCTGGACTGATCAGAGTTAAAGGCCTGAGGGCAGACAGACACAAGGCTAAGCAGAAACAAAACATTGCCGCATAACACACTTGTTCTCTGATTCAGAAGTCTTTCTTTGCAATATTTCACTACTTTACATGACTTAATTTTTCACCTGAGGAGTCAGTCTCACCAGCACAACTCAGTGAGTTTCTCTTCATCTGTTGTGACAAGTACAAGACTGCAAAGAAAACATGCTATTACAAGTGAAGAAGTCAAAGTAAAAACATAAATAGGAAGTGGTGTGCTGCAGTGCGTCGCCCTCACACAAATGGATGAGTTGTCTATTTTTAATTAATAACTTAATAAAGACAGGAGCTGAGGAGAAGAAGAGCTGCTAAGGGTGCCGGGATATGCAAGCAGGGAGCATGTGGAGTTTATTTTTTTATATCTGCCTTGTAGATACAGGCACAAGTGAAATAGTAAAAAGTACAGTGTAAAGCTAGCAACAAACTAATAAATAATGCATGTAGTTGGGCCAACATTGTATTGAAGTAGAAAACAGCCTTTTTATCTGAAAAAAAGGCGTTTTTTCAGGGGTGGCAAAGCTAGAAATAGGACAGTGGCATGATAAGCTTCGAACCGCCACCAGTCTGGGGTTGTATATAGAGAATAATAGGAGAGGATGTTTTGACATGTTGAAATTTTGACCTGATGATGGCACTAGAGGTAAATTCACTAACATTTCCATCCCTAGAGCCATGCTGATAGCGTGGCTAAAAGTGCAGATTTTCTAGTGTGTTAACTGCCCTCGATGCTGGAAATAACAACAGTTGCATCGTGGTGCATGCACCTGCCTCAGTGCCAATGGTGTGTGTTTATGTAGAAAATAACCAACTGTCTCCTACAAATTAGGTTAACATACTACTAATTTATTTGCCAATCATGTTTAGAAATTCATAATATGTAATAGCATTAGGTCAAAACTTTTTAAAATGTGTATTTTGTTAGCATGTTTAGTTGAATCACAAAGTAAGCATTTCGTAAGTAGAACTTCTGCTCATGCTGCGTCTATGAAAATAGGAATAAATTACTCTATTGTTTTGTACTTGGTCATTAGGAGGGTTGGTGGCTGTAAAACGTTAGGTCACCCCTTCATCCCAAGCTATATGCAACCGCAGCAGAGCACTCCAACACACACACACACGCACACACAAAAACACAAACACACAGAGAAACACAGTGAGCGGCTCCAGCTCAGCTCCAGTAGTTTTGTGCTGTGTGTGCACACAAATGAAAATGCTTCCTGCAGAACAATTCATTTGCCACACCACAGTTTCCTCTACTGCACTGCTGGTAATGAGTGATTTTACACACTTTCTCTCTTTCTTTTTGGTTTAATCCCTTCTCTTTTTCTCTCATTTTTAATTCAATCTCTCTGTTTCCCTTTTTGTTATCCGTCATTGCTTCCTTTGCTTTACATCCCATTCTCCATTCATTTTTAGTTTTTCTACATCTACTGCATTCAATGATGTTGGAAATTCCCATCAGAAAAAAATGCTACAAAACAGATGTTCAAGTCCTAGTGGAAAATTCAGTAAGATTCCTTGAGGTCTCTATGTTGTACCTGATGTCAAGCGTTAACACGATTCTGCTCAGTAAAGCTCCACTAATCAATATTTTTAACATTAACAATGACAACAAATGACTACATGTATAGTGAAAAGGGCCTAAGCATTTAAATTTAATTTGTACATTTGTTTCAAGCCTATGTTTCTCATCTAGTTTTAGCCATGCTAGTGGCATGTGTGTTGGATAGCAATGTTGGCCGTTCGTTTTTGGATTGCCATGAAATATGGTACAGACATCCATGTAACCCTTAGGAGAAATTGTAATAACTTTGGTGATCCTCTGACTTTTCATTTGTTGCCAGCATACTGTGAAAATTTTATTTTGTTCAATACTTTGGTTTATTACCTGCAAAAGTGATGCTATTCCCATCAGCCTCACCTGTACTTTGGTTTGGTGTTAATTAGCAAGATGGCATGCTAACATGCTAAGACAGTCAAAATGGTAAACCATTTATCTGCTAAACATTAACATGTAATTGTTAGCATTTAGCTCAAATCACAGCTAGCCTCATGGCCAATTGACCGTTCGCTAAGCCACGCCCCGAATACGCAGCTGGCCAATCACAGCACAGTATAGGACTCGCTCTGACTGTGGTCCGACACTTTCATGGCTGCGCTCCATTGACTCTAATGTAAAATGAGTCATTTTCTTGCTTTTTTGCTGTATTTTTCCAAGATATGGTCAAAGCTGTTCCTGGGGCACTTTTAATAGTTAAAGTCACTACCCAGAGAGGTTGAAAGGAGAAGTACGATTTATTCACTTTCCAAAACCTAAAACAAATCCAGTTGGCTGTCTGTTGTTTCTAATGTAATGTTAGTTAGCTAACACTAGCTAACTTACTACTGAATGTAACGTTGTAGCCCTACTGTTCTGCTTTTTAATGAATAGAGACCTGCCCAGCTGTACAGAAGCAGTGTTGATCCTTAATATCGTCCTCTTTCTCAATAGTAAATAATAATACGGTGGTTCACTTTTACTCTGTCATCAGTAGGCTTGAGCTTCTGTCTTTATTTTTTTCACGTCAGTTTGACAGCCTGAATACAACCTTCAAATGCACAATGCAACTGCAAAACTGTCTGCTTCTCTCTGAGATCACTTTTTCCAAAAATTAGACAATATTTCTCCAGGGACTGCAGTAATAGACAGTGGCAGTGCCGTGCTAAAAGTCCAACAGGTCCGACAGTTTGTAGGACTTAGCAACAGTAACTAAGGAGGGCGTGGCTTAGAGAAGAGTTAATTACAGTAATACTGTCAAGAGCTTGTCATGCGTCAGTGTCTGCGTTGCGCTGCAATTAATTGGGGTTTCTAAGTTCCGCTGTGTTGAGTTTCTTCGGTTTTGTTGGTATAGGCTACTACAAACAATGGCGACTGAAAGTGAGCGGATCATGTTGGAGTTGGAGCAGATCAATGTTGAACAGTAGTTACTTTTAGTAAAATTACTAAAGTACAGAAACAAGAAGGTTTCAGAGTATATGGTATGTATGACCCTTAAACCGGTTGAGACAGAAAAAGGACAAGCCAGAAATGCGTAACAGGAAATGCAATGCTACCAAGCCAAACAATGACAGTTCTTGAGGTCTGAGTCGCCGCAACATTACATCTTTGTGGAGGTGCACGTCAGGCTACACAGGGACTGCCTGTGTAGCCTGACGTCCTCTGTTTGGTAAATGTCCTCAAATAACTCATTCTCTTACCATTTTTCACTCTTTTTTTCCTCCCCTCTCCTGGTTCTCAAGCAGCTTGTCCCGTCCCGTAACGCTGCCACAGCGTGTAGCCATTCTTTCGAATATTAATTAAACACCCTTATGTGTCATCAACCCCTCTGGTGAGCAACTCACTCTTTAATTAGACCTGATGAACGCAAGGGAGAAAAACAAACACACCTCACTGGTTTCTGTACAACTGCACAGGTGTGTGTGAGACTGTGGAGGTGTAGTTGGATAAAGTCAATGTCTCTCACTGATTCTCTGGTTGTGCATCTGTGTTTGTATGTGCATATCTGCTGCTCAGTTTCTTAGGAGGGTCTCTGCAGACTTGTTTTGTGTGTGCATGTGACTACTGTGAAAACAGCCAGTTGTCTTTCTGTCTAGTGTGTGTGTGCGTAGTTTCAACGTGAGTTCTGTTTTTGCATACAGGATTAAACCACAAAGTGTTGCTCTTTTACACCTTCAGTCTCATGCTTGTCATTACGCTTTTATTCAGGGATTTTCTAATTGTGGCCTTGAGATTGAGGGAGCATCAACACGCCTGTGCTAATATTTCACTGTTGCATCATTCACAGCTAAAAAGATAACATGAAACTTGACAGTGACTGTGAAGCTAAAATTACGAAGTCTATGGCTTTGTAATTTTAGAGTTGATGTAACCCTCTGATTGTTGTGTCAGGTGATGTTTAGCTAATTCAAAATCTGCTCATTTTCCTCAAAAAGTGTGGTGAAATCATGAGTACAACTAGAGACAACAAGAACCATCACTGCATCCGTTCAGTTTAATTTATCTGGAATGGTAAATGTGTTGCTTCCCTCATGAGGTACTGATGAGCCTTAAATGGTGCAAATCTAAAGGTGCTATAAAATTTAAAGGCAATCCATAAATCTCAACAGCTTCTACCCTGCCAATCAACTCACCCATCTGTTCATTTCAAACAGGGCATGTCTAGGAAAATGCAAGACATACAACAGTAATTTGAAACTACCCCCAAGAAGTGAAATCACATTGTAAATACAACCTCCTAAAATAGCAGCAGCACTAAACATACCGCAAAGATTGGAGGTGATAAAATTATTTGAAAGCAACATATTCTCTTCAGTCACTGGTTCCATCAGTTTAGTTTGACCACATTTATAAAACACAGATCTAAACTTTATAACATCTATCAGTTGAGAAAACAGGACATAAAAAAAAAAAATTTGAACGTATTGCTGAGTATCAGTTTGTCATTTTTTGTACATTTTGAATAAATATGCCATTTCTATTTTTGTAACTATACACATTTAAGTCAGTTTCTAAACGTTTCTGGTCATAGAAAATCAAAGGCAAGTTAAATCATAACAATTCCTTCAGCTATACAGCAGAATTCAAGTTAAAATGAGTGGTTGACGTGGACACTTTTAGCAGGATAGTGCAGTTCGCTGGACATGTTTGTTCTGGGTTAGGGGATTTGGCTGTCCTTCCTTTCACTCCAGCCAACTTAGCTCCAGAGCAGAGGCAGCAGCATGAAGCCCAGAGTACAACTTTTGCCAAATTTCCTCCACCGGTAGCTTTGTTTTCCCCATATAGCCTCCTCTCATTTCCTACACTGTCCTGCACCAGGAGCATGCCAACTTTTTGGATGCATACTTCTATCTTTTTCTAAATGTGCTGCAGTATTGGTTTGGCGCCACAAACGTTGCAGATTTAACTAGCTTTACTTTGAATTTGTTAACTGCAAACACAAACTGCGTGTTTAAGCTTTTTGAGACTTCTCCACCAGGGCTGGCACCACGACAACCCAAAGTGTTCTTCAAAATTGGAACATTTTCTGGTCTGATTTGAGGACAGAAGACAAATGATTGTCACTCCTCCTCACTACTTGAGAACAAAGCCCTCTTTTTAGAGACAGATACCTTTCACAGAACATTAGAGAAGAATGAAGGAAATAAGGAAATTTCATGAAACATTCAAAAACACAGACTACTAGGACAGTTGTCTAGAAGCTCAATTTGATGCCCAGTTATTTTACATTTGGACTTTCACTGTCATAGTGTCTGTTTATAATTAAAAGGATTTTGGTTAATCGGTGGTGTCAAGTAGCATTGCGTCTTTTGAAGTGTTAATTGAACAGGTGGACCTTGATGATCGAACAGGTGTCAGTGTTTTCACACAGTGCAAATATGATGAAGGTCAAAACCTTGCCTTGATTTTTGGCCATGAGAGTGTTTTTGTAATTATGACACACTTAACTTAGTCAGTCCATGCCTTCTATACACTACATATATTTGAAAGCATCACAATTTTTACCTCAGTGGAAAGCATTCAATTCTGACCTAGAAATATTGAATATTAGTGTGTAAACCTGTAGTGAGTGGTGGAAAAGTGTGTTGCATTCACATTGCAAATTAAATGAACTCAAATCACCCAAACTGCTTTTGTTGTTTGTTAAAATACTGAAATCGGTTTTATGATCAATAATTAGTCTGCCTGCTGTCATTCTTAGAGGACAAGTCTGTTTTGAAAAGTGACTTAGCCAGCAGCAGCACATTTGTCCTCTATCTATGGAAAAACATTGGATAGTGTGCTGTGTAAACGACTCATTAGAGTCATTACAGCCACAATTTAGCATCCTGACTGATTTTCAATATGTGGCCACATCCATACAACACAACAAATTAAACAGTGTTATATCGTAGGTGTTGATTTTTCATTAACAGTATTTTTCAGTAGCAATTGTTTGGAGAAGACAAGTGTGGATTGGAGTGTTGTTTGTCCACTCATGGAACTGAAAAGCTTGAAAGGGTGTAAACATACATAAACAGTGACACAGTGTTGACTTCTTTGCTCTCAGAGCTAAATTAACACTAATGATTCTGCAAAAATACTGAGAGCTACAAAGAAAAAAATGGAGACAGAAGCAGAAACAATAGCGATACAGATCTAAATTAGCCTAACTCAGTGTCAGTGAATGTAATGTTTATGCAACAAATGCTTACAAGGAGTGACAGAGACAATGTCTACAGGCTATTCAACAGAAAGAGTAAAGAGCGTTTATTTTTTTTTTTTACCCATTATCTCTGCGGTTATCTTTGCATTTGCCAAAAATACCTTTCATGACTGTCGTTCAAAGAGATGAAGAGATTATTTCATTACAGCGCCTGAGATGCCCTCAGTACAAACTTTGGGAGTGAAAAGTGTTTCTGTCTGTCTGTAGGATCAGCAGCACATCTGGCAGAGCTGGAGACGACATGTCACCTCCGCCTCCTCCGCTCGCCCTGACAGTCAGGGGCTAATGACCTGGAAGGATACACTGTCCCACTACATATGGCCTCGCTGCCTGTCTGAGCCTGTGTTCTGTGTATGGGTGTGAGTGCACATGGGCGGATACCTAACTCTTCACCTACAAATGCTTTCTCTATTTGTGTGCGTGCTTATGTGTATAGTGTGAATGTGCATCTGCATTGGTGTTTCTGTGTTTCTGTGTGGGTAGTGGCCTGGGACCTTTTCTCCAGCGCCTGGAGAGTCTCAGTGCATCTGGGCCTGTGGTCCTCACTGCTAGCCGAGTAATTAGGACAGGACATGCTGACCAGTAGCACCCTCAGCTGGGACCACTGACAGAACAAGGACAGATGAAATTATACACCTGGATGCTTCACAGGGTTTTTTTGTGTAGTTTGGTGATCTAAGACCTAAAGTTGGTTTTTGACCCATTTAAAGGACAAAATTAATGTCACCTCATGTCACAACTGGCCATCGTGGAAGGTTTCTTGGACTTTCCCAACTGCTTTCTACCGGTATTTTGTTGAGGCAGAGTGCTCTTTTCAAAGGTCACCATAAATAACTCAAACTCCGTGGGATAGGTTTGCAGTGCTTGTTGTGCCAGATGGTAAAATGACGACATTCAAACAGTTTGAATTTGGAAACCTGTATTATTATTGCCACACATAATCAGAGAATACCTTTGTTTCAGTTTCAAATAAACACAGAAGTTGACTGAAGTGTTACATCACTTAGTTCACTGACAACATTAATGGTAGTGAGAATAATCCAATTATTTCAAACTGACATCTTGCAGCACTAATGACACATGTAAATGTATTAGCAGAACAACAGTTAAAACAACATGTGCAGTCTTTCTTCCTGCTACCTGCAATCAGGACTTAAAGGTCAAACATACCACCATAGATTTGCTTTCATTTATTCTGTCTATTCATACTGCTCAAGTTGAAGATGGACTGAGCTATAGTGGAATTATGTGATGTGCAGTCAGACCAGATTTCGCCTAGCAAAAAGCAGGCAGGGCAATAAATAGTGTGTGTAGGGTTGGAAGTATAAACTGCAGGAACAGTTAAGTAAGAGGAAATGCAAGTTAACCTTTTTTTATCTGTTACAAATTAGGGAACACAAATCTGTTAAAGTAGTTTGTTTTTTAGTTTGTAGTTTGTTTTGTTAAATATGTCCCACAATGATGCCTGTCAAAAGAGTGGCACTTGCATGCAGTGATGTTGGTGTGTGCATGGGTCATTAAGCTATAGAGTGACACGCACATTGTGGAAGAAAGGGTGAAACTCACCTGCAGTAGATGACCTTTTATAAAAGTTAGAGAACATCTGGGTGTACTTGCATATGCTCATAGCCAAAGTTGAAATAAAGAAATATCTAGGCATCCTAGATAACTATTTTTTCTTTGTTTTTGAATATTGTTCCTGAAGATGTTTATCTCACCCCTGTGCTTGCCCGAGCAGATGGCAGGTTCCAGATGAGGTGAAGCTAAAAAAGGTTAAAATGTCAACATCAATAGATGTTATGATGTTAATGTAAAGTGGGACAGAGGAGGAATCAGAGAGCAAAATTGGAAATGAATAAGATGAGAGGATTTGAAAAATAAACACATAAAAAAAAAACAAAGAGGAAAAGTTAGTCAAGTGATTCCAGTCTGACAATGAGGAAAGAGGAGATGTGTCTTGTTAAGATGTTGCCTGTGACACACACAGACGGGATTTTCAAGGATCCACATGAGGTCAAAAAGTTTGCAGGAGCAAGATGACTGACAGTATTCTGAAAAGGGGTGAAGGAGGACAGAAATTCAGTGTGTTTGACTTTTTGAGGGGGAATTACCGGGGAGAGTGTATCTTGAGGATGTGTGTTACAGGGTGAGGCCTTATAAGAGAGCTTTTCTCAGATGTTTCTGCTGTTGGGAAAATGTACATGTTGCTGCAGTATGTAGAGAAATATGAAGATGTGAGGACAACTGCAGTGTGGAGGAGAGCAAAGAAAAGAGTAAGCAAAGTGCCTGCACAGTGAAGGAAGTCACCATACGGGGTCAGCACAGTGTCCAAAAATAATTAAGTAAGTGAAAGTGAATAAGATCAGAACAGAAAAGGCATGGTCATACACTGAACCTGCTAACAGAATGGAGAGAAATGATGAAATTGTGGCAGTGCAAAAGGAACAGAAAAGGATTTGAAAAGAACAGATTTATGGCATTCATTAACATGGTTATAAACTGTGCTGTTGAAATAAAGGCTTAGTCGGATAGGGTTAAGATGGTGCTGGATCCTGTAAAGAGATTCTTGAATGTTGTGAACATATCTGGAGAAGATCTAGATGATACACTGAGGAAATGATTTGCAAATGTTGTGAATAGGATAACTTTTGGTGGACACTAAATAATTAGCACTGTGAAGCTGTTAACAAGGCAGCAGTTGACGGTAATGCAACACTTATGGATGCCAGCTGCCATAAAAACTCAAAGAAGAACAAAAATGTTACTCAGAGACTTTTCATTTGTTGATCTGACCAAAATTTGTTGTGTTTCATTAACGTTTTTGTTAGTAAAAATCCCCTCACTTTGCATTGATCATCAGCCCTTTTAAAAGTTTTCCTGTGTGCCAAGCAACCTCTTCTGATCTTTATAAACAATTCAATATTTGCATTTTTTATACTACTTTAGCTTCAGTGTTGACCATGGCTTCTTCCTCTCTGGGAACAAAAAAGAGCGTTTGTATGACAGTAATGTTTAGCACTGTTACAACAACACTTGCAGCACTGGCAGTACATACGCTGAATGAACTCTGGCTTTTCTGTTCTCTGTTTTTATTACATCCTGCAACATCACTTCTGTGTATTATGACAGAAATGTTACCACAAGACACTTTACTTTTGCTGATATAGAGAATTATATTGTGACTGGGAATGCAATAAATATCCACTTCGGTAAATCACACATAAACCAATTAAGGTGTTTGACAGAGAAAACACCCTTCACTGTCCATGGGTCGGCTCCCCGGGCCCCCCTCCTGGCTGAGAGATGCGATTTGGGAGGCATTATCTCAGTGTTTTGTCATTGATTCCCGTGATTGATCCTGGGCCCCGCTGGGCAACAGGCTCTTCCTTTTGATTTAAAACCAATTATATGATGATGATCTTGCGCAGGAGGCTGTGAGTGTGATGTGTTTGGTTGGTAGAGTGGAGGGAACAGGATAAATCACCAAACGGTGTCGCAGATAGCACTCTTTGCAGTGTATTTTTTCTCTGTCTGTTGCCCTCCTCATTCTTGTTCTTTAATGTCCTTATCTTCCTCTCTTCTCATTTCTATCTAAACCAGAACACCCGTTTGGATTCTTAATAGGGTCAGTTGTCGGTAACTGTCAGGGTCAATATTATGTTTTTGTCTACAAAATGAAATTTTAAAAAAACCACTTAAGCTGTATGACCAGCAAGTGCAACACTAATCGTGACATCCTTAGTATCAATCCAACACCCACAAAAAAACTGAGCTGCATAGCCTCCTCTCATGAGTTTTATATACTTGGTGATGAGTCTCAAGCGAGTATTTTACATCTTCCCGATATGAAATCCCCCTCCTTGATCTAATATTCATGAGAATTAATCTTGGATTAACACAAAGCCAGTTTATTGCTTCACAGCCTTATTGAATGCCAAGTAAGTAATTGCACATAACCAATGTAGAATTCCCCTGACAATCACAAACCAACAGAGACCCTCGCTGATTAAGAACAAACATGTTGCTTTGCGAGGGCCGAAATTATGACAAGTTATGATTTTTTTTTTCTCTGTCTTGCTTTAATGAGGTGACTAATTACAGTTCTATTTTTGTGCTGTTCGCCATGTTTTATAACCCGCTGAGAGACCTCTCACCTGGGAAGTGGAGTGGTAACAAGGAGGGATCGAGTTGACATTTGCATCGGCAGCTTCATAAATCCCTATCTGGCATTTATTAAAGAGGGTATCAATTTTAATATCATTGTCAGTTAGGATACTGAGACTAAAGGTTGCCAGGGAGAAAATCTAATAATTGTGATTTCACTGATTCTTTTATAGCTTCTTTTGTAGGATACAGTAGATGTTGCTGTTTGTTGTTGTTTGTTTGTGTCTGTGTGTGTGTGTGTGTGTGTGTGTGTGTGTGTGTGTGTGTGTTGATGAGCAAATGTATCGTGGCTTACAAGATCAGATGTTAACTGTCTGGAGAAGAAGGGCTGAGGCCACAGTGTGGATTTGCATCAATATGACTAATCTAACCTGCAAGTACCTTCATGTGATACATATCATGATAACTGCCATAGAAGACCAGTAGTTAGCATCTGATGTTCTTATAGTTACAAGTTAATGTTAATTGCTAATTTTGTCCCCTTTTTTTACCAATCAAGTTGCCCTAAATGGGTTAAAATTCTGCCAATCCACATATTGTTCCTGAAAAGTTATCGCTTACAATTCACTTGAGAGCATCCTCTTATGGAGGGCTGCCATAAGGGGTCAATTACAGAGAGTTAGCACCAGGTATCAGGTATTAAAGCATTCCCTTTCATCAGCTGGAATACGCTTCTCCGCTTCCGTGTTAGTCTGACATCAAGCACTTGACTTCCCCTCAGTCTTATGTTTCTGACAGATGTAGTTAACCACTGTGGTCTTGAAGAGCAAAGTGCTCATTTTCTTTAATGTCCTTTTTTTGAGGAAAGTCTTGACATGGTGAAGAAGTGCTTCTCACTGCTGGGATGACGGTTACCTTCAGTAAAGAAATTATCTGCCATATGTGCTCTTGTGTGTTGTTTATGACTGCATTCTTTATCTGTTGAAGTTGCCCATTTTGTACTTATTGTCAGGAAGTTGGTTTTACAGTCCCTGCAGGATTTCGCGGGCTTTTTTTGTGATTGTTGCGGTTTAAAATGCCTGATTTTGCACGTTTTTCTTAAAAATTGCGGTGAAAGTTGTGATGTTTTAGTGCATTTTTTAAAAATGAAATTGTGCAAATAAGTGAAAATTGCAAGGTAGATGTGTTTGAATCATTAAACAGTCCCTCCAGGATTTGGAGGACATAATCCTAACCCTAACCATGTATATTTAATCCATCTTACCTTCATTCTTTCAGCACTTGCAGTTGACCGGGATGCAACAGCCTGTGTCACAGGTTGTGATTTGTCCCGTCTGATGTCCTCCATATCTTTCTGCCACTCTGTTTGTCAGTCATGATTTCCTTTATGTTCGACAACAATACTGCACGTTTTGCAAAACACTTTACCTCTGCTTTGGTAAAGAAGATCCTGATACTGTTTTTCTCTGTCCTTTTTTTTGCTGGCAAATGTGAAACGTTGGTATCCCACATGTCTGCTGTGACAAGCTGAGGTATGACAGTATTTTGCGTGAAACGACGACGATAGGTCAAATTTGCGGAAAAGTTGTGGTGATTGGTCAAATTTGCAAGTTGCTCTGAATTCACGGTGATTTGTTGATTTTTTGCTAATAGTTGTGGTTGCGACATTGCAAAATTCTGGAAGTGCTGATTTTAATCTCACTGAGTCCTTTTCCATGCACACTAGTATCCCATTTATGTGCTGAACATGTAAGTAATATTACAGAAACCTAGAAAGGCCTTTATCCTGGTTTAAGAGTTCTCTGTACCATGTAAACACTTTATTCAGGTTTTTGATCATCCTGTGCCGTGTGCTTCATCAACTCAAGTTATGCACCAGTTAGTAAAACAAAACGGTGAAATTTAAGTGAACATCTGACTTGGGTAATTCAGAGTATGAATTGTATTGTTGTTGTTGTTGTTGTTTTCTGTTACCAGTGATAAGATGAAGAAGCCAAATCCAGCAGAATAGTAAATGCAGCACAGTTCACACAGCCGTAAACCAATTTAGTTCATCCTCAAATGTTAAAAGTAACTTCTTATAACAGAAAATATACAAAGAAACACATATGGGTCTTCTCAGGTAACTTTTTATTATTTATTTAATATTTATCACTTTTCCGTACCACAAGAACACTTTTACTCTTTATTATAACCTTGTTTGTGTTTGTATGTCTGTTCAATGTGTAGTGTGTGTGGGTTTGACCAAAAAATGTGTCATGTGTCCAGAGTTTGTCTACCAGTTCTCTAACATGGGCCTGACCTGCCACAGAGGGAGAATAAACTGTAAAAACAAATTGTGCAAACTTGAAAGTGGGGATCTCTGGTCGAGGATTAGTCCACTAGAGTGAAAGCACCGCCAGCATTCAAAAGTGACCAAAACATCAGCCAGGAAGCATAGGAACTGAGAAGTGGTCTGTGGTCACCACCTGCAGAACAACTCCTTTATTGGGGGTGTCTTGCTAATTGCCTATAATTTCCAACTGTTGTCTATTCCATTTGCACAACAATGTGAAATTGATTGTCAATCAGTGTTGCTTCCTAAGTGGACAGTTTGATTTCACAGGAGTGTGATTGACTTGGAGTTACATTGTGTTGTTTAAGTGTTCCCTTTATTTTTTTGAGCAGTGTATCTTTCATCCATAAAGTTTTAACTGTGCGCTGTCTCTACATCACAGTAACAACTTTATGTCCATTGACTGCCTGGAGGTTAGCTAGTGTTTGAAAGGGAGAGGAGGTGTGTGCTGCAGCTCAGTGTTTTTCCAATGGTGTTTTTGAGGGCGTGTCAGACTAGCCGCTTGGCGAGCATTATATGACACGCATTTTGCTTTTATCCCTGTGTCGTCACAGGGATGAAAGGGAAACGGCTGGACTACAAACAAGCTGTTTTCAAGCAGTTCAGAGCAGTGTTTTCTGGGGAACTCCCTTTGGGGTGGACTTTGGCTTTTTCACTTTGCAAACCTATTACATGCACAAAAAAGGTATATTAAAAAGCACAATACCACCTTTTTAACATATTTCAGCTGACCTGTGTTTGGATTAAAATGACAAAGGACTTCTTGCTGTGTCCTCTCTTGCTAGCAAAGGCGGAAACATGATGTTTCTAAGCCACAGCAAAAATCATAGGGATGAGGATTAGAAAACGGTGGGAATGCAGTCAGAGGGGTACACTTTCGAAAGTGCAACAGTGCATTCATTTTGCTAAAGTGGATTAATGTTGAAAGTGGGCAGGAGTTAACATTAAGCCCTCAAGAGTTCAGTGTTTAAGTGCTGCGGAATCTCCACTATTCTATTATTAAATTTGTTTTGGAAATTCTGGCTAGCTAGGCGCAGGACCAATTAAAAAGAAATTTTTTTTAAAAGGATTCTGGGAATGTGACTCTGTGTAGCAAGCACTTCTGAAAAATCGTTGTTCCTTGCTTCCTTGATTTTACACTGATATGTGGACATTAGATCTTTTAGAGAAGCAGCGGGAGGCACCTTTAACATGTAACCTAGGTGTATGAACAGTGCTAAAACAAAGTTTACTTTGTTTCACCCTTATCATATTACAGTTATTAATCTTACATCGCAACAAATGCATCACAACATCCTGCAAACAGCTGTGTTTAAAAAAAGTATTAAAATTAGGTTGCATCTTTCTTTCACTTGCTTGTTTCTCCTAAAACTATTAATATAATTATAATAGCTAATAATTTACAGCCAAATAGTTTGTTCTTGACATGATCCAGACATGGGGTCAGCGGGGGTTGTTTTAGCATTTAAAGCATTTATACAAATTTTTACAATAATTTATATTTGAGTCACTTTTTGTAAAGTTTTAATGAAAATAAAATAAATTAATAACAAAAGTAGTTTTCAGGAGATGCTTAGGGTTATCTTTACCTATTCTATGAGATGCCAAGCCTCCCTGTGTGTCTACCCTGCCACTGTGCCTGGGTAGAGTGTCCTATCACAAGTAAACTATACTTTGAATTAACCATAAAGGCAGTCACTTCCTCAGCTTTTCTGTCTAATGACAGAAATAAGAATATAAGATTATATTGACAGTAGGATTAAATTTGCTCAACAGCGCTATTGACAGCTGCAGCAACGCTACTGAGTCATCACTGGGACGCTTGATGTAACCAAGTCAACAATAATCTTAATAGAAAACACAGTAAACACTCTTCAGTATTGATGGTCCCTGGGGTGAATCTGACCCAGACTCAATACAGAATTCTCATTGTCTTAATGATCCACTGAAAGCTCATTTGATTCTTGAAGAAGAAAGAGGAGAAAATGAATGAATAATTTACTGCAATAAAATATATAGAAATGGATCTTCATTTTACTTTATTGCTGAACCTTTTGGAGAATAGAAAAAGACACTTCATTAAGCTACTGTTTAATAGGCACATCCATCTAAATCATACATGTGCCTTAATGGCAGCGTACTATTATTGATATTTGATAAGGAGTGTTTAAATGCCCAGAGTCACTGGCCAGTGTTGGATTTGGCATTTAAATCAAATACTCACTGCTCTATCTGATATTTAGCTGGGATTATTAAAATTTAATCATTGGTGCTGTCAAAATTTCCTTTTTATCTGAATGCAAAAAATGTGTCATATATAAGGGAGTGCAAGTGTTTCAATTTTGACAGCAAATTATTCTCCTCATATCTCTTTTAATAGAATTTGTCATATATATTACTTGAGAAATTTGCATAAATAGTTTCTTTTACTTCAAAAGCCAACTTTGGCAAGTATCAAGAATAGCTAAGAAACATAGCTGACATATTGAAAGTCAGTGCTATTTCTGTTAAGGACTGAATAAAGTAGATAATATTTTATTCAGAAATCTGAAACAATAAAAGGAATTCCAAGTAAAGAACTGTATAAAATTTTTTACTTGTTTAAAGTAAAAATCACAAAGATTTCACATTAATGTCTATATTGTTGAAGCATGCTATTACAGGAAGTCTTTTAGTTTGGTAGGTTAGGGCAACCTGGAAAAAACATTTAGTCTACTACTAATGCATTTATATAGCACAAATTTGCTTTGCTGAAAACATTTCAAAACAAACGCTGCCTGGATTACATTCAGTGGCAAAGTGGTGCTACTTTTCCATATTCAACCTAAACTCAATCTAACCACATGAGGGACACACAAGGACTTTCGTTAAGGTTAGTCAAAGATAGGGGTTTCTGTTAAATGTCCATAATATAAACTTGTTCTGTCTCAGTTTTGAATTTTAGATATTTAATAACCAAAACCACGCTCTTTCCCTAACTTTAAACAAGGGCTTTGTGTGCACAGATATAACCATAGAAAACATGGTTCTGTTGCTATGAGTGGACATTGTATTGTAAGTGCTGATATTGTAGGGAAAACAAATTAAATATATTTTGAATGAACAATTGCCAGATATGTTCTGTATGAATATCTGCACATATGTTTATTTATTATGTTAATGAACAAAACAAAGAGTCGACAGCCATGCTTGTTGCTCTGTCAAGCTGTACTTTGGGACAGCAGTGCTTTGAGCTAAAGGCTAACATCTGCATGCTAACATGCAGATGCTAAGTTTGCACTATTCAGGCTCTAAATTTAAGGTGTTAGCATGCTAACACCAAACACAAAGTATAGCTGAGGCTGATGGGAATGTGATTAGTTTGGCAGGTATCTGGAGATAAACCAAGAATTTGACAAGTAAAGAACTTTGACAATGTGAAAATTTGACCTGATGATGGTGCTACATGAAAAGTCAGGTGATCGCAGCCGTCAACAAAGTGACAGTATTTCATCCTGTGGGTGACATGAATGCCTGCACCAAATTGTATGGGAATCCATCCAATAGCTGTGAAGACATTTCACGCAAACCCACAAATGTGGCTCTATCTAATGGCATTCCATCCAATAGTAGTTGAGCTATTTCAGTCTAAACCAGTGTAGTGGACTGACCTGGGTCTGCCTGGTCTTGCAGTCTCGAGTGACTGCTCTATCAACCAGTAGATTCTCTTCTCTTCTGGCGAACTGCTGCTGACATATTGCGGTAAGCGTGTCGACTCATTTCCGTTTCCGGTGCTTGTGTGTTGGTACCGTGTTGTGCTGCTCTCGCTAAATAACAGTTACATTTGTTAGATTACAGCGGCCAACTGTCCGCTAAACACTTATTCTTACAGTAATTTTGCCAAAGCACTCACAGTTCTTTCCATCTTTTAGTGACTGCTGTTCAATCTCATAGTTGTTCTAAAGTTTTGGTAGCTGATGCTACAGTACTTTAGCTTAGCCGTTAGCGACTTTAGCTTAGCAACTAGGGATGGCTTCTCCTTCTCCGTCTCTCTCTCCTACTTTCTCCTGCTCGGTGTGTCAGATGTTCAGTTACTCCTCTGCCTCCTTTAGCGGTAATGGTACGTGTAATAAGTGTAGTTTATTTATAGACATGGAGGCGAGGCTCAGTGATTTAGAAGTCCGGCTCCGCACCTTGGTAGATCAGTCTTTAGCTACTGTAGCTAGCCAGTCCCTGGTAGTCGGTGCGGAACGGCCTGAGTTAGCCTCTGGTAGCCGTCCCCCGGCATCTCCTGTGCAGCCAGGAAAGGGGGGGGGCTGGGTGACTGTCCGAAGGAGGAATAGTCGTAAGCATTCAAAGTCCAC
>NC_060172.1:13650558-13683386 GCF_021292245.1 Micropterus dolomieu
TATCTTTGATCAGGACATGTCGTTTAAGTCTCACATTAAGCAAATTTCAAGGACCGCCTTTTTCCACCTACGTAATATTACGAAAATCAGGAACATCCTGTCTAAAAATGATGCAGAAAAACTAGTCCATGCATTTGTTACTTCTAGGCTGGATTACTGCAATTCCTTATTATCAGGCTGCTCGAAAAAGTCCATTAAGACTCTTCAGCTGATCCAGAATGCTGCAGCACGTGTTCTGACAGGAACCAGGAAAAGAGATCACATTTCTCCTGTTTTAGCTTCTTTGCATTGGCTTCCAGTAAAATCCAGAATAGAATTTAAAATTATTCTTCTTACCTACAAAGCTCTTAATGGTCAGGCACCATCTTATCTTAAAGAGCTCATAGTACCTTACTACCCAACCAGAGCACTGAGCTCCCAGAATGCAGGGTTACTTGTGGTTCCTAGAGTCTCCAAAAGTAGACTTCAGCATTCAGCTATCAAGCTCCTCTCCTGTGGAACCAGGTTCCAGTTTGGGTTCAGGAGGCAGACACCATCTCCACATTTAAGAGTAGGCTTAAGACTTTCCTCTCTGATAAAGCTTATAGTTAGGGCTGGCTCAGGTGAGTCCTGAACTATCCCTTAGTTATGCTGCTATAGGCCTAGACTGCCGGGGGATTTCCTATGATGCACTGAGCTCCTCTCTCCTCTAATTTCTCTCCCTCTGTATGCAACCTCATCCCATTATTGCATGTTACTAACACAACTTCTCCCCTTTCTGGTAGTCTTGTGCTTTCTCGTCCCTCTCCTCTCTCCTTCTATCACTTCCTGCAGGTTTTCTGGCTCTGGAGCTGTGGAGTCTGGATCTGTGGCTGCGGGTCACCTGCTGCCCCCGTGTTCCTGCTCGGCACCCTCTGCTACAACAACTATTGTTACTAGTCCTATTGTTATTATTGTTATTATAAATCATTAACATTACGACTGTTACCATTAACACTACTATAAATATCTGTACCATTTTTCATTTAGTCTATAGCAACATCACCTTTACTGTCTGTACCTCTGTGTGTATATTGTCTAGGCTGCCCCTCCCTCTCTCTCTCTCTCTCTCTCTCTCTCTCTCTCTCCTTCACCCCAACCGGTCGAGGCAGATGGCTGCCCACCCTGAGCCATGGTTCTGCTCGAGGTTTCTGCCTCTTAAAAGGAAGTTTTTCCTTGCCTCTGTCGCCTAGTGCTTGGTGGGAACTGTTGGGCTTCTGTAAATATCATCACAGAGTACGGTCTAGACCTGCTCTTTTATGAAAAGCGCTGTGAGATAACTGTTGTTGTGATTTGGCGCTATATAAATAAAATTGAATTGAATTGAATTGACCTAACAACAATTTTTTGGAAGCATTATGTTTCTCTCAAAACATTTTTGATTTTGTAAATTAGTTGTATGTAAACATAAAAAACATAGTAGAGTGTTGTAGACTGGAGGATGAGGAGACTGGAGGATGAGAACTAACATCACACATGGGAGAACAGGTTTGACTCAGCCTCTGACTTGAGAGACACCAGGTGGGCCACTGCCGAGGTGTTTAATAGACCTTTTTCACAGCAGACATTTAACTTGTCATTGCAGGAGAAGCACAGGTGGAGCTAATAACATCTTAGGAAGCCTCTCCGGTGAGCCAGCATGTATTATACCAAAACATGGAACTTGCTCACTTAAATGGGGCGGCTGTGGCTCAGAAGGTAGAGCGGGTTGGCCGTTAATCGGAAGGTTGGTGGTTCAATTCCTGGCTCCCCCTGGTTGTGTGTCGAAGTGTCCTTGGGCAAGATACTGAACCCCGATTTATGAATGAGTGTGAATGCTAGTTTCCGTTTCATACACTGAGCACTTGGGCTCAGTGTATGAATGTGTATGACTGGTGAATGCAGATGTAGTGTAAAAGTGCTTTGAGTGGTCGAAAAGACTAGAAAGGCGCTATACAAGAACAGAACATTTACAAATAGAAGGCGGCCATCATTAATGTTATTGATTAGGCCTTCACCTGTGCTTTTCTGACATAAAATGTGAATGTGAAAAGGTCTATTGTGTTATCGCGAGATGACCCCAGCAGTGTAAATATTTGATTTGTTGTTTTTTTATGGTATAACAGTTTAAAAGATTACCATCTACCCTTTCTACCCATAAAATTAAAATGGAGAGTAGGAGCTCTCAGTTGGACTTTTCATCTTTTCTCTTCAGCTGGTTCAGAGTGAAAACATGTCAACTCTTTATGACTTTATTTATTTTCAGCTGTCTAAGGCAGCTTTGCTCTCCCTGATTATTCAGATAAACTTACTTTAGTCATGTTACAGTAAGAGAGACTCCAGAGATGGATGTCACTGTCTCATCTTTTCTTCTCTTCTGTGGAGCAGCAGTTTTTCATAATAGTTTATTATATCTATTATTTTTGAGTAGGTTACTTGATTGCATTCCCAATGTGTTGAAGTACAATGATTGTAATTCAGGGTCCAACTTGAATATAAGAGGGCCTGTGAGGTACAGTTTTAGTGCAACAATGAGGACTAAATTATTTTATTATGTCATGATACCAAACTAGTTTCTAAATCTATACCCTTGTTTTCGGTCCAACTTGTTTGTTTCTCTGATCAATGAAGTCACAGAGCAATCACGTCTCATCATCAGCTTAGTTTCTAATTTAGTCATTTACTTAAGTTGTGATTATGAGAATCATTTTTTTTATCTTATCATTATGACATAATTTAACTATGATCATCAAAAAAAGTCCAGTATCTCCAGAAACGAAGATAATTCATTTGTGATCTCAAGATAACAGAGCCTCTTCCAGCTGACAATTGAATGATGGTCAGTAATAGTGGATTTCTTGACAGCTGCAGCGTCAGCAATGATATTCCATGCCTTATGGATTCCTTTTTTATCTCTACACTCTCTCCTGTTGTTTCTGTCTTTAAGACATTTAACTCCTTTGACATTTGCTGATTTCCAAGCACAAAAACTGTAATCCTGATGCTCTTTAAATTAAAAAAAACATTTTAGTTTTTGTCACTTATCACCTTTCTTTATTGTTGCCTTCTTAGAAATGTATGTATTCTTTTACCACCTGTTTTCTGTTGTAAGTGATGTCTTTGTGCAGAGTATTAATGGAGTACATCCCTGTTTACCTGATATCCTGAATCACTTTTCCTCTACACCTGAGACCTTTTTCAAAGTGATCAGTGAATCATCAGTCATCATCTTAATAGTGGGAAAATAGCAAAATCATTTTGGTATTTTTAGTAGTATTCTTTGTAAGGTTGCAGACTTAAATAATGCAGAAAATGTAGAAGGATAATGCACATTTAGCTATCATATTTATCTTAAGTCTGACTTCTCATTAGTCTGATTAACTCACTAACCTACTTTAGCTAAACACAGTTAACTGCAGTTATCAGATGTGATGCAGGGGTTAAATTAAAGAAGTAAAATGCTAGATATTTGCAGAAAATTAAGCTGTTCAGTTTGTTCAACAGCGTTATGTAATTCAGAAAATGGGCAATATTAAAAGTGTATGTCACCCTTGACAGTTTATAACTGCAGAATCTTCCTTGTAGTGGATTTTTTAAAGTGTCTGAAATGCTTAATGCATTATTGATTAGTATTCTCAACAAATGATACAGATAAAGTGTTTATTCAAGAGCATTTATTGGCTCCTCTACAACAACATACCTGATAACAGGATTTCTTAGAACATACAACAAGTTGCAATGTAGTCTCCAAAATTAGCAAAGGTTTTAAAGTAATAAAATACATATATACAATCTATTTTTACCTCTTCTACAAAATACTATAATTGCTTTCTGCAGTAATTTATATAAATACATTAATTTAAATTGCAAGAGTGACAAATACTTTCAGTCTAGTTGAAAGAGGATCTTTCAGCAGTATGCAGCTGAATCAGATGCTTCTCAGTTCAAGGACTTCACTGAATATTCTCCTCAGGTAGACAGGGTCAAAAACATTATCCTTAAACATTGGAATGTCCTCAGAAGTGATCCATCTCTAAATAATATCAATTTAGTGCCTCCCTTTATCACATTTAAACATTCTTGCAATCTGAGAGACAGACTCGTTCATTCTGATACTAGAAAACCACCTAACACTCAACCTGTCACTGTGCACAATGTTCTAACTCATCAGACACCAAATACTTTACACATCAAAGTACTGGTAAAATACAAAATAAACCATAAAATCCTTCATGAACTTTGACAGCACACATGTTGTCTACATGCTGTAATGTCCTTGTGGTTTAATTTATGTTGGATAAATTAAAAAGCTTTTGCATATGTGAATACAAAACTGCAATATGCACACACAATATGGATTATGCTATTGCAAAGCATTATGCACAAGCTAACCATGGCTCTGGGGAAAAGAAAACATTTTGCCCTCTCCTAGAGGTGGTAACATTTTCAACTCACTGCTCTGCAGGGAGACATTGGATTTACACTCTTAACACAGTGGAGCCTTTTGGCCTGAATGAATATCTGAATTGATCATGTTTCCTCTGTTTTCTTATACTTGATGGATGTAGTAGTATTTGTACGTTTTGTAATTCTGTCTTTGTAACTTTAAGACACATCGGTGCACTTTTGTTTCTGATCATAGTGCATGGGATGTGACACTTTAGTTTGGCTATATAAACTCATACCACTGGATCAATTATAGATTTGAGGGCAGCTGTCTGTGTATTTCACTGTTGCTGCTCTTTTGTCCTATATGTTAATGAGACTGTGAGGTTCCTGGCTGGGGACTGGATGGTTCCGAGGAAGTTCTGTCTGATCCCGTCTCCCACATTGTAGATCCCCATTGGAGCGGAACAGCCCTCCTCCAATCCTTGAGTAGCCTGCAAGAACGCCTTCAAGCTCCCGCAGGTCAAATAGGCTGGCCTGCTTCTGTGAGGTGGCTACCATTCTCCATGTAGTTTCATAGACAGTATATTACTGGACGAAGCCACCCCGCTGATTTGAATGGAGAGCAGTGAAGCCAGTTTTGGACCAATAAAATACTACTACAGGGCTACTTCCTGTTGGCACCAGCGTCTACTGCACATGATCGCAAAGCATAACCGCGGTTTGATGACGTAGAACAGCGGCAGAAACACCGTAATCCTGGTAGCTGCATAGCTGCACCAACAAAAAGTTTCATGGTTCAGTGTGTTTGTCTGACTCGGCTCGTCACTGTTTAATCAGCACACCTACGAGGCTCACCTGTGAAACACCAACGCAGCGCCACTGATGGCCGAATAGTTTTTTAAAATTCACTGAGAGTATTTAATCCAAGCAATACGGTTACATCTGTCATGTGCGACGGGATGTCACAGGGTTTTGACGTCATTTTTGGGCCTACATGGAACCGTCCGTGCAGGCTTTGTTCGGCTTCACTATTTCAACTGTGTCCTACCCCCTTGTGTAGTTTGCCTCTGTGCTGGTAATTGTGTTGAATCCTGTGTGTGTTTTTTGTTGCAAACTAATAGCAATCACTTTAATTATAGTTTGTGTTGTGAGACTGGCCACAGGTACCTACCCAAGTTAGTGTTCACTGAGAGTCGGTAACACAGTTTTAAAACTAAGTGATGTGTTTTGTTTGGTCTGCAGAATTGGCCAGGGATCAGCTTACCACTGATACCATTTACACCTTGTTAGTCATTTGGTGTGTTAGATTCATTAGGTTTAGGGGTGCCTGTGTTTTGTTTAGACAACTACTGAGAGAAGTTTCTGGTTCTCCTTTTGTTTACAGTTATTAATCCCTCGTTTGGAAGGGATCTCTTCTGGTTATATTTCGTTCTTTGGTTTACGCAGCACCCACTTGCCCAATTTCTGTTCTGACTTCTGTTTGTTTTACCTCTGTTTAATAAATAACATTTCCACTTTACCAAGAACATCTAGTTTATGTTTATGTCTCCCCTACCCCTAGCGAGCGGGGACATAACATCTAGGTTGACTATATATGTGTTTACCTTATACCTTTATCCATTTTGACTCAAATAAAGACACAGTAGTGTTGAAAGGTTAAGTCTGTTTCCACGATTTAAGGATGCAAATCAATCAGTGTGCTCCTGACCTCCCTTCCCCCAAGAACTTTGAACTTTCTACCAGCAGGTTAATCATTTAACACTGACCATGTACAAATACATAGTAACTTATGTTTGACCTTTTCAGAGGGTTGCAGCATGAGGAGTGTACAGGAACAAATTAATGATGGAATTCCTCCTAAATGAAATGTGATGTAAGATAACAAATTACAGATGAGACATATTTCATTCAGCTATACAAGGGAATGCATGGCACTCCAGCTACTATTCAATTCATTTGCGCCAAATCACAACAACAGTGATCTCAGAGCGCTTTTCATAAAAGAGCAGGTTTAGACCGTACTCTGTGATGACATTTACAGAAATCCAATAGTTCCCATCAAGAGCAAGCACTAGGCGACAGAGGCAAGGAAAAACTTCCTTTTAAGAGGCAGAAACGTCGAGCAAAACCATGGCTCAGGGTGGGCGGCCATCTGACTCGACTAGCTGGGGGTGAGAGAAAGAGTGAGGGAAAGAGAGAGAGAGAAAGGGAAGGAGAGAGAGGGGGGAGGCAGCCTACACAATATACACACAGAGGTACAGACAGTAAAGGTGATGTTGCTATGGACTGAATGAAAAATGGTACAGATATTTATAGTTGTGTTAATGATAATAATCATAATGTTAATGATTATAATAACAATAATAACAATAGGACTAGTAACAATAATTGTAGTAGAGGGCACAAGACAAGACAAGCACAAGACTACGGGAAAGGGAAGAAGTTGAGTTAGTAACATGCATTAATGGGATGAGGTTGCATACAGAGGGAGAGAAAGAAGAGGAGAGAGGAGCTCAGTGCATCATGGGAAATCCCCCGGCAGTCTAGGCCTATAGCAGCATAACTAAGGGATGGTTCAGGACTCACCTGAGCCAGCCCTAACTATAAGCTTTATCAAAGAGGAAAGTCTTAAGCCTACTCTTAAATGTGGAGATGGTGTCTGCCTCCTGAACCCAAACTGGAACCTGGTTTGAGCAGCCTGATAATAAAGAATTGCAGTAATCCAGCCTGGAAGTAACAAATGCATGGACTAGTTTTTAGACAGAATATTCCTGATTTTTGCAATATTACGTAGGTGAAAAAAGGCGGTCCTTGAAATTTGCTTAATGTGAGACTTAAACGACATGTCCTGATTAAAGATAACTCCAAGATTTTTCACAGTGGTGCTGGAGGCCAGGGCGATGCCATCCAAAGAAACTATATCGTAAGATAATGACTAACTTTGGCGTGCATGGAGGACTCATTGTTAACATGTACAAACTGAAATCGATCTGATAAATAGGACTTAAACCAGCTTAGAGTGGTTCCTTCAAAAGTAATTGTTCCAGTCTCTGCAATAGGATCTGATGGTCAATGGTATCAAAAGCAGCACTAAGATCTAATAAAACCAGTACAGAGACAAGTCCTTTGTCTGATACAATAAGGAGGTCATTAGTAATTTTCACCAGTGCTGTCTCTGTGCTATGATGAACTCTAAATCCTGACTGAAAATCCTCAAATAAACTATTGCTCTGTAGAAAGTCACATAGCTGTTTAGCAACTGAAACATCCGGATCAAGTTTGGGCTTTTTCAGAAGAGGTTTAATTACAGCTACTTTAAAGTACTGCGGTACATAGCCTGTTGATAAATATAGATTGATGATTGACTAAGGGAAAAACTTCTTTAAGCAGCCTAGTCGGGATGGGGTCTAAGAGGCAGGTTGATGGTTTAGATGAAGAAATTATTGAAGTTAGTGGGTAGATAGAGGGAAGCAAAGCAGTCTAAACAAATCTGGTTTTACAGCTGTTTCTAAGGTTCCTGAGTTTGGAAATAAGTCGGTGCCAGTTGAGAGCATGTCTTGGTGAATTTTGTTTCTAATACAAGGAATACTTGGCTCAATAGAGCTGTGACTTTCTGTCAGCCAGGCTACAGCTCTGAAAAGAAACCTGGGGTTGTTTCTATTTTCCTCTATTAATGACAAGTAGTACGCTGCTCTGGCATTACAGAGGGCCTTCCTATAAGTTTTAAGGCTATCTTGCCAATTTTCAAAATTCCAACTAATTTTCCAGTTTGGTGGATAACAATTCCTCTCACGTTTCCACGATAATTGCTTTAATTTGCGAGTTTCAGTATTATACCATCGAGCTAACTGTCTTTGTTTTATTATTTTCTTTTTTAGTGGGGCAACAGAGTCAAGTGTCATTCGCAACGAGCCTGCAGCAACAAGATGATCAATTTGGGAGGGACTGAAATTAGCATAGGAGTCCTCCGTAAATTTAGCTACAGCACTATCAGACAGATGTATGATTAAAACAGTGAGTAAGTTCATGAACACTCTGAGAGAAGCCAATGGAATCTAAAAGAGAGATAAACGCAGTACTAAAGCTGTCATTCTCAACATCCACATGAATATTAAAATCCCCTACAATAATAACTTTGTCCATTTTAAGGACTAAAGTTGAGAAAAACTCTGCAAATTCAGATAAGAATTCAGAGTAGTGCTCGGTACACTATAACAACTTGGGTTTGAAAGACTAAGAACAAGACTTTCAAATGAGTTATAGTTTGGTTTAGGTTTAGAGCTGATTAATAGGCTAGAGTCGAAGATAGCTGCAACTCCACCTCCTCGGCCTGTGCCTCGAGGAATGTGAGTATTAATATGACTGGGAGGGGTGGATTCATTTAGGCTAACATATTCTCCATCACCCAGCCAGGTTTCAGTAAGACAAAATAAATCAATATCATAATCTGATATTAGTTCATTTACTAGTACACCTTTAGAAGAGAGAGATCTGATGTTTAAGAGTCCACATTTAACTCTCCTATTCGTTTGCACTGTTGCACTTGTGGTTTTAATTTTTATGAGGTTTTTATGCACAGCTCCTCTTCTGTTTACCTTTTTAAATAATTTCAATGGTCGGGGGACAGACACCGTCACTATAGGATTTTCACTAAGTAACTCCTGAAATGGAGGAGCAGAGAAGTGTGTTAGACTGCGACTCTGCGTAGGGTTTTGGGTGGGTAACTGCTGAAAAAGAAGGGCAGAGAAGTGTGTTAGACTGCGACTCTGCCTCCTGGTCTCAACTCTGGGTTGTCATGGATTTGGTCGACTAATAAACTTGGCCAGATTTCTAGAAATGAGAGGTGCTCCTTCCCAAGTGGGATGGATGCCATCTCTCCGAATCAGACCAGGTCTTCCCCAGAAAGTCTGCCAATGATCTACAAAGCCCACATTGTTTGCTGGACACCACCTTGACAACCAGCGGCATGTGATGACATGCGGCTATACATGTCATCACTGTTCAGATTTGGCAGGGGTCCAGAGAAAACTACTACTAAAGCGTAAAATTTGCGGACATGTAAAATCAGTAAGATGAAGATGTTAAAATGCTCTGCAGAGATGGTAAATGTTAACATAAAAACTTTGTAAGTTAGTAAAACATGACTGACAGGCTCAGTCAGGTCCAGGTCTCACCTTTTTTATGACATATTCTATAGAGCCTTGTAGATAAAGCACCTTTAATTATTATCAGTTATATTTAACGACAGAGTTTGAAACAACTATAGTTGGAAGGTTTGAAGTGCCTGCTTGAATTCATAAAATATGTTGAAACCGGCCATATCGTTATACTAATTATATTATTAATGTGACATTATGTTGGTGTACCATGCCAAGAAGGTATATACAAGTCATAAAAGCATAAATGTATATCTAATCTGTGTTTCAAAGCCCATTATATGCGATAACAATCTCAATCAATCTACAAATGTTACTCTACATCACACTGACTCAAATGGGAAGACAAAAGCATTAAAAGACGCAACAGAAAGTCAAGGGACAAAGGTTTCAGTTTTTGGCAAGCAGTGTGCCCACATGCTCTGTCTGGCTTAACTAGACTTGCTTTTGTCTTCCTTTTCACACGCCTGCTTCACACTCTCAGGTGCACAGCAGACGCTAAGTTATAACCTTAAACCATCAAGGTCATCTTTAGAAGCTATAAGAAAACCAGGCAATCCAGTTTTATCAGGTTGCAACAAACAGGTTTTCATTCCCAACCATAATTCAATAGCTAAAAGCTGCAGCCCACAGCTCTGTAATTCACATTGTGTTCCTGACGCTGAGTTTGCTGCCCTTAAGGTATGTTATATCAACTTGCTTGACAGAAATAAATATCAAACTAAAGTGACTTGTTCGTCTCCCAGCTTGTACATAAAAGAGGCATAGGCGGTTACAGTAGGTGATGGCTGTCTCTATTTTTCTCTCTGCATTTCTTTCCCTCTGTCTTTGTGAGTGGGTATTCTTATTTGATAGAAATAACCTACTCTCAGCTCAGCACTGCAGACAGAGAGATTCCCAGGTTTTCACAGGTACAGCTGCCCACCTGGGGGAATCAACCCCAGCTATGCCTTTCGACAGGCTGAATGCATCGCTCAGCTACTTCTCCTTTTCTCTCAGCAGGATATCTGTGGCTCATTCACCTTGTTGAGAGCGTAGGGCACAGAGAGAGATGTAGGGGAGAGCAAGATGGAAAGATACTTTGTCAGCCAGTCAACCTGTTTGAGGTAGCAAAGAGCCAACGAAATAGATGGTTGAAAAACGCAGCCCGCACAAAAAAGCAGAAGGGCATACAAAGAGAGGACAGAGGCAATGAAAGGGGAAGAATGAATTATTCTTAGGGATGAACTTGCTCTATTAATAGGACAGGTGGCCACACTGGTCACTGCCAATCAGTGCCTGTAAATCCTAGTTCTTACTGTTCAACCTGAGGTGTGCCGTCTCTACCTACCTCCTCCTCCGTAGACAGATGGTCAACAAAACCAATTAACCTTTCTTCTCCTCTCAGTGTCTCACCTGCAATACCGTTCACTTCTCCATTCAGGCCTGCCCCTGGGGGAAGAGGCTGGCCAAAATCTGAGCTTTTCATCGAAAAAAGACCGCCACCCAACTGGACGGTGAGCATGAATCACAGAGGTAAGTCATGTTGTACTGTGTCCTCTAGAGTTATTGGTATCCTTGAAAAAGGAAGCCAAACAGCCATAAACAAGAGCCAAAACATCTAATAGGTAACACTTTTTATTGCATATTGAGTATAAGAACATAAAGTCCAAAATATATTAATATACCATATTAAAGATGGTCTACAGTGCTCTGCAGAGTTATTCTAAAAAAGGTGGGCAAAAGATAGATAGGTTAGTAGATTGATTTGGAGTACAGCATAGGAAAACAATGCCCTCAAACCTTAATGGCCATGACGAATATAAAATAGAAAAGCTTTAATATTCTATCCTAATGAGAATTATTTCATAGTTTGCAGGAAAGCTGTAAAGATGTCTACAGTAACAGAATATCTGACAGGCTTGTTGTGGATTAGTGAAATAAACCATGAAGGATAAACAACACAAAACATTAGCAAGCAATTCTCTCCGCCTGAGAATATTTGTTTATGCAATTGTGCACACAAAAAGGTTTCTCTAAAGTGATACATTTTAATCTCAAAGATATGTGATATAATTATTTGGGTAATTGCACCCTTAATTTAATTCCCCCTATTTATATGTGGCCTAATTTCACTCTTGATAAACATAAAGGCTCATAATTGAGCCCTGGTGGAGATTGAGAATGTCATTTTTCTTCTCATGCTATGATTTCTTATTGGCTTAGAAACCCTACGCACAAGCCTCCTGTCATGTTCAAAAACCTGTGCAACTTAAGCTGCCTGCCCAAATAAAACTTGACACTGGTAACTACCTTAGAAGACACATTAGTGTGGCTTTTTCTGCTTCATGTTAGTTTCTTGGTGGAGGATCCTTTACAGTTAGAATAGTATTTTATGTTGTGCTTGTTGCAATTATAACAACAAATTGAGGACACAAAAAAAGCAAAAAAGGCAAAGATTTTAAAAGGATTTTAGATGTTAAAAAGAAGTCACAGTGGCCACATATACATACAGTGGGGATGCACCGTCCTCTTTTGCTTTTGTTACTGTATTTCTATTTAATTGACTACTGCTGCAGCATCTGAAAATAATTCATTGGCCATTGTAAATCACTAATCTGAATCTGGACTTTGTGGTGGATACGAAAGTGCTGTTGCTGCTTGCAACACATTTTTACCCCTGCTAGAGGTGTCTGTCCAGGTGCACACTGACAACAAAAGCAGCCTGGGAATTTGCAGTCAAGTTGGCTCAGTTAGAGACGCCAAATTCAAACTGATCAAACACAATCTGTTAATTTGTACAAGGCTACAAAGGTTTTCCTCCCCATGTTTGTGTGTACAAAAAGCAACAGTTTAAAGTTGTCTGACTCTGTTGTCTGCCTCTACAACTGAAATTTCCGTATGACCAGTAATTAGTTGTATTTAATTAGTAAGACCACATAAGAACCAATGTTTCAATAACTTTTAAACTCTGTTGCTCAGTGGCATTGGCTGGTTGTCACACATAGAGGTCGCTGCAAAGACTTCCTCAAAACATTCTCTGTCTGACTCAGGTTCATCTGTTTGTTAAAAATGTATAAAACATATTTTGGACTGTCTGACATGGGCATCAAATATTGTTGTGTTTATTAAATTCCATTGGTTACATGTTTATTTATCCATTTACAATTGATGAACATTTTAAAAAAACACTTCAGAGGAGTGCCCGTTGGTAGAGCATTCACCATAAACAAGCCTGAGTCCTTATCCCACCAGCCTGGGTTTGGGTCCAGCCCTTTGCTGCATGTCATCCACTCTCTCTCTCCCACATTTCTTGTCTATCTTCAACTGTTCCTATCAAATAAATGCGAAAATCCCTCCAAAAAAATCTTTTAAAAATGAAAAAAACAAAGAAAAAACACTTTAGAGACATTGTGCATAAACCTCTCTAAATGTTTGTACACTGAGTCTGACTTGTTAAACCTTTTCAAACCTGCAGCAGGACTCAAGCATTGAAACACCAAGGTTAAATAAAACATTTTGTTCTTTAGTTAGCTAATTTAGCTAGTACACAGCACGTAATCATGACAAAGCACCTGCTCCCTACTCACTCTTCTTTGATGTTTCTGCCTCTTCACCACTGTCCTCACCATCACCTGCAAACTGCTTGAATAAATCTGTTATCTTGGTTGCGTCAGCCAACAAAGCCTTTTTCTTCTCTGCACCCATGGCCGCTGTTTTTTTCTTTCTATCCATATTTTGGCAACAAGTGCAACAACGAGTGCTAGATACCAACAGCCCGAGTGCTAGATACTGCTCTGAACCTGTCTGTCGGTCGGTCAACCACTTGGGTCCAGACTGAAATGTGGCAACAACTACTGGATGGCCTTGCAATCTGGTACAAGCATTTGTGGTTCCCGGTTTATAACATTGGTGATAAGTTAAATGTCTCAGCAACTATTGGACAGATTTCTATGAATTTGGTTCAGACATACCTTGACTTTTCATCTTGTGCAATCATCATGCTAACATTTATTTGTCCAGTATTTTGCTTTGTGACCAAATTCCTGCTAAAATAATAACATTTCCATCATCCTCAGCTGTACTTTGTGTTTAGTGCTTGTGAGCATACTGGCATCAGCATTTAGCTCAAAGCGCAGTGTGCAGCCTCGTAGAGCTGCTGATATTGTAACACTGAAGACTCTTAATCCTGTATTTCTCGAGCAGGGTAGGGCTATATTCCCCTATAAGCCCTGTCCAACATACGCTATTTTCTATTATATTGTCATTCTGTTTTCAAGACTACCAAGGCATTATATAGCATTTCTATCTACAACTAATCTGTTGGTGTGGTGGTCTAGGGGAGAAGGCTGCTCTTTTTCTGCCTGATGCAACGGATGTTAATTGGTGCTGACACATTACTAGACAGTTAAACAATACAGGATTGACACAATAAATGTAGGGCAAAACCTAACAGGTGCAGACAGGTGCAGTGGTGTTGACATTTGAGAATTGAAAATTGTATTGAAAATCTGCACTAATGAAATGTCATGGCATGTTTGAGCCTTGTCTGTGTTTGTGTTGTGGGGCACAGAGCACTGTCTCTCTCTTTCTCCCCTCTCTTATTGTTCTTGTCTTCCTCTGCCTCTCTCTGCACTGAGTTGAAGGGACAGACATGAGTGATGGCGACTGGCACAGGTAGGTATTGTTTTTTTTGGCAGAAGAAGTTGAGAAAGGAGATGACAGCATCAGCTTAATGTGTTTTCTCCTCTCTGTCTCTGTCATACACACACACACACACACACTTTTGAGGCAGTCAACAAACGTACACACACTCACACCAATCCTGCGACACATCTCAACATTTTTCTGACACCGACACCAATACGCACAGACACTCTCTCTCTCACACACACACATACACACACAGTGACGAGAGAGTGACTAAGACTGAGATGAGCGGATACTAATAGTGTAGCACCTGTCAGGAGCTGATAAAAGGGCTCAATGGGTTACCAAATATCAGTGACAAAGGTAAGCCTGCAGTTTGATGGTGTGTAAAACTGAAAAGAACTCAAGCAGGATCCATGTGTTGTGTGTTTAAAATAAGCTTGAGGCCAGTTCAAATAATTGACATGTTTTCACAGTGAAAATAGAAACCCATATCAGTCTTCTCTTTTCCCGCAATATTTTTGAACTATTTTTCACAACTAAGGATCCAGGTTAATGTTGCTGCTAAATGAAAGGGCAAGACCTGCAATTTCAAAGGAGATGACATAAAAAACATACATCCACACACAGGGAAGGCATATTACAACATTCATTCACTGAGGCAGCTTTAGCTCGTAAGATCCAAGAAACAATTTGAAACAAAATAAAAATGCAGATATATTTGTATCTCTGGGAAATTCAAATTAAATTGCTTATCATAAGAAATTATTAAATACATTTTAAATAATATAAATAGTAAAATATTTATAGATAGCAAGCCTACAGGCATTTTTAAAAAAAAATAAAGCAAGCATTTAGAGCATTAAAACTTAAAGATAATTAAAGGGAAAAGTGCACCATATGTTATTTCCGCACCACATGTTTTTATCTACTGTTCATACTGTTTATATATATATTTTATTTATGTTTTTAATCTGTTTTAAATGTACATTACTTCTGCTTTTACTGTAAAGTGTCTTTGAGTGTCGCGCTATAGAAATAAAATGTATTATTATTATTTAGCAGAATAAAAGCTGTAATAGACTGCTACTACTAGTATTGACAAAATGGCTTTCCTACGGTCATTTGCTCTTTTCTATCTGTGCTTTTCGATTTGTATTTAACACTTGTATGCACTGGTTACGAATCAGCTACCCTGACCTTAATGTAACCAAGACAAACTGTGCTAGATACAGATTGATATGTGGCACTACTAAATCATGTAGAATGATTGAAATGACAGAAATACCTTCCATGATAAAAGTATTGGTTTCCCATTACAAAGATGAGTTGAGACTTGATAGATACCTTTTAAAAGGAAGTGCACGTTGCTAAGGAAAGTAAACCTTGATCAGGATGTTGACACTGACTGTAAGCCAGTCAAAAGTAAAACCAACTAATGTTGAGTTACGTTTTGATATGAGGACTTATTGGCTGGGACTTGTCAAGAGTAATGTTTCTCTCACCCAGTGCCTGCTGGGATGCCTGCTCCCCAATGACCAAGATAAGTGGTTTAAAAAAATTAATGAATGAAACATTACACCAACCATTGTCAACACATTGCCCATCACTTCTGTAATTTTACCTTTGGACCTGTAACTACTGATGATATTGACCTGCAGTAATAAAAATATCTGTTCAATCCGTGGTGCTCCGTGGTGTCTGCCAGAGCACCAATGGATGATGTACAAAGCATACTACTGTAAAGCCAGAAACAGAATTGTATGCTTCTGTCAGATTTAATGATGTTCTTTTTTAACTTTATTACATGCAGCAAAATTTAATTTAAGATGGGGGCAAGTGTAAACATCTGAAAAGCAAATAATATAATACAACTAGTTCTTCTAATGAGTATACATCTGGCGGGCAAAGAAATGTTGAGGGGCAACATATCTTTATCATATCATTTATTTTCTGATGATACTGCTAATTTACTTCCCTACTTGTCTACTCTGTCATTACGTCTGTTCTTTCTTAAAGACTTAATTCCAAACAATGTGGCAATGTGTTTCCCGTCCTCCTCATAGACAGAGAGCCAATTTGTGACAAGAGACTAATGTATATCTGCAAATAAATATAATACTGCTATTTCTTAATTGCTTTCTGTTGATGCTCCAATTTTAGTGCACTAACACATGTCCGGGTGGGAAAATCTGGATTTGGGAAACTGAATCAGTGCTTTTGGTCCTCTAGGAAGAGGTATTTTTTTTCTAACCCAACCAGCCAGACTGCCCTTGGGAAAACACTTAACCTCCAGCTGTTCCTGAGGAGCAGTCAGGAGAAATCTGTAAATTGTACTTGGCAGCCGTCTAGTGTGAAAACCTCCACCAGGGCACCGCTAAAATAATGCACACTTTTCATGAAACCATTCCACGGTAGACAACCTAATACATAAACTAATAAAATCCCACTTAAGATGCTTCTCAACTCCCAGTGATGTGCAGTGAGTTCTTTCATTCATGACATCTACAACTCTGTTTCCTTTTTCATCCACAACATGTTATTGAAATGGATATTTTATTCATAAACCCATTTAGACAGATTATTTGTGATGATGAGAAAGTAATTTTGTGTGAAATATTCCAATATATGGTCCATTTCACCCTCTCTGACAGATGAATGTTTAGTTTTGTCTCCTGGAAGAGGTGTGAGTGCAGCTGCGGGAAGATAGATGCAATACAGGCATTGTCTGTGTTCTTATACTGTGGCGAAATGAAACCTTTCTTTATCAGTGATCAACAGCTGCTCTGACAACTATTTGGTGTCAGACCACACACACGCACCCACAAACAAACACAAAAACACACAGGCAGGCATACCAAATGACTGAACACATCAGTTCTGTCACACGCTTGATGACAAACACAACTCTGTCCCACATGCAGGTACACCCCCCCCCCCCCCCCCCCCCCCCCCACACACACACACACACACACACACACACACACACACACACACACACACACACACACACACACACAAGCCCACCATTATTAGACACTGTGTCACTGTTGCTGTGCAGGGAGAGACAGAGGAATCATTTGATAGACTTTCAGACAATGTGCAGTGTCTCCTTCTCCATTGTTTTTCCATTACGAGGCAATATTCCCGCTCAACCTTGGCAGCAGCCAACAGCTTTTCTTTGGCAGACCTGGATCTGACAGCAGGATTGTCTATCCCCTCTCCTCTTCTCTGGCTTCCTGGAATAGCTTGATTGATATGGCTGTGTGTGTGTTTGTATCTACATGTGTGTGAGCCTGTGTGTGTCTATATATATGTGTGCGTTAGTGGAAGTGAAACAGTGACAACAAAAGTATTGTTGGGTACAATTTTGTTTTCAGTCCTGTATGCTTGTTTGCCTGTTTGTTTGCAAGATATCTCAAAAGCTACATAACATAGTTTGGCACATGGCTGAACAGTTTACCAAACTCACTGAAATATGTAACTAATGAACAAGTGATTAGTTTTTGGTGTGGACAGCACCAACAAGTGGCCATTTGCTAAATGTAATATTTTCCCTCCCAAACATAGAAACTATTTTTGTCAGGAATCCCCCTTTGTTCAACCTGTACTTGTTGGCAAAACCTATTTATGCCAAAACAGATTGATTGCTGCGCTCAAAAACTTTTATTTGAGTCACAAAATGGCACATGGTGCTTTTACCAACCTGAATTAGCAATTAAACTTCTGCATGTACTGCAAACTAACAGCATTTAAACAACTGAGATAAGTAATCACATGTACTTAAAGATAACCTGTGGGTAACCTCATTTTGTTTGTCTCATGGGTGACCAATATATGCATCGATGCACTGAAAAAGACAGGAAAGAAGAAGAATGCTTGCTAGTAAACATGGCTGTAAACAACTTTTACGAAAAGTCAGCATTGCAAGTGTTTTATGAGGAATGCATTCATCATGTTTTGTTAAACCTCAAGGATGCACACAGTATGGTTTTTGAGAGTAACACTGAATGGAAATGTAACTTTTGTTTGTTTTAAAGAAACCCCACAGGGCAGCTTTAACATGGCTTGTCATGGCTGAATCCAAATCAAAAAGGAACTCTACTATCTCTGCCAACACTTTGAAGTACACAGAAGATGACATTAACCTTCAGCCACAATGATAGTTTCCCAGATTGCATTCACAGTGGTTTATGAAGTCATTTGACAAGCAGCACATTGGCATGGCTATTTGACTTTTACTCACAAAATCTGGTACATATATATTCGAATTGTTGTTGACATTGCCTTTTTTTACAAGTATCATAACTCGTTTAAAGGTTCAGTGAGTAATATTTCTTGAGGAACTATGTTTTCATTGGTTTGTAAAGACCTTACATAATCAACCATTATGTTTTTATTACCTTAGAATGAGACATTTATATCTACATAACCGTGGGTCCCCCGTTCCATGGATGTCGCCACTTTGCATTGTCATGTTTCTAAAGTAGCTGAAAATGGACAAACAGCTCTACAGAGCACGTTTTGTCACTACGCTCTTCTTGTTCTACTTCTGGCAGTGCAGACACTTATCACTATGTTGAATACGTATGTTAGAAGAAAAAGTAGTAATAATATACTGCAGGGGTCAGCAAATAAGTTTTGCATCAGAGCAATATTTTCAACCATTAGATCGTGGATGAGAATATAAGCCATAATCATACCAACCAGCCTACGCTTACGCTACTCATTTGAGGATCACCAAGTGCACATTTTAGATAGAGAAGATGGATGGTTTGAAAGAGGCGGTCTACGCCACCACTTATCCCCCACTTACAATGCTGTCCTTTCATCACTTCCCGGGAAACTAAACAAACATTTACTCTTGGCCTCAGGTAAAGATGCCAACGATGGTTGTTCAGACTTGGCCATGGGTGACTCTAACGACCATGACGACTGTCGTTAACACAACCAGGAACACTAACTGAGTTTCCCTACCAGTCAGTCAGAACTGAAGAAGTCTCTTGGATGAGGGACGAAAAGTCTTGTAGTTTCTTCTACCAAGTCCAGTTGCCCTTGACCTCAACCTTCGTTGGATAACTATGACCTGGATGACTGAGAACCTTCACAGACAATAACATATGGTTTAACTGAATAATTAAGTAAATATAATTTCTTAATAAATATACCCAAAGAAATCTAATTTCTTGACTGGCTTCTCTCTGCTGAGACACCTTTTGAGCTGTGTCAGCCATCGTATCTGTCCTTAAGGGGCAGTGGTAAACTGGATAGATGGTTGCAATTCACAACCCTCACTACTAGATACCACTAAATCTTACACACTGAACCTTTAATTAAGATGACATTTTTCACTATTTCTCCAATAGGTGGTGCTACATCATACTTGTATAAAGACCCATTTGTTGCATTCAGGATTTATTGCGCAGGATTGTTTATTACTATGTGCATTTCAAAGCACATTAGAATCTGGTTGCTGTAAAAACATTTCATATTAGAAAACTTACAAATTTATAGATTTGTGCACCCTGTGTGGATGTATATGAACTCTGACTGCTTTCTAGTGTCTTTGCTATTGCTAAGTCTGGCTCTGCATGCATTTGTGTGCTTCTCTGAGAGACAAAACTTGTATCTGTGTGCGTGAGAAGACGAGAGGTGTGTTTTTCATTGTGCTTTTGCGAGTATTTTTGACTCTGTGTGAGAGAGAGTATATATAAAATGAGTGTCTGTGTGTCAGAGAAAACAATAACAATATATCTTTGTTCATCATGATTGTGTATCTGTCTGAGTTGTTGTGCGTATCAGAGTCTTTATTTGTGTGCATGCAAGAAAGAAGACGGGATATGGAGTGAGATGGAGGCACGCCACACCAGCTTTCTTTTTCCACCTTAAACGGAGGTGTGTAGCTCATGGAAACATGCATTAGTCTGCTATCTCAACATTTCCACCAGTAAATCCCAGTGGGCAGAAGAAGAGACGGTTCCAGAGTAAAGTGGAGAGCAAACAAATACATCCAACCTGAGCAGTGTGAAGGAAAGTCTATATGGACAAATCCAACTAGCCAGAAATTTTACCTCAAATCTGTCCCCTCCGGCAGCAGGTGAACGGCTGTCTTTGCTTTCAGACACCAGAGTGAAGTGTTGTTGCTTGTGAATCACAACACGCATTGGGAAGTGCATTTGCCTTTGTGTTTACTGGCATGAAAACTGTCACCAAATATAGGCATCTAAAACTTTCACAAAAGTTCACAAAATAGAAGCTTTTTATTTGAAATCATAATCTGTGTTTTAAATTGCAGTGAACACTAAGTTTGTGTTTTTCTATACCATAAATTAAATACTCTTCTTTGATGGCTGTTCTGTATTAAGTCAGCCTCTGTTTAAGTAAAACTCTGAAATCAGGCTCACTCCACACAAACACAGTTGGTTTGCTAGCTAGCTAAAGTCTGTACAGTGGGTATGTTCACTACCTCGGGTGAATAAACACAGACTGCACAAACAGTCCAGCACTCAAATTCGGGCAAATAACATGATGTGAAAATGTGCTTTGTGTTTGGACATTCCTTAAGTCTCTGTTTAATGAAACACTAGTTTATGGGTGGCTGCCACTATGTATTTAGTTTCACATGTAAGTTTAGTAGAGTTAGGTAAGTGATCTTTGATTTCATTGTTTTCAGTTGTTGCAGCTAGTGAAGTGATGGGGTTGTTTGTCTGGAAAGGTGGAAGTCTTTGCTTCCCTTCCCTTTGTTTCCTACATCACCTTGCATCCTTGCGATTTTTATCGGGCTGTATGTTACAATAACTTGACAATAAAAGGTCATACCTGCCTGATTTCATCTGTGATATGTTGCTTCTTTTATCCCTAGACAACTACTGGTTGTAACAATAATAAAGATGAAACCACCCATTTTGACAATGCTTACAGCAAATTATGGAACTAATGGAAAGTATTTAATGAAGGACAGAAAAGTATTTACTGACAAATACATTTAAGACTTTATCGTGTATTTCAACAAAACTTGCATTCCTTTACCTTTTAATTTTAACAATTTCTAGGATTGAGAAATCTGCTCTGGCAAAGGTTTTGAAGCATGCACTGCAGAATGTGTGTAAAGGATGGCAGCATCTGCACACAACACAGATCAATTACTCTACATTTGTATTTGTAAAAACAGAGGGAAAGATATATGGCCATAATTTATATCATGATAACAATTAACTTAAGTTAATCTGACAGTAACATTACCTAGACACCCAAAAACTAGGTGTGGCGCCAGAATAAAGCATTTGTGAAACCACAATGATTAACCTGAACCTATAGCCCAGCTCCCAAAAATCACTAAACTAGTGCCTCAAGTGAGTTAAAATACTAATAACACACACAACCAAAGCTAACCTTAAGGCTAACTGTAACTGTTAACTGCAAACGCGTTAACAGAACACAGAAAGGCACACAGGCGGACTGCTCAGGTTAAATCACAGCCGCCTCTGGCATCCCCAGGAGGCGACTTTTATCAGCTCCCACAATCAGCCGAACAAGATGATGATTGGCAGTAGAACCCTGTGACGTGGGATGTCGAAAACAGGGGTAGCCCAAGTTCCATACCAGGTGGGCGTAGATCTTAAAGACAGGCAACTCCCACACAATATGTAATACATAGAAAAGTACCCCGCTGTAACAATCATCTTTATGCATCTCTCTGTCAAGCTCACATATTTAATGAATGCCCTCATTGCTCCTTTAATGAAAAGAATGATGCAAACATTTAACCTTTAAAAAGGTACCCAAAGTTTTTGGTAATCTTACTGAGTCAATAAGCTGACTGAACAATTTCTGGGGAGTTTAAAGGAAGTCCTATCATGCCAATAAGTCCTCAGGAAAATGAAGAAATACCCTACAAAATATAAACAAAAGCACAATCAATCCATCCTGCCATTTAGAGAATGTCAAGTTCTCAGGCAAGATTAACCTGGTTTGCTCAAAGTAATACCAGACCGCTCACTGTTATTAAGTAGGAATTATTGTTTTGTTCCACTGAAGATGAAATATCAACTAATACACACCTAAAGACACAATCCACAGCTATACGGCATTAAAAAGTGACTCCAGTGACACTGGTAGATTTTTATAAATAACTTAACAAAGCACAACAGACACTTTTTTGCAGTTTTAACATCAGTGTGTCTATTTCATGAGGGTGAGTGGAGTTTGTTTTGAATTTTTAAATTAAAATATATATTTTTTAAAGAATTATATAAAAAAAACACTTTCATTGCCTGGAAAAATCAGTTCATTTGAATCTATTGCCCTGTAAATAGTTTTGGTCCTGGACATGTTGTTCCCATCTGGAACAAAGACTGACGCAGCTCCACTAATTGCCGCAATGTGTTAATTGCTTTGGGAGACTTCAGCAGCAGCCTTGATGTTCTTTCGGTTGAGTGCAACAAGCTTTTAGTTAACAGTTGTACATCAAAGTGCCCTCTTTTAGCTTTTGCACATGGTTTTCTGTGAATATTTAATGGTGTTCACCTGCTCCGGGATTCCTACCATATATCATGTTTGGGAGGGTGCAATTCTACTGATTCTGCTGCAGAATACCTATTAGCTTAAGTGTTTATTTCCATATTCATCATATGTTTTGTTTACATGCAATTTGATGGTAAACTTTAACAGATTAACAATCAGAATGTCTCTGGTTCTACATTAATGCCTTCTTGTCTGATTTTGATGTAATTTTCAGTAGATTTTTCTTCTGATGTTTTGAATCATGTAATTGAATAACATAATGATGAAGGGCCTGCCGCTGTGAGAGTGAGGGTGGGGTCAACCATATAAATACAGGCCGGGAAAGTTAAATCATAACACCACACTGAATAAGATGTTTCTTTGTTCCCCCTTTGATTATAATCACTTCCTCTTAAGTGATTGTGCCTCCAAAATAATTGGTGATTGATCATACAACCCTCCCAAGGGGAATCCTGCTCCCACCAACTGCACTAAACATACAGATAGGTGTTTAGGATTTGAAATAATTTGACTTTGTTCTGGCCTGCATTGTAATGACTTGAAAAAACTTTGGCCCGATGCCAGACTTATTTGCCGACCCTTGCTCTAAAGTGACATTTAGTGATGTTAACAATACAAATGCACAAATCTATTTTTATGACTGAAAGCATGATTTTTTCTGAGCTGTAATAATCAACATTTTATCAGGATCAGATTTTTTTATTTTTATTTTTTTGTTGTCCCTTTTCAGTCCTTCACTGTTGCCCCAGAGCTCTGAAGTACCACTGTGACTGACACTCAGCTATGGTGGTCATCTTAACAACTTTTTGTCTCAAGTGACCTCTGAAGAATAAAAGGCTGAAGCTGTCCATCCAATCTCTCTCACTCTCTCAGTCTCTCTACGGGGACAATTTAGCTCTTCACCAGTAGACTCACCACAACTGTGGGCAGGCAGCTGGAGACGGGGGTGGGGGGTGTAGGATGATCATTATCACCCAAGCTGCAAAACCAAAGCTGACCACATATTTTACCTGCTGTTACAAACCTAACTGAAGCTGAAGCCTCAGAGCACCCTTTGCTTCCATAGTCCTGAGTTTTATTGAGTTTGAACTTCAGTTGTGTTGGATGGAATTCTTTAACAACAAATCCTTAAAATAAACAGTGTCAGTGACCACATTGCTTTTTCCGTGATATCCAGTATGTTACTTAAACTCAAGACTGTGAAAACTCAGGGAACATTCATGATGCAAAAAAAAAGTGTGTATACAGGCCTGTATTGTACTGAACAGAATTAAACTCTGAAACCAAACTTAATTAGATCTAAAACTGTGGCACAATCTTTGGGTGGAATGACTTGTTCATGTTGATGAAATGTCACAGTTAGATGATTTTGTGATATTTCCAGGCAAACAGTATGTGAGTTTAATTTTACGGGTTTCACAATTGCATAAAAAGTCAATGGAAAGGCGCGAGTGAGTGCCATTATGCACAAATTTGCTCTGTGCGGGAAAAGTGAGGCGAGGCATTTACATCATAAATGCACAGAGACATTAGGAAAGAAGGGGCGAGACTGGAGGAAATTAACTCTTGGTGAGTTCTGAGATCAGTCGGAGGCTGAGCTGTCACACTCACACAAAGGCACACCCCCACCCATTCTCTGTACTTTACGTACATTGCAGTTTATTTATCTGGTACATTTTTAGGGGTAAATAAACACGCAGCGGTCCAGTTGTTCATGCAAATAATGCATAAATGCCATGTGTCTTCATACTATTACTATTGTTGTCCATGCAACTTTTCCAAAAGTTTGCTTTTAATGAAGCAGCTCATGTTTTAATTAACTAGAAGGAAAACGTATTTCTGCTTTAATTTGAAATACTATTAACTTTTGATGTGATAGCATCCTATTGTTCAAAGTGGTTATAACCTGTATTTCCATTTCCTACATTTGGCTTTCAGTGTACCTACAGTATCTTGCTAGCTGTCAATCTTGCACTGCATTTAAAGCATTTCCAGAACAGTAACTTGAAGATATTCATCTTGTATCTTAGAGAGTTAAGTTCAGGCACATTCACAACTACAAATATCAAACATCAATCACCGACTCAAACAGCAAATCCACATGTTGCCAATATAGTCAGCTCTTTCTGTCAGTCTTAATCTGATGGAGAAGCTGTCACACACTCATCATTTGCATAAATTCACAGAAAATAAAAAAATAAAAACACAGTGTGTTTGCACGCATGATAAAATGCAGGCACATCCATGCAGGATTACAACATCTGTTCATAATATCATTATATGTGTTTTTAGGAGAGTAAAACTGATTTGATCACCTTGTTCACCTGCACATGTTGCAGCTGTTCATTGTTTGTGTGTTTGTGAGTGCTTGTCTGAAAGTGCAGCAGACACAAACACAGATTGAGTGACGTAGAGAGAGGGACAAGAGAAAAGAGTAGAGAAAAGTAAAAGGTGAAAATGGTTTGTGTACAGGGTGAAGGTGGATAATAACCGTGTGCTTATCTCTGCCCCGCTGTGTCATGAGCCCCACAGCCTTGAAAAAAGCAACAGCACAAGGCAAAAAGCTGCTCTGGCCTCCCTGTGATGGAGGGAAATTTACGACCACTGTCACCAGGATCGTGTTTCTACAGGTCACAGCACTCTGTGACCTTCACCATCGCCAGCCCATGGATTGTCAACACAAAGCTATATTGGCCTGACACGCACAGACACATGCACGCACACATTTGATCTCTCCCTCTCTTACACACACACACACACACACACAGAAACAGACATCCTCGCTCGCATGCTCCTTGCCTGTTCTGGTGATACGGTGCTATCAGCCATCAGCAGCTCCCGCCTATGGTTTTAGAAAAAAATAACTGGTTTAAAAAACTATTCAGGGAGAGAGTTGGGAAACTGATAAATACCACCATATGATACATACAAAACACACAATAAGATCCCAAAATAAACACAATTGTTGATATTTGTTCCAGTCACAAATTTTGAAATTTGGAACATTTCTTTATATATAATTATAACTTAAGATTTTCAGCAAACCAAATCCTGTTTTTGATGAAATTGATGATCATTATTTTCTGCCAAAATCTGTAATTATTTCTCAGTACAGTAGTTTTTATTGTTAGAGGTGGTGTCCACCATTACTCTGTAGGATTGAAACTGCCTAACTATGTCAAAATCAACCAGGGCTGAAATCTTGAAGACTACAACTTTAAAGTGCCCCTATCAGACCAATGAAGTAATATTTCAAACATCATAAGGCATCATACGGGTACATTTATGTTTTATTCTTAACTTTTTAAATATATAATACTTTTGGCACAGTATTTCCAAATTCTAAAGATTTCATAACAAGAAGGAACCAAACTAATTAAGTTAAATTAAAAGGAGACAACCTAAATTCAACCAATAGTCAAGTAAATGCAATATTATTTATATGGCTTAGCAGAGAGATTAACTCTTGATGACCAAATTACTCAAAATCATACCAATGGACAACTGCAGGTTAAATATTGACAGTGCTCCACAGCCATACAATTACTGGGTAAAACCACATAGTTACAGTGAAGGTATTTTACTCTATATTCCATTTCAAAGGATGATGTAATACTTCATTCTCTAATATAGTTTTGTAACAACCTATGAAGCACAGCTAAGTTCAACAAGGAAGACTATCTTCATGCTTCATTCATTCACAAATTTCTCTCTCTCTCCCTCTCTCTCTGTCCCGTCTCAATTTCACCATCAGATTTTGCCACAATCTCCATTAGCCAATCACGTAGTCGCAGGCAAAGTTTAAAATTTGTGCTACTCTCTGCTGCTGTCAGCTGTCTTTTCAGCATGAAATTGTTATGGTCCTCCCCAAATCTCCTCCTGATTGTCAGCATTTTTTCATCACTTCATCACCACCACCCGTGTCTAGACTCCATGCGGGGGTTTCTATACCACTACGGCTTCAACACCGCCTTTAATACCATATCATCACCATGGGGTCTAATCACCAATTCACATTTCTCAAATTCATGTTGCATTTAAAATGTTAATTTTTCAGTGACTGATGGATAACAATATACTGTAAGGCCGATATAATAAATAATAATATAATAGAGTGTTTGTCTTTATCAGTAATGCTGTTCTGCTGCACAGAGAGCGATGTATGTGCGTCACATTTCCCTCAGCTGTTCATTATATATATAACAGCGAGTTGTTTGTAATAAACACACTTTCCAATCGAAACATCTGGGAAGCGCAATGCAATTGAAGACCTTCAATACTAAAAAGCAAAGGCTGGCAAAAGTGGATGACAAACTCCATTCACATGATCTTGTTTGTGAATTCGCTAACTGCATAAAAAAAAAACACTCTCAAGCATTTATTATCTTTTCCTTGCTTAAGTATTTTTAAAGAAGTATCAAGGTATCATATAACATGGATCTCTGGAAATTTACAGGGGAAATTTCTCATGTGGAACAGGACCTGGACAAGATGGGAGATGCTGGTCGGCTGCAGGTTTACACACCAAAAGGTGGAATGGAGAAAACCTGCAATCATGAACAACAAACCTGTCGACAAGATTTATAGCACACTGCTTGTTGTAACGAGTTGATTCAAACTTTTGGATGGAGACTTGTGTGCACTTTAAACACACAAACAGTATCCACATGTGACTCAAACACACATGTATCAATTCTGAACTTAAACCTCAAATGGACGTTTTAGACATTTATCTGATGCTTTTATCCAAAGCGACTTACAATTACAATTGGCACACCTCTGGAGCAATGAGGGGTTAAGTGTCTTGCTCAGGGACATAATGGTGAATGTCTCATAGTGGGAATCGAACCCAGGTCTCCCACACCAAAGGCAAGCATCTTATCCACAGTAAACACAGCAGTTCTCTCTCAAGGTTCACAGCTCATATTGCTTCTCACAAAGATAGAAGTGCATGAGCACACAGACAATGCTCTTACTGTACACAGTAGTAGAGCATTAGCTTAAAGTGGTTCAGGAGTCCATTTGAGATATTTCATGTGATCTCTCACCTGAACAACAAATGTCACCAGCTATGGCTCACCAGGAAACTGACTTGTACAGGTCTGGGAATTTTTAAGCCTTAGCAATGGCTTTCTCCTCATATGTTGTGACAGCTACAAGACCACAGGAGAAAACATGCTATCACCTGACAAGAGAAAATGTCATGGTACAGTAGCCAGGATGATCTAAGTAGGGGACAGGCAGGAAAAATGAGTAGAAGGCTGGCTAGTATTGATGGTGAAAAAGAGGTATATTTTGTCATGTTGTTCTGCACTAATTTTATGTAAAAATAATTGGGGTGGCTGTTGGGTGAAATATAATAATAATAATAATAATAATAATAAAAATTAACATTTCTTATTTCTAGTAACCAACTATAAATCGGCTGACATGAAAACAATGTCAGGCTCAATGAATGAAGTTGCATCTTATTACCAGTCTAACTAGTATAAAAAAAACCCGTGGTCTAATTGTAATAGATCCAGCCTAAGCCCACTTCATATGAATCCTGATGTTGACTATGCAGGCTCCAAAGAACACACACCCAACTTTCCTTTTGAAAGCTGTATGTGTTGCGGTGGATAAATCTGACTCAAACTCTCCTTCTTTCTCTCTTTCCCTTTCTTTTCTCCCACTCTGTCTGTCGGTGATGAAAGAACACCTTCAGACTGCCCACAAAAGATCCTATTTGTTGTCCCTGTTCCACAATGTGAGCAGTCTTTGTTTGAAAGTAGTCTTTCCATCAGGGCTGTACAAAGGACTCCTTTACAATGTGGTATAGGAGGAAGACAGAGATTTAAGGGGGAAAAGAAGAAAAAGAGCCAAAGAAAAACAGACAGAGGTGAAGAAAGGGGTACGGAAAAGTGAGAGGAAAGAAGGGATAAAAAAAAAAGCTAGAGGCGAGATTGGGGCCCTGTGGCACTCCCAGCTCAAAACGCTTTCTATTATCTTTGGTGCTGGTCTGAACAAAGGAGTAGGGAGAACAGGTTGGCTCTGGACCCTGGGGTGATTTAATACGGAGCTTGAATCAGAGCCTGCAGATCAATGACCACACAAGGGAATAGGAGACTTTTTCCTTTCTTTCTCTACATGAGGCAATAGTTTCTCTCTTTTTCTCTTTTTTTTTCTCCAAAGGCTGCGAGCAGGATGGATCTACCAGAACCAGGGTGGGTCCTTTGAGAAGTCCTCTGCCACTAGCTGAATGAAAGCAGCTCCTGTGAAGGGAATAAAGCAGGTTTAGGGACTTTTTCTGTCTCAAACAATAACAGTCCCCTCAGTTTTGGTGTGGACAAATATTCTAAAACTTCCTTGAATTTACTTGTTGACTGTCTGTGTTCAGCCGATGGCAGAGACAGACACAATTTTCTTTGGAGTGTTAATGCATCACCTGCTTCATTTATCTGCATTTTAAGAATCAATAGCAGATCTTCTGAAATCTTCCATTGAACTTCAAAAAAGACAGTGGAGTTGTGGAGTTCAAGCATCTGGTAATCAATTTGTCTCTGAGTTACAGATGGTTTTGGGGGCATGAAAAAGGTTCAGGTTGAATGTTTTTTTAAAATCTTTTCTTTATGATGTAAGCACCAAAACAAAACTCCCTCTCTTGTATTGGTAGCAAAACTCAGGGCAAATAAAACCAGGGTGCGAATTATACAGTGACAACCGGGGGGGTCAACTTTTTTTCCAGGTCCAAAAGAAAACCCAGTTCAGCACAGGAGCGGGCTTCAGTGAACTAAAATCTTATAATGCTTACAATATCCTTGCTTATTTAACTAATGTTATCAGTCTGTAGATGATGATGAATCAAATTCATTACACCAGTTCATGGGTGCCTGTTACGACCCTAAGGGTCATGTGTTTGCATTGGAGTGTGTTCCTTCTCTCTCTCAGGTAGTGCCCCCCCCCCCCATGCCTCAGCTGCATGAGTGCCTGGAGTGCCTGGAGGATATGAAGGCTTGGTTTTTTTTAACAGCAGCGGTCTGTCGTACCTGTTGCGACACACTGCAGACCAACACCCATGAGCAGACCACTGCCAGCCCGTTAGCCCAGTGGACAGAGGCAGCCCATTCAACCAGTGGGTTGAACACCAGCTTAGAGCTTCTGTGAGTCCAGAACAGTGTCTGGTCACCTCCTCAGTGGAGAGAGGACTTTTCAGCGGTTCATTTAGTGTTGAACCTTGCTCCCTCAGTTATTTACCCTGTGTTTATTGTTGCCTTACCTTGTTGGCTCGCTGTCTCCTTTTGAGAGAGTAGTTTTGAGTTGGTTTTCCTTTGTTGAATATTGAATAAATACACTTTAGTTTGCACATAACCCTGACTTCCTGTCCTCTCTTGCCCCGGTTTTTATTTCAAATATTGTTGCTACTCCTCCCCCTGGACTTACTGTACCACTCCCATCCCTGCAATCTGTACTCCTCCGTAGGCTGGCAATCCCTGCGTACTAGACAAAAACTGGCTCAAAAAAAATAATTGGCTCACTTTCATTTACCAAACCCTCCTTGGTTTGACACCACCATTCCTGAAACACCTATTACTACACTCCTCTGTATATAATATGAGGTCATCTAACCTTATACAACTAAAAGTTCCAAAAAATAAATTCTTCATTTGGTCGTATGCCTTCAGATTCTGCTCCCTCAATGATTGGAATGACGTATAAAAAACTCTAAAACTAGACCAATTTATTTCTCTAACAGCTTTTAAGAACTATATCATGCACATTTCCAAAGACACATGCAAATGCGTCCTTCACAAGCAACAATTTATTAAGTGTCTGCTCATAACTTTTTTTTGAGGATAACTATGCAAGGTGGCTTTAGGATGTTGCACTCTCTCAAAGTAATGTATTCTGTCTGCTATATATAAATAACAGAATAAAGTTCTCTCTCCAACTATCAACAGAGGGAATCTTTCAAATCTCCTCTAATGAGTTTACCTTTCCTGGCTCTTTGAATCTGCCTTTCTAATCAATGATGGGAGTCTTAATACACTACAATGGTCTATGGATTAGTAAAGGTATTTAAACATTGGCTTTAATTAGAGCTGTGCCTTTTAAAGAGCTTGGAGTGTTGGGTTATGACTGCAGCTGGCCAGTCCAGTGGAGGCGTGGAGGACATGACAGCAAAGTGAAGAGAAAAGAGGAAAGGGGTGAAAGAAAGTCCTGTGGTGGTGAATCAAAGTCACCTTGTGGAGGTCTGACCACTCATTAGGCTGAAAGAATAGAACACGCTGGCCTTTGCACTCTCATCTCCGAGATGCATTTGTCCTGTTGCCCTAGAAATTAATGAACCGGGTAGTTCAAAACCATCTTTTGGGTGCAGTTGAGCTTACTTTCAGATGTGGTTGTGTGAAGGGTAACAAAACGTACAGTTATGAAACATAGCTGTCCACAACAGACGTTGTCGATGGTCTTTTATTCAAATGCGTTTAACTACCTATTGTATGTTTTTCTGACTAGTGACCTCTTGCAAATAATGACTGTCCACTCTCACAAGCAAAGAAGTGACATTGTTATTTCACTGCAAAACTCGGTCTCATTGAATTTAAATTAACTTTAACCATAGAGGTGGCAGATCAGAATACACTTGCAAAGAATACCAAGTTGTGTCACAAAGGTTGCTGACGTACTGACGTAAGCGTGTTGACTCATTTCCGTTTCCGGTGCTTGTGTGTTGGTAGCGTGTTGTGCTGCTCTCGCTAAATACCAGTTAAAATTGTTGGATTACAGCGGCCAACTGTCCGCTAAACACTTATTCTAACAGTGATTCTGCCTAAGCACCCACACTTCTTTCTATTTTTGCGTGACTGCTGTTCTCATCTGAACTCATCTCATCATCAATCTCATAGTTGTTCGAAAGTTTTAGTAGCCAACGCTATAGTACTTTAGCTTAGCCGTTAGCGACTTTAGCTTAGCAGCTAGTGATGGCTTCTCCTTCTCCCTCTCCCTCTCCTATTTTCTCCTGCTCGGTGTGTCAGATGTTCAGTTACTCCTCTGCCTCCTTTAGCGGTAATGGTACGTGTAAGAAGTGTAGCTTATTTTTAGACATTGAGGCAAGGCTCAGTGATTTAGAAGTCCGGCTCCGCACCTTGGTAGATCAGTCTTTAGCTCCTGTAGCTAGCCAGTCCCCGGTAGTCGGTGCGGAATGGCCTGAGTTAGCCTGTGGTAGCCGTCCCCCGGCATCTCGTGTGCAGCCAGGAAGGGGTGGCTGGGTGACTGTCCGAAGGAGGAATAGTCGTAAGCATTCAAAGCCCATGGGGCATCATCAACCTGTTCACGTTTCTAACAGATTTTCACCACTCAGCGACACACCCGCTGAGAAACCAACTCTAATCATTGGCAGCTCCATTTTGAGAAAAGTGAAGTTAGCAAAGCCTGGGGCCAGAGCAGGCGGCATTGAGTCTTATTTAAACTGCTGGCTAAGGATAAACGTAAATACAGTAAGATTGTTATTCACGTCGGTGGTAATGACTCCCGGTTACGCCAATCGGAGGTCACTAAGATTGATGTTGAGTCGGTGTGTACATACGCAAAAACAATGTCGTACACCGTAGTTTTCTCTGGACCCCTGCCAAATCTGACCAGTGATGACATGTATAGCCGCATGTCGTCATTCCGCCGCTGGTTGTCGAGGTGGTGTCCAGCAAACGATGTGGGCTTTGTAGATCATTGGCAGACTTTTTGGGGAAGACCTGGTCTGATCCTGAGAGACGGCATCCATCCCACTTGGGAAGGAGCACCTCTCATTTCTAGAAATCTGGCCAAGTTTATTAGTGGACCAAATCCATGACAACCCAGAGTTGAGACCAGGAGGCAGAGTCGCAGTCTAACACACTTCTCTGCCCTTCTTTTTCAGCAGTTACCCACCCAAAACCCTACGCAGAGTCGCAGTCTAACACACTTCTCTGCCCTTCTATTTCAGCAGTTACCCACCCAAAACCCTACACAGAGTCGCAGTCTAACACACTTCTCTGCCCTTCTTTTTCAGCAGTTACCCACCCAAAACCCTACGCAGAGTCGCAGTCTAACACACTTCTCTGCCCTTCTATTTCAGCAGTTACCCACCCAAAACCCTACACAGAGTCGCAGTCTAACACA
>NC_060172.1:13683486-13725117 GCF_021292245.1 Micropterus dolomieu
CAACCAATTCTTTTCGTTATAGTGTACCGAGCACCTGGTCCGTACTCTGAATTCTTATCTGAATTTGCAGAGTTTTTGTCAACTTTAGTCCTTAAAACAGACAAAGTTATTATTGTAGGGGATTTTAATATTCATGTGGACGTTGAGAATGACAACTTCAGTACTGCGTTTATCTCTCTGTTAGATTCCATTGGCTTCTCTCAGAGTGTTCAGGAACCGACTCACTGTTTTAACCACACCCTCGACCTTGTTTTGGTATATGGTATTGAAATTGAACATTTAATAGTGTTCCGAAAGAATCCCTCTTTATCCGACCACTGTTTGATAACTTTTAAGTTTGTATTGCTAAACTACACGCCATTGGGCAAAAATTTCTATACAAGATGTCTGTCTGATAGTGCTGTAGCTAAATTTAAGGATGCAATTCCATCAGCTCTAAATTCATTATCAAGTCACAAAGTAACGGAGGACTCCTATGCTAATTTCAGTCCCTCCCAAATCGATCATCTTGTTGATAGTGCTGCAGGCTCGCTGCGAATGACACTCGACTCTGTAGCCCCTCTAAAAAAGAAAATAATAAAACAAAGACGGTTAGCTCCATGGTATAATACTGAAACTTGCAAATTAAAGCAAATATCACAGAAACTTGAGAGGAATTGGCGTTCCACCAAACTGGAAAATTCTTGTTTAATTTGGCAAGATAGTCTTAAAACTTATAGGAAGGTCCTCCATAATGCCAGAGCAGCGTACTACTCGTCATTAATAGAGGAAAATAGGAACAACACCAGGTTTCTTTTCAGAGCTGTAGCTAGGCTGACAGAGAGTCACAGCTCTATTGAGCCATGTATTCCCATAGCTCTCAGTAGTTACAACTTCATGAGCTTCTTTAATGATAAAATTCTAACTATTAAAAACAAAATTCACCAAGACCTGCCCTCAACTGGCACCGACTTATCTCTAAACTCAGGAACCTTAGAAACAGCTGTAAAACCAGATATGTTTAGACTGCTTTGCCTCCCTCAACCTTTACCAACTAACTTCAATAATTTCTTCATCTAAACCATTAACCTGCCTCTTAGACCCCATCCCGACTAGGTTGCTTAAAGATGTTTTACCCTTAGTCAGCACTTCTATACTAGATATGATCAATCTATCTCTATCAACAGGCTATGTACCACAGTACTTTAAAGTAGCTGTAATTAAACCTCTTCTGAAAAAGCCCAAACTTGATCCAGATGTTTTAGCCAACTATAGACCTATATCTAACCTTCCATTAATCTTTAAGGTCCTGGAGAAAGCAGTTGCTAAACAGCTGTGTGACTTTCTACAGAGCAATAGTTTATTTGAGGATTTTCAGTCAGGATTTAGAGTTCATCATAGCACAGAGACAGCACTGGTGAAAATTACTAATGACCTCCTTATTGTATCAGACAGTAGTGCTGCATTTGATATCATTGACCATCAGATCCTATTGCAGAGATTGGACCACTTCATTGGCATAAAAGGAACCGCTCTAAGCTGGTTTAAGTCCTATTTATCAGACTGATTTCAGTTTGTACATGTTAACGATGAGTCCTCAATGCACGCCAAAGTTAGTTCAGGAGGCAGACATCATCTCCACATTTAAGAGTAGGCTTAAGACTTTCCTCTTTGATAAAGCTTATAGTTAGGGCTGGCTCAGGTGAGTCCTGAACCATCCCTTAGTTATGCTGCTATAGGCCTAGACTGCCGGGGGATTTCCCATGATGCACTGAGCTCCTCTCTCCTCTTCTTTCTCTCCCTCTGTATGCAACCTCATCCCATTATTGCTATGTTACTAACTCAACTTCTCCCCTTTCCGGTAGTCTTGTGCTTTCTCGTCCCTCTCCTCTCTCCTCCATATCACTTCCTGCAGGTGTTTCTGGCTCTGGAGCTGTGGAGTCTGGATCTGTGGTTGCAGGTCGCCTGCTGCCCCCTTGTTCCTGCTCGACACCCTCTGCTGCAACGACTATTGTTGCTAGTCTTATTGTTATTATTGTTATTATAATCATTAACACTACTTTAAATATTTGTACTATTTTTCATTTAGTCTATAGCAACATCACCTTTACTGTCTGTACCTCTGTGTGTATATTGTGTAGGCTGCCTCCCTCCCCCCTCTCTCCTTCCATTCCTCTAACTTTCTCTCTGTTCCTCGCTCGCCCTCTCTCTCTCTCTCTCGCACTCTCTCTCTCTCTCGCCCTCTCTCTCTCCTTCACCCCCAACCGGTCGAGTCAGATGGCTGCCCACCCTGAGCCATGGTTCTGCTCGAGGTTTCTGCCTCTTAAAAGGAAGTTTTTCCTTGCCTCTGTCGCCTAGTACTTACTCTTGGTGGAAAGTGTTGGGCTTCTGTAAATAACATCACAGAGTACGGTCTAGACCTGCTCTTTTATGAAAATCGCTGTGAGATAACTGTTGTTGTGATTTGGTGCTATATAAATAAAATTCAATTGAATTGAACTTACCAATACATGCATTCACCAATACAATTAACAATGATAAGAGCTGTTTGAGAAGGCTAACAACAACAAACAAGGGCTTGTATATAACACCTCCTAATGACTCTAAATCAGGATACTTAACAAATGGACATCTGTTATCTGAGTTTGTATAATTTATAATATTTGTTTCAAATATTTGACTAGATGTTGTGTTTTTTTGTATAATCCATTTCAAGATACCAATTGTGTCTCAGTCCAGTATATCATAAAAGTACTTGGAGATATATAAACTAAATGAGCACTGCATAAACTGCTTTCTGTTGATTAAAACTGTCATTGTGAAAGGTGGAAAAAGGTTCAGATGTTGGAATATTTTGAACACAGAGAATGATCTCCGTTTATCCTAGTTGATCTTGCTCTGTCTAACTTTCGGCTATAATGTAATCAGCATTGTCCTAGAAATGCTACTTCTGCAGCAACATGCACAGTCTGCTTTTTTAAATGTCATCCCTTTTTTATTTTAAATTAAAGATGTACAGTGTGACTGAGCAATTGTGGCATTATGATAGTTACTGATCCAAGATCTGGGTTTTCAATACATCATTTACAGGGCGTTAAATACCTACTCTTTGTCAGATCCTTTGGTCTGTGGAAACTAACACATATGGCATTCTTAAGTGTCATAATACAATGCTCGGGGGAAGCCCCTAGCACAATTGTTCAATGCTACCCTATTTTCACTTTTTGTTTGTATTAATATTAATAACTCTTACTTAATTTCTTGTTATTGCTATTGTTATTTTAGTGTTTTGTTTGTTTGTTTGTATATTTCTTTTTTCCCTTTCCTTTCTCTCTTGTATCTCCCCGCCAGCCTCTTTGCCTCTCTCTGTAAGCCATCCAATAGACATCCCCCCCTTCCCTGACAATATGGGACACACACACACACACACACACACACGATTAAGTAATTGAGTTGCTGCTGTTGTTATTGTTGTCATGTACCTTTTGTCTTTTTTCTCATCTTGTTTCTTGTATCGTCATGTCTATGTTGTGTATTTTGTCTTGCAATACAATACATAAAAACTATTGTTCAATGCTAAAAGTAGGCCTATTATAGATAAAAGGAATATCTGAGTAAGGAGGTGGTTGAGGTGGACAGGTGGTTGATAAACTGGACTTTAACCCAGGAGGCCAGTGTTTGTTTTCCGTGTGAAACAAACAAAAGTCCGCATTTATTGTTTTAATTAAGTTACGTAAGGAACATTACTTAATTTATGTAAATTCAGTCACATAAGTAACTTTTTTTTTTTTTTTTTAACCAAACCATGATGTTTTGGTGCGTAAACCTAATGAAGTTGCCGTTTATATTTTAAAATCTAACCGGACGTTGCATATTTATTATTGCTAACTTGACCATGACTCATGAGTTTGGTGACCACCTGAGAGTTGTTCCTGCACCATTATCAGGCTAAAATGTCCACACTCCAAAAATTAGTAGATTGTTAATGGGGTTTCACTGAGCACATTCATGCTCCCCAGAGGAAGCTTTTGCATTTTGGACACTAATTGAACTTTCCAGCTGCAACACGGTAAGGGCAACATTTCAGTGTTCCACATAAAATATCTCAAAATCTAATAACTGGATTGTCATGTAATGAGTTGATTTGTGCTCTTAAGGACAAACCCCACCTCCCAGATCAAACATGTGTAGGCCAAGTACTGTAAATCTCTAAGAATAGAAAGAAACTGAAAAAAAATCTCAACAACGCTGTCCACTGTACTCTAAGATGTACATTCTAAAACAAGTAAAACAAAGGTATTATCTGTTTTTTCCACATGGTGATTAGACCTTATAATCATTTGTGCACCAACAGGACTTCAGGTCAGTCTTTATATCTGCAGAACAGCGAAGAAATGCGTTTAAACTTATCTTAAAAGAGCCACCTCTCGTGTTCACTCAACCAGACTTAGAGGCATTGCTAAACATGGCAGTGAACTGTTCCCTTCAAAGTAGACCACAGGCAGGTACTCCCCAACAGCAGAATATTGATCCCATCATCAGCCCGACGTTCCCCTGCTGGCGCATCTGCCTTCATTTAAATGACCTCTATAAAGCATCTACATCTAATCTTAATTAGATATTGAAGTCCGTTAATTAAAACATTATCTCCGGCAAAACACAGCTGGCCAGTCTGACGAGTTAATCAATGAGGATGAGAGGATGCTGTCTGCTGAAAGACGTGAGGGAAAGAAACTAAAACACACACTCAAGGCTCAAGTGTGTCAAATTAAACTGTTAAGAGGATTTGAGTTGCATGTCTTGCATTTGATTTTTTTTTTTTGTTCAGCAAAATTTCAAGAAACTTTGAAGTCTCCTTTTTGCAAACAGCATGCTAATTACAATGACACAGATAATTGTTCCAAATGTAGTTTGATGAGTTTTACAAGTCACTGTTTAGTGACTGGGAGTGGCATTATAGGTCCCCAGTTTTCTTGTAAACAAAGTTAGGGTTCTGTGTTTCTCACCAAAATGCATTTTGTGTACCCTAAGGCCTTCAAACTTAACAACACTTGACGTGTTTACTCAGTGGCCTTTGCTTGCGCCATGTTGTGTTTTAACACGGTCCTTCAGTGGAATATTGTGAAACGGATGGGAGTCATGTAGCCCCTGTTTCATTTGATAAACAGTCTAGCTAGCAATTGATGTGATCATTTTAGCCATTCATCTAACCGTTTGAGTTGTCTGTTTCACTTTGTCCGTATATAAAGTGTGTATTGTGCAAGTGAGTAGAGCAGTTTATTATAAATTTTACTATGGTACTTTCTTCTGTCACAGAGACTGTTCAATATACCCTGTTCTTACACATTTAAATGTTTCCTTGCAGTGGTAACAAAGTATTATTTGGCCAGATAGCATCAGATCTGGATCTTACATCTTGGTGTACTTAATCAATTTATTGCTTATCTCATTTCTCACTTTCTTGCTCATTTCCTTACTTTTTTGTAGCTTATTTGCTTTCAGTAATACAGTCATGGAACTCTGTCCTATTTTCCACCTTGTTATGGCTAATCTAACAAAAGTGATTAACTTCAGTAATTTGCAAAATATTGCAACCTTCAATACAAGAAACAGGAAGAATATCTACAGTGACAAAATGTTGGTAAAAAACTTTTGCAATTGTAAATAATGTATTCCATTCACTGAAATATTTTTGGAGAGTGTCTATTCACGGACACTAATTTGATCTGAATCTAAATCTTCAAAGCTGATTTGCCATGAGTTTCCACAGTGCAGATGCAATCTCTTTCGTTTGATGACCGCAAAGGCAACAGGGAGAGAGGCCTACCACTGGAAATGCACTCTCCTCATAAGCATCCAATCAACTCAAATTGAACTGCAGTTTCAATCTGGGTTGTATTCTTTGAAGCAATCAATGTCAAACTGAGACAAATTCAACAGGTAAACTCACAGGGAAACTCATTTAATCACATTGTCCTTTCATCTTCCTCTCCCTGCAACAACTGCAATCATTAGTCATTATATTGAACAAGTCAGTCCAGGAAACCTTGGTGGGTGCTGTCTCAGAGCATCCACTAATATCATAAAATACATAAAAGCCTATTGCCCCCTTTCTCACCAATTTTACCATTTTTTCCCATGTGAACTGATACTGATTGATAATTAATACTTTTATTAGACAGATAAAGTGTCTTGCTGGCTGCTTTGTCTCACAATTCTCAGACTGTGTCATTCACAGGCACCCTCTCCTCCCTAGACTTGACACATAGGACCTTTCAATCATGGTGATAAAATCTCTATCGCCAAGAACCTGGGTATAAAAATCCTCTTACAATCTTTTGATTGCTACAATTTTTTAGTTTGTTTCAGGACTGGCTGGGAAAAAGAGACCAGACTCCTCCATCTCGAACAACTGTACAATCAAAGGGCCTTTGTGCAAGGGACTCCAAGCTCCAAACTGCCCATTAGCCATACAGAAGAAGATTGTGGCAATACACAAAAACTACAGTACACACCTAAAATGTAAAAAGTACCTTTATGAACTTTATGCAAAAAAGAATGTGTTGGATACCTTGGATGACAAAACACAGTAAAAACAATGTATTCTGCGTCATTCAGAATGGTAATAAATACAGTGTTTTGCATTATTTGATCTCAGCTTCAGATGTTTTGAATGAAAGCCACCGTGTCCTTTTTGTCTGGAGGTAGGCAGTGCATCGTGTGACTCATCTTAAGCTGTCATCCTTGAAATGAGGTAAACAGCGTCTGTAAAAGCCAGCACAGGTGTTGACGACAGTGATCACAGCTCACAGTTCTTAGTGTTTCTTTTTTTAATGTGTGTGTGGTTTAGCAGTTCACATGAAACATTGCTATTTCATTCTTTACCTCTTCCCAACAGTAACTTAGTGGGTGCAACATTAATCCTGTCATTTTTTGATACTTTCCCGAGAAAGAATATAAACAATCTCAGTATAATGCATAAATCTGCAAGTGGCAAAGCCCAAAGGATGCTACTAAGGCCACCCGAAAGATGCCCCAGTAGTGCATGGCATGGAAAAGCCTCACCGTTACAGGCCTGGGGTCTCATTTATAAAACTGTGCGTAGAAACCTCACTAAAAGTGTACATGCGCCCAAAAGCCAAAAATGGCGTACGCCAAAAATATTCAGACTTATAAAACCGTGCATATGCACACTTGGAAGGAAGTTCCCTTTATAAAGCACAATCAACTTGAAATGTGGCGCATGTGTGGGAGCTCCATGTCCAACCCTCCAAACGCCCATAGTTGCCTATAATTGGTCAGTGAAACGCCCCTCATTAATACGTCCTGACTGCATGAAGAAAAGGAGGCAAATTCTGACAGAGAAGCTACAAAAAGAAATTTAACTCAGTGTGACACTGACATTCCTTTTGGTGAAGCTGAAGCATGTTGTTTGGTGGGTAAAAAACACACTTTCATGCAACGCTTGTGCACCGGAGAAAAGGGGGCACCGGAGCTCTACCCCTTTATAACCAATCTGCAGGAAGGGGCCTCCGTCTGAGTAATGACGTCACTGACCGGAGGGGGACACACACACACAAGAGGGGATGACCCAGGTATTAATTTGTATTCCCCCGTTTGAAAAGAGAGTAAACCAAATGCATTCCACCTGTGTTTAAACGTGTATCTAGACCACACAAACACTCCACTAACTTAACGACGCTGGCGATGAGTTAAAAGAAATAGCCTTTGACTTGTTGTAAATGACAATAAAATTGTGTTTTTTTACAAGCAGCGTGTCACATCCACAGCTGGCGCACAGCGTTTGGCTCGATAAGGAAACGAGCATGTGATACAATATATGAATCTATGCTCTCGTATTTGCTTGACTGACACATTGAAAACGGCATCAATTTAAATATAATTTGTCTACCTGTTCACCTTATTTATGAGAATAAATTTCAATGCATGCATGTAGGCCTATTAATTAATATGATTCCTGATTAAACTGTCCAACATATTTGAGGTGTTCTTTTGCAGAAACAGATATCTCCGTTTGTGTTTATTATCCTCAGTCATGGTCAATCAAACAGGTTTCTGATTATTTAGAAAGGCTTTAAGCCTATACAGGTGCATCTCAGAAAATTTGAATATCGTGAAAAACTTCATTTATTTCAGTAATTCAACTTAAAAGGTGAAACTAATATATTATATAGACTCATTACATGCAAATAATTTTGTTAATTATTGTGTACAGCTTATGAAAACCCCAAATTCAAAATCTCAGAAAATTAGAATATTACATGAAATCAATGAAAAGGATTTTAAATACAGAAATGTCAGCCCTCTGAAAAGTATAATCATGCATATGTACTCAGTATTTGGTTTGGGCCCCTTTTGCATGAATTACTGCCTCAATGCGGCGTGGCATGGATGCTATCAGCCTGTGGCACTGTTGAGGTGTTATGGAAGACCAGGATGCTTCAATAGCGGCCTTCAGCTCTTCTGCATTGTTCGGTCTCATGTCTTTCATCTTTCTCTTGGCAATGCCCCATAGATTCTCTATGGGGTCCAGGTCAGGCACGTTTGCTGGCCAATCAAGCACAGTAATCCCATGGTCATTGAACCAGGTTTTGGTACTTTTGGCAGTGTGGGCAGGTGCCAAGTCGTGCTTGAAAATGAAGTCCGCATCTCCATAAAGCTTGTCTGCTGAAGGAAGCATAAAGTGCTCTAAAATGTCCTGGTAGACGGCTGCGCTGACTCTGGACTTAATAAAGCACAATGGACCAACACCAGCAGATGACATGGCTCCCCAAACCAACAGACTGTGGAAACTTCACACTTGACTTCAAGCATCTTGGATTGTGTGCCTCTCCATTCTTCCTCCAGACTCTGGGACCTTGGTTTCCAAATGAGATGCAAAATTTGCTCTCATCAGAAAAGAGGACTTTGGACCACTGAGAAAAAGACCAGTTCTTTTTTTCTTTAGCCCAGGTAAGACGCTTCTGACATTGTTTGTTGTTCAGGAGCGGCTTGACAAGAGGAATATGACATTTGAAGTCCATGTCCAGGACCCGTCTGTGTGGCTCTTGATGCAGTAACTCCAGCCTCAGTCCACTCCTTGTGAAGCTCCCCCACACATTTGAATGGCCTTTTCCTGACAATCCTCTCCAGGCTACGGTCATCCCTGCTGCTTGTGCACCTTTTTCTTCCACACTTTTCCCTTCCACTTAACTTTCTATTAATGTGCCTTGATACAGCACTTTGAGAACATCCAACTTCTTTTGCAATTACCTTTTGAGGCTTTCCCTCCTTGTGGAGGGTGTCAATGATGGTTTTCTGCCAGGTCAGCAGTCTTCCGCATGATTGTGAATTCCACTGAACCAGACTGAGAGACCAATTAAAGGCTCAGGAACCCTTTGCAGGTGTTTTTGATTAATTAGCTGATTAGAGTGTGACACTTTGAGCCTACAATACTGAACCTTTTCACAATATTCAAATATTTTGAGATTTTGAATTTGGGGTTTTCATAAGCTGTAAGCCATAATCATTGACATTATATCAAATAAAGGCTTGAAATATCTCACTTTGCATGTAATGAGACTATATAATATATTAGTTTCACCTTTTAAGTTGAATTACTGAAATAAATGAACTTTTTCATGATATTCTAATTTTGAGATGCACCTGTACTACTTAGAGGTAACAGTTTCATCCTTCTGCCATGTGAGTCGCCGTTTCTCATTTCTCCTCTTTATGTGCATACGCATGGTTCAGAGTTTACTTACAGGATGCACATTTTCCCGTCAAGTTTGTTTTTTATAGATCACAACTTTTAATTGGGAAGTGGCGTACGCACGTTTCCAGCCCTGTTTTGAAAGTACGCACCATTTATAAATGAGACCCCTGGTCCCATATTTCTGAGACAGTGTCGTTTTTGGACGTCTCGGCGGTCAAGTTAGCAACTATAAATATGCAACGTCCGGTCAAGTTAGCAACAATAAATACGTCCGGTTACGCTTTCAAAATAAAACTAGTGAATAACGTTTTGAAACAGAACATTACTTGCGTTCCATACGCAAATGAATAAAAAAAACTCAATATTGACTTTGTGTTTAACACAGGAAACAAGTGAAAGTACGGTTTCTGGTCAAGCCGCCCATCGCAACAATGTCTCCTCCTTATCAGAGACTGTAGCCCACATAAAAAATACGGGCCTTAAAGCAGCGCTATTTTGACCCTTGGCGCATCCAGTAATCTCTGCAGTGTGCGCTCACTTTAGTGCCAGACTGCACCGAGGAAGAACAGAGAGAAGCGGGCTAAGACACAGTTGTAAAAACGAGATCCCACGGGCCCAGAAGTGGGTCTTGAGTGTAAAAACATCATCACTCAGGATTTTTGAATGCATCCATTTGCCAAAGGAGTTTTTTTTCCCACTGGAAACTCCGGTGAGTAAGTTTGTAACCTTCAGGAGAGAGCTAAAAGTGCAGCGTGATGCTAGCTTAAATGGGTGGGTTAAAACCATAGACTGTATATAAGAAATGGACATAGTCATCGTGACGTCACCTGTTGGTTTGTGGATTGCCGTTCTGAAGCCTTGAGTTTGGCCGATAGGCCGCTGCCATGTCGAGTTTTTGCAACCAGGAAGTGCCTGGAAGTGACAATACGGCGGAGCTAACGGCCGTGTGCGGAGCTAGCTAGCTTGCTTAGCTAGGTGCAACTGTAACTCACGTTAACTGTCATTTTAACAGGGCTGATAACTTTGTCTAGTGAACAACAGTCTTAAAACTAAATGTACTCACCAGAGAAAGTGAACAGCGAACTCCTAATAAGCTTTTTCAACGGCGCTGGTTAAATTTACACAGTGACGTGGGTATGAGTCACCTCTAGCCTGATTGACAGGTCGCCATGGTAACGACTTGTCAATCATATTGTCAATTGTCACTCAACTTGTCTGAAACATACTCTGCTTTGTGGTCTATTTTAAAATAAATGGGACCATAGTTTACTAAATGAACATCATTTTGTATTGAAGAAGATTTGAAATTAGCGACTGAGACCATAAACTCATCAGGAAAGTGTTTACTGGGGTAATTATTCAGCTGAGAAGTAGGGTCATTTTCCCATTATTTCTAATGGAGCCGGACTTCTTTTTGCAACCAGAAGAGTCGCCCCCTGCTGGATTTTTAATAGAATGCAGGTTTCAGGGACTTCCGCATCGGCTTCATATTGTAGACCGGAAGCTTCCCGCTTGGTTAAAACCATATACTGTAGGTTAAAAGCAGTCGGAGGATGTTGTGAACACGAAGTTGTGAACTGTTCAACAGTATTTTGTTGTGTTGTGGTTTCAAACTAATCTCTGGAGGTACTTTTGGGTGTGTAAGCCCACGTAGTACCTTCAGAGATATTTTTATTTACAGTATTTATGATAATACATGTTAAAGATAATTTCTTTGCCTAAAATGTGTTAACTCTGTTCTGTATTTTTTGATATGTAATGCTGAGGAGTGATGGAGAAATTTAATCAATTCATAGTAGTGATGTCTTGCTTAAATGCTACCTGGTAAAGTTATAAATCTTTGGTAACGTTATAACTAGTGCTGGGCAACGATTAAAATTTTTAATCGCTAATAATCGCATGATTTTCTTGCAATTAATTGCGATTAATCGCATTGTTACTTGCAAAATTTAATAATGAATTCTAAAGTAGCGTATTGCGCAATTTTAATTTAAATGTACTGCTATATACACAAAAGTGCAATAACGTGGTTTGCAAACACTTTAAACAATTAAGGTGCTTTTTACCAGCAGTTTTCCCTTTACACAGCAGCACTAAAATATTTCTTGTAAATCTCAGCTTAAACATTAATGTAATCAAATCAATTATTAAACCAAAGCTATTTGCCACTGCCAGGGCATTACCTTTCATCTAGCTTGTTAAAACAAGTTACCATCAGAGTCCAGTTTTCTTGGGGTTTTTTTCTGAACAGGTATCAGCAGAAACATTTTTCTTTTATCAGGGAGCAGCAGAAACAGTCTGTTTAGTAGGGTTGGGACGATGTCTACATTGAAACATCGAGATGGACGATGGGAGTGGGGTAGCGCTCATCTTGTGTGTATGTGTTCACTCGCACAGACCTCACTCGGTTAAAAACTTGAAATGACGTTACAAGTCGTGGTGGATATTTTACAAGCACAGTCCGTGCAGCACGGACCTGGTAACGTTAAAGGTTTCGGTTTATTGAGTTGTTTGATAGGCTGCGTCATTAACAAGCAAGCGGCTCACCTGCTGCCATGATAACCGATCGCGGAAAAAAGATGACAGCATAGTCTGCTTGTTTGGGTGGGTGATTTGCAGGCTGATCACCATCCCACCCCTCCTGTGACCCATTTGACTGTATGTGTAAAACTGTGTTAACGTGGGATAAAATAATTGTTGCCGTTAATGAATTAATGCGTTAACGCGATAATAACACGTTAACGTGCCTAGCCTTATAACAATGTAAAACTTAAGAACAAACGGGATGAGATCTTATTTGAAGAACATTGACTGTGATGATTTATCTGATTTATTCTGTACTATATGTGCAGACTGGTTTTTGAGACCCTGGATTGTAGCTTAGAGGTCAACTCTTTGCTGGATGCAGTTGGTGAGCCAGTCCCAGAGATGATGCAGCCTGTATGATAAGATCGGACCACGGTGTGGCCAGCTGCTTTGGATCCCATTCAATTTGACTGACACATCAGATTACAGAACACTGGCAGATAAGAAAGATCCACCACACGTTCATTATCCTGCCCAGGTAGAGATACAAATAACTGAAAGACACTGGACACTTTTTAATTTTTTGTGAAAGAGCTCTTCTTATTCTGGGGATTGTTTCAAACATGGTTGGTGTACTATGAGAGTGTTAAAGACACTGTAATAAACACTGGTATTAATCACACACTGTCTATTTCTTACCCCTACACTACTTCTCAGAACCTAGGTTGGTAAGTTAGCTAAAGTGCAACACTATTGTTAAATATTCTACACTTGCCTTTAGCATTTAAAAACTATGCTGCAGGGCTTTCCCCAGTATGTTGAACTATGATGCTAAGGGGCTCCCAAGTTGTTATAAAGTGACAACAAGGGGCCATTGGTCCATATGTGACGACTCGGGACTTCGGGAAAACGGGTTGGATTGTAGATGGTTAATTTTTTATCAACAGTTATAGTTTTTGCAGCAATAGTCTCTAGTGTTGTTGATGTGTTTTTTATGAACGAATGGCTGAAAGGCATTTTGTAATAAATAATGTTCTGTATCACTTTGTGTTTTGTCCTTTTCCTTTTTCTGTTCAGAAGAAAACTGATACTTGTGTGTTACAATATCATTTGTAAATGCTTTGTAAGTTATATAGTCTTCCCTTTAGATGAACTCACGCAAAATACTTTACTAACCATTAGTAACTACCAGAATTAATCATGAATTGCAGTATTTTTAAGTCATAAAACATAAAACATCTATGAACACACACTATTAGACCATTTCTAAATAATTACATGTCATGTGAAGTTAGCAGTTGATCAAAGCACTAGGGAGGGAGGGAGACTAAGATTGGTGTCCTTCAACAGACCATCCAAGCAACCCTTTGCTGGCCCCATCACAGCAGATCTCTGGAAGTGCAGATCTTGGAGTTTTGATGAGAAGTTCAGAGAAATGGTACCAGGCCTGTAACGGTGAGGCTTTTACCCAGTAACGTTAGCTGGGGCATCTTTCGGGTAGTCTTGGTAGTATCCTTAGGGCTTTGCCACTGTTAGATTTATGAGTTATGCTGAGATTATTTCTATTCTTTCTCGGGAAAGAATAAAAAAAACAGGCAGCTATGTAATAATTTTTTTAAACTTTCAAAATGATCTTATGAACCATTAACAACTCATATATAAATGTTTGTCATTAAAATAATACTTCATAGTATAATAGTAACCGATCATGTATATAGTATGAAAATACAATTATTAAGTACATTATAGATGAGCTTATTAATAAAGAAAACATTGAATTTATAAATGATGAATTCTGTATTTACTAATACTTAACAACTGCTTCATAGTGTGTAGATAAAGAATAAAACACAAAAAGATTCAGATTAATTATACACTATAATATAATAAACATATGAATAATTATGTATTATAATAGATTAAAATACAGTAAGACTTTACTTTCACAAGCTACCCAGCAGTATATAAAGTAAATAAAATGAACCTCACCATTACCAGCAACATTAAACTGATCTATACATTAATGCATTAAAAACTACAGTATAATAAATTTTTATAAATTCTGAAATCTCTTCTTTTGGTAATTTAAAAATATATTTTAATGCTTAGACTTTTGTACTTTTGTAATTTTGAATGTATGACTTTTACTTGTAACAGTATTTCTACATGGTGCAATTGCAGCCTTTACTTAATTAGAAGATGTGATAAGTAGAAGATGTGAGTACTTCTTCTACCACTCTACACTGTATAAAGGCAAGTGCAAGCACAGCCAGAGACACACACTTATGATATACTGTAATATTGCTGCAATGAAAGCTCTTCTAATTCCATTCTCTGTTCCCTTTTTTATCCCTTTTCTTAACCATTTAATATTAAAGGTGTAGATTGTTTTTCCCCGTCCTCTGTCTATCCATATAGCCTGATGGGAATGGGGAATCTTCCTAAAAGCACTCATCTTTGAAGTAATAGTCCCCCTGTGTCTCCAGGGTGCTGCTCTTCTTCTTTCATTTCCATGATATGTTCCGGATTTCAGGAAAATTACCACCCGTCCTGCTGATGGCAATTTGTCTGGCATCACTCCACGAGCACAAGCATTCGTGCTCTGTTTCCTGATGTCGCCTGTGTTTCAGATTGAAATCTGTGGATTGGGGGCAGCAATAAGGATAAGTTTTTGATGTCAATATCATGCTATTCATTTGTAATTGTTCACTTTATAAAGGCCTATGCCGTTGATCTGCCATCGCCTGAAAAATAAAACAATGTGTTTGCCGGGGACTTTAAAAGAACTGCACACCAAAAAGGATAAAGCTTCAAACGTCTTTTGCTATTTTTAATTATGTGCTCACAGTAAAAATAGCAAAGGAACTTTAAAGCTTTTTGTCTTTTTTGATATTCGGACTACTTTTTAATCTTCTTGCCCAAAGAACTGCTGGTTTCATGCACCCAAAAACTGTGTGTTGAGCTCATTGGCTTTGTCCTAATCTGTTTGTAGTGTCTCTTAAATCTTTGGAAATCAATCAACAGTAGGCTACTTCCTGTGTTTTGTATCAAGTCCAAATAATAAAAAAAAATATTTATTATGATTTAAATATAACTCTACAATGAAGTCTGGCTTTCAGATGCAACACATGCTCATCCTAATGACTCACAAAACAACACACTGTATATGGTAGTTGGAGGAAATGACATATGAACATTTGAGAATGCCAGCAACAGGCAAGTTATGTCACCTGACTTATGAAATGGTCAAAGTTTGGTTAGGTTTAGAAGCCAAAACTACTTGGTTAGGTTTAGAAAAAAATCATCATGGTTTGGGTTAAAATAAGTATGTTACATGATAAGTGAAATTACATAAGTCAGGTGATGGTTAAGTTAAAAAAAATTCTCATTGACTCTTAGTTTCACACAGTACACAAACAGCAGTCTCCTGGCTGATAGTCTTTTGTTTGACCAATCCTACCACTACAACCGCCTCCCTACGTGGACTTTGTCTTTATACTACCTCCCATCATAATTACTGACCACTACAGTTCACGGCCTAACAAATAGGCACATCTGGGAACAATACGCAGCCCTTTATGGCCACGTTTTTGGGATGACAGTCTGTTCAAATATGTATGCAGTATTACAAAAACATTCTGTACACTTACATCAGTAGTTATAAATACAGATGTATATTCATATACAGTAATAATAATTTTTATTCTATACAGTATATCCTTTCACACAGGGACACACATTATTCTGCACTGAAAAAATATAAAGATTAAACATTTGTTGAACAGACCTGTTCTGAAAAGTGTCTTTGAAGGCAAAATAGCAAATAAAAAAATTAGAATACACCTCAAAAATAAGAAAGCTAACTCTCTGCAGCCTGTCTTGGCCTGGTGTGTACTGTGATCCCCAGTTTGCTGCCAGGTGGTTGAATGGCCATTAGTCTCCCTGTCTGCTCTGCTCTGCCAGCTTCAGACTCAACAGGCGCTACAGAGAGAATAAATTATGATCCACCCACGGGCTATCTGCCTTCACTGGCCCTGACTCACCTATTTACACTAGCCTTGCACTCAGGGCAAATTGCATTTCCCCTTCAAATGTTTGCCTTTATTAATGTTGTGTAGCATGGTAATTAATCTCCTCAACAAAGGTACCATCTGCCTGACCCAAAAAATGAAATTATTCTTTCCCGTCCTGTGATTAAGATGAATCTCACATGTGGAGTTGAAAACAGCTTTAACAGAGGAAAAACAGAGAAAATGCTTGTTGAGAGATGAGCCATCGCCATTTGCCTATCCTTCCCATTTTCCGCCTCCTCTCTTACTCTTGTTTTTATCCTTTTTCTTGACCCCTCTTCTGATCTACTACCTGAGCACACCTCTGCACTGCGGCATTAGAGCATGTGGGGACAGATAAGCGTGCGGTAATGAAAATGAATGTTCCCGCTTGGAGTCCGATAGAGTTCCATTATGAGGTTTATTTGTTGGGTGCAGGATGCCAGGCTCTGGGACGAGTTTTACTTGGCTCTCTTTGGGCCCCAGCGCCGGCGAATCTTGCGGAGCAGCATTGCCCTGACCGGGACATTGTCAAGAAAATTGAAACGAAGCTCTTGCTTTCTGTCACTTTCTTTCTGTTTTGTTTCTGTCTCTTTCTGCTTCTGTGCAGCCTCCCTTATCAAATTGAGAAGTCTCTTGCCATTGCTGTCTCTCTTTTCTCTGTCTTTTACTATTCTGTCTTGAAGTTCCCCTATCTGTCAGAGTCTGTGCTTCTGTTTTTCCAGCCCAACACCAAATCAGGGGGGAAAGAAGAATAGATCAGCTTGGAGGGCTTCATTCATCCATCCTTTTAATGTATCTCAGAGTTTGCTGATAAAGTTTAGCATAAATTTGGGGGAACTATGCATCTCAACCAAGCGGGAACCTATGGTACTGAAAAGGGAAATCATTGCCGAAGTGCCTCAAACCTGCATTCTTTCTAATGGCCAGCAGGGGCACCTCCACTGGTTGCAAAAAGAAGTCTACTTGTTTGTTACCCCAAATTACCCTACTTCTCTCTTGATTTATTATCTCAGTAAATGCTTTCCTTATGAGGTTATTGTCTCAGTCACTAGTTTCAAGCCTTCTTCAAAACAGCATGACGCTCATTTTGTACAGTAAGGTCCCATTTAGAATAAAATAGACCATAAAGCAGGGTATGCTTTAGTGTGCGGCTACCTTGTGATTTAAGTTGCCACCACGGCGGCCTGTCTGGTGTAGCTTTGCGTATCCCTCCCCAGATCCACCCTCTAATCCATATGGTCACTTCTGGTTACAAACAATCAAGATGGCAACAGCCAATACGCCAAACTCGAGGATTCAAAACAGTAGTCCACTTATTTATACACAGTCTATGATCTCAACACTGGCAATTTTTTAAATTACAGTGAAGAAAGTGATTTTTTCCAAAGGAACCAGTGCTTTATGTTTTTATTCATCTAAATGTCACCTGCAACATCTCAGACACATCTGATCATATTTTGATTGCAGACATTGAGAAAATTTCTGTTTTGTCTGTCCTACTGTTTACGTAGGCAGGTGTGAGAGAAACAAGACAAGCTTGTCAAATTTTATTAATCGTGCACTGATAAAGTAGACACCTCCATTAGCATTGCCAGATGGAATTATAGAGAGAAAATTTGATTTGAGGACGTTCATTGCATTAATATTTTATTAAAACTACAGATGTATGGCATTTGACTCTTGCAATGCCTCAACAGCCTCAACAACACCACCAATTATAGAGAGCCTGCCACAATCTAATATTAGAGATTGTATCAAAATGCAACCTCTTTCACAATAAACCTGCTTAACTAACTAAACACAACAGCACATGTGTCGCCATTTGGACATTTTAATCACAGCTGTGATAGAAGAATTTTCAATGTTGTTATTTTGCCAGTGTGAGGAATGGCATGTTGTCTGGAATGAGGACATACTGTAGCAGTGTATGTCTCTTTTTTCTTCCTGTGTTGTGCAATGTACAATCAAATTGAGTTTAATGTTGAATTTCTATCCTTTGAATGGTCCGCAAGTCGGTCACTTCACACTTTGTTGCACATGCAGTCAGGCGTGACAAGGTGAAAGTTGAATTTGAGGGTGAAGGGAAGAAAATGATGCAGTGCTTCTTGCTTGGTCTCCTCCCTCTGTCCCTTCCCCTTCTCGTCCTCTCATCTGTCTTTCTTGCATTGTCCTACTGTTACACTCGTCATTCCACTTGTGCCATCGCTCTCTTTTATTTGTTGTGCGTTTGGCAACTAAAAAGCATCTCTTTCTACTGTCTTCTTCTTCTTCATCTTTCTTTCATCTTCCCCTCTCTCTATCCCACTCTCTGTTTCTTTGCCCTCTCGGTATTAAAACCTCTTAACACAGCTGAGGGGAATCTGCTGCAGCTCTTGTTACAGCTGATGATCTAATAAAGACCCTTCAGAATAGTAGTGGAAACATCAAAGTCCCCAAATATGATAAAAGCCCCCGGATGTATTGAATGGAGGCACCTTATTTTATTTATGAATAGAATTCACACTTTACAGATATATGGGGCGCTGAGATTAAACCCACAGGTAATGATGAAAACCAATTAGACAACTTTATGTAGAACGGTTGAGGCACAGCATGGTTATAATGATCTCCATGCAAACACACACATCTTAAAGCTAATCATATGCAGAGAACTTCTTTAATTAATCAAGTTTAGTAGTGATACAATCCTTTTGCCTTGAGCTATATTCTAGACCCTGGAGTAGTTTACACACACACACACACACACACACACACACACACACACACACACACACACACACACACACATTTTCATCACATCCTATTACCAGCTATGATCTTGTCATGCATCAGCCACGCCAAGGGGAGACATTTGTGCGTTTACTGGAATCGCACATGCAAAAGTTCCCATCTGGCTTCTGGAAACCATTCAACCCACCAGCCGACCATTCCGACCGAGTGGCTCCGAGCACCTCATCAGATCTCTGATGCCTCTTCAATAATTGAGCGCTCACAAATCATTCATAAGACAGTTGCTTACGCGGAACACACCACCAGTCGCACAGCACTGCTTTGAGGGAAGATTCTGCTCCTGCCCTCTATTTTTCTATGTTTTTATTTGTTTTTCTGTCATGTCAATTAATAAGACTTCGTGCTTGATGGAGCAGGATGTCGTGAGCAGTGCTGGAGTCAGCAGCTAACCTGGGTTTGAACCTGACTGGGGAGAAAAAGGTTGCTGGGCAAGCTAAAGAGAGAATTGTGTCTTACTGTATGTGTGACACACACTTGCAAATTAAACGCGTGCATAAGCATTATAAGGTTCGTGCAGAACATTTCTAAACCCTGTGTGCATGTGTTTGTATGCATTAGTACATGCTCCCTGCGTGTGCACATGTGGGTGTGTGTTTGTGTCTGGGTGTGTGTGTGAGTGAGAGTGTGAGTGAGTACAGTAGGAGAGGAAAAGAATGTCTGCACAGAGGGAGCCAGGTCTCACACTTGGATGCATCCAGCCGTGATGGTAATAGGAATGGGCAGAATTCTGAGTGCTAATGGTTCTCTCAAACTGGGAGGGATGGTGACCCCAGTACCTCCCTCTCTCTCTCTCTCGCTCGCTCTCTGTGTCTGTAACACAGATCTACTCTTATTTTACACTCTGTCAGACTTTAACACTCTTCCTTTTTTTCTCGTCCCCACACTACCATTCTTTCCCACTCTCCCGCCTCTTTTGGCAACTCCTTTTCTCATTTCCTTTATCCATCTCCATCTCTCTTTCCAACTCTGTCTCCTCTTATCTCCCCTTAACGCTACTTCTTCTGTTTTGCATCCTCAATTCCTTGATTGTCTTGAGTCTCCCTTTCTCCGTAACCTCGCTAATTTTTGCCTTTTTTCCTCGTCCATTATTGTTCCTTTCAACTGGTTTCCCCTCAACACCTTCTTGTGGTGTTCCCCGCTTTTTGTTTTTCTATCTATCCTCCCTTCTGTTCATTAATCTTGACTCAATCCACCATTATCTTTCTCAGCCGCTTAATTCCCACTAATTGTTTTCAGGAATGGAAACAGAGGAAGAAGGCACGACAAGAAAGACACGAGAGACAGATAAATAGATGAAGTGACTCAGCATAAACACTGCATCAATGTTAATAATTAAAATTGTGAAAATTTACATATTCCTCTTAATCTAGCAGGAGCTCTTGCTGTAGGCCAATAAATATGATGCTGATTAAGTCTTTGTGACTCTGAATGAAGGCTGTTTTTTAATGGTGAGCTTTAGCTTCCACTGTAGGAGCTGGAAGGCGGAGTCAAGGCTTATCAGGAAGAAATCGCCACACCTAGTCTGCCTAGCTGCCAAACTATGTATGCTGGAGTCAATATATCCCTCCCAGAGGAATCAATAAATAATTGATGTCTTAAGTTTCGTTGGCAAATTTATCAAACACACAAATTGAATCATGGCTTACTCGGACACTTGATGGAACTGAGCCATTGTTAATTAGTTGTTAGTAACATCTGTCCTTTTCGGGCTTTGACAAGTCAAAATGTCTGCCGTGAAAATCTATTACAGCTTGGATGTTGACTCAAACATAACAAGTCAGAACTCCCATATGACATCAGCGTGGCTTCAGCTCACACAACATAGCAGCAGCCTGACCAGGATGGACAGAATTCTCCCCGACGAGCCTCAACTTCTGCAGAGAAAGACTGTAGACAACAGGATCTGTCACAATGTTTTCTTTATTGTTTTTCAGGGACACTTCAGTAGGGCAATATTTTAATACCAGACCACCTTGTGTGCTGCAGATTGTAGCTTGACGTTGCCTGCACTTTTCTGGGGGGGAAAAATTTACTTCTGTTTGATGGCAGTATTTTCCTATCCACACTTTTGAAGGTATTTATGTTTTACTGCTTTACTGTGGTGTTGACTGGCTGACAGTCCATCATTTTGGAGAGATTGGTAAATGTTTAGGAAGACTCCTCTTCCTTCTCAGTGTAATTTTAACTTACGATGTTTCTTTAGGCAGCATCTCAAGTAAAGTACATTAATAACAGCAGGTTACATAAGCACTATTAGCATCAAACTCACTGTCCCTTCCAAGGTCATAAAGGACATATACCATATTGCACTAAAAGGAACAAACAAGCTGTGATATTATCCTCTGCATTTGTAAATGCCATCAGCAGTATGGCACATAAAGTGATTGAAAACTTGAGAAAAAAAGTGATTATATAGCTTGGCAGATATGACCAGATGGCAGTCTTCCTCTATTGAATTTAAATGATGCACCTGAATCAACTTTTGAGTAATGCATAAAACGGGATTTGTTTGTCCCAATCAATGCGGTTTGAGAATCTGCCAAAACAGAGAAGGACTGAGGCGAATCAATCTGCCGAGCTGCGTGGAATACTAGTTCAAGCTGTGTGGTCACGCTGACAGATAAATGCCACCATCTCCAGCAGGAATTTGACTCTCATTCTCAGATAAAGCTCGTTGAGAACTGCAGTGTCCTGTGCCACTGCAGCTCTGTCTTGAGCAGCACACGAACACAAAGGAAAACATTTCTCTTTTTTAAACTGATGTATCTTCCTACGTAAACAGACATAATGTACACATCACAGTGTAATTGGGATGTAATCAAATTGCAAAGAAGAGCACATAATATTTTATTAGTTTGTGTAAATGAAATGTGCTGCAGAGAATGAGGAGGTGCAAGAGAACTAAACAAGAACTATTCTTTGGTTTTCAATCTTTTCAATATGGATCATTCTTAAATAATATTTGCAAACATGGTCATATTTTTCCTCGCCAGTTTAATTAAATAAGGAAGTTGTGCTTGTGCAAGTGTTTATTTCTTAAGCATGTATGAGCTGGTGAACCGTCTGCTTTCATCTCAAGCTCATGGTCAACAAAGAAAGAGGCTAATTTCATTTTCATATCCTCCTTTTTTATTGTCTTGTTTATGCAGGGACGAGCCCGAGGCAACAGAATGAATTATTATCCTTCTCTGTCCATATTAAGCCCACTGCACATAAACATTTAATTAATTTCTTCTTATAAATATACTCCTTATCTTGGTCCCTGATGTTTTTTCTGCAGTTGTTCGTTAGTCAGCTGCCATTATTTAATTTATTCATATTCTATTCATCAATCATGGGCACATTTTCTTTTAGGACAGAAGGTTGAATGCTTTAAATTAGTAGGGACTGTGATATTTTCCTTGAGTGCACAATGATATATCAACAGGTAGCAAAAGATAATGCTTTCAAAAGAGGAGGATGTCGAGAAAATATGGTGCAGGCAAGTAGATTAGTTACATTATTTCAAACTGTTATGAATAGAAATATTTACAAAAACAGCAGGGCCTTTGCCCATAATGAATTTCTGTAAACAGTAGAAGTCAATTTATTTTAGTGACCAAACTGGACATCCAGGATGAAGACACAAAGATAATATTGGGAAGAGATGAGTTTTTGGTCTACAAGAAAACATGTGAGAAGTTAAAAGGTCTGTCCTATACCTTTACTGCTTATTAGTCTCATTATCTGTCTAGATATTGACTATTTTTTTAATGAATTGATTTATCGATGAATTTACAGAATGTCAAAAAGTGAAGAATGCTCATCACAAGCTCTGAGAACCCAGGGTTATTTTGTCTGACCAACAATTTTGAATCTTCAGTTTTCTATTAAATAAAACTGAGAAAAGTAGCAAATTCTCACACTTGAGAAGATGAAACCAAAATGACTTGCCTTTAATTGAGAACAATTATCTTTATGGCTTTTCACCAATATTAGGTAGGAAATAGTGAAGACAATAAACAAAGGGGGAAAGAGAGGGATGACTAATATGTAACAAATGCCCCTGGCCGTAATTGATGTTGCAGTTACACGATATGTGTCTTAACCACTCAGCTATCAATATGCCCCAAACTGTAAACAATTTTTGGTCAAAATCTTTGTCCACTGTCTTGACTGACTAATCATTTCAGCATCATAACCCAGCATCTGTTACTACGACAGTGTTCTGACTGCAGAGAGTGAGAGCAGCGGGTTGGTGAAACTGAAAAAGACAAAGCCTGATGAGGAAAGAAGGTTGTACCTGTAACTTCTTCTACATGTACATTATCGATTTACAAACTGAACACAATTCATACAGAACTCTAAACAGAATTCCTAAAAAAAAAATTGAAAAACAGGATTGAAAAAAAGAAAGAAGTTGATGTTATTGTAGAGCAACAAACAAGCAAAAAAGTCAATTGACTTAATAGTGTAAAAACAGCGAAAAACGTTTCTTGCCAAAACCTGCACTCTTGGCAAAGTTGAAAAGGATGACTTCTCCTCTTTCTCACTCAGTCTTTCCCTCAATCCTCCCGTTCCCAGTCCTCTCCTCCCTCTCTGTAAAACTCCTTCTAAATTATCAAACGATGTCCTTTCTTTCACATGGCTAGTTCTGGATTACTTACCTAGCTCTCCCTGTAGGCCTATTAAACACCCCTGGAGTCATGGTCACTGCCTGGCTAGCTCTGCATTCATAATGGTCATTAACTCAGGAACCAAAAATGAATAGCGGAACAATCCAATTCAGAGAGATCTGAAAATGCCTTTTACCAAGGGGTTTTATATTGATAGCAGGCAATTTCACATCTCATTCGCCAGAAGTGAGCTTATTGAATATGAGAGGACTGGGAGGAGAGAATTGCAATGTGGTTCCTTTACATTTCACCCACATAGAGAAAGGCCGTGATATCTTTGAAGTCTGTGCACTCCTCCTCATGTATCACACATTGCCCTGTGTGGATCCATTGTTAGGGGTAATATGTTTTTAAAAGCTTTCCTTTTTACTTGGCCCGACAACAGGATTTTCCATTCAGCGCAAGTCCTTTAACTCCCAGCCAACGACACAATCACATTATTTCATTTTCCAGAAAGACCCGCGGCAGCGTTCTGCCACTCATTTCCTCCCTCCGCTGACAGGGAATGGGTGTCCTCTTTTAGCCACTTTTCTCTATTCTGTTTCCATCAATAAAAACAGTGTTGGATAACGAATAACGTATAATCCTTTCAATCCTTCCCTGATCTTATCCCGGGGATCTATTCAAATGCGAGCCTCTACCCCCGGGGTATTGGCTCCCTTTCAAATTGTCTCCTGTGAATATGAGAACCAGGGCAAAAGATTAAACTTTTTACATTGTCACAAAAATGTCTAATTGACAAGATTTCTTTATGGATTTGAATGTATGAAGAAACATGGCCAGAGGATATAAGACACCTTCAAACCCGAGAGATACCTCACTCTTGGGTGGGAATCCCTGCAGTTTTTTCATCTCAGTTTTTAATTACATGACATTATGAAGTTTGTTTCAAGGGTGACATTGAGAAAATCCTTTCAGGGCTGCTGTCGTGAACAAAGCCCTAAATGGTTACATTTTATCAGTCCTATCCAGAGACAGGTGCTGTCACTTTTTAAATAAAAGAGAAGAACTTTAGTCAGATTTTGTTATATATTATGAATCAGGGATGCTTCATTGCAACAGTGTTAATTATTGGTTTATTTTTGGCTATCCATAAAGTTGTTAAGCAGATTTTAAACAAAAACTGGCATATGAAATGCAGTGCACAGGACACTATTTCTTCCTTTGCTCGCCACAGACAAGACCCGTAATTCCTACATGTATGTTGTTATGGGGCTTTTTCTGAAATGACTGAAGCTGAGGACAGTCTCGACACATTAGTGGGCCTATATTTACTTTAAACAAACAAGTCCAACCCTGAGAAAACTGTCAATAAAGGAATAGGCCACTAAAAATCTATTTTTGAGTATCAGGTATTCACTACAAGAGGATGAAAATATCTGGCTCTTTGGCTGCTCAATGCCTCACTATGTTTACCAGCTAGTCTCTAAGTGTGTGGCAGGTAGTGTACAGTTTGTTTTTAGAGCCTTTTTTGCTAAAAACAGCTGCCTGCTGTGGCCAAAAATGGCACTAAGAGAGTGGTGAGAGTGAACCAAAACTGTAAAGTTGCTGCAAACTCACTGCAAAGACTGGTAAAGCCAGAGGGAGCTACAGATTCAGGTGATAATTCTCCCTTTCATGTCATCACATTGTATTGCCATTGTATTCACATTGTTATTATACAAATACTGATTAGAGCTGCTTTAAAGTAAATATAATTTGTCAAATGTGGTGATGATTCATCTGTTTCAATATGCTACCAAGACAACTGTAAGATGGAGATTCCTCCCCTCTCTGCAGTTTTCAGCGTGCCTGCACCTTCACCTGACAATCACTGCACTGAATACAGGGCCGGTTACGGCACAAAGCGTCTGCTGTCTGCTGCTGCATTGACCTATACGTCCTTGCTCACTTCCGTCCCTCCCCGCCTGTCTCTGTCTGCACTCTAAGCCATAATTTCTGCACAGTGCTAGCTTAGATGTGCCCGCAGGCTAGTCTGGTCAATGTTCCCTTTCATACAACGCTCATCTGTGCTCTGGTGTTTTTCTGCAACAAACCACCCCAGCCTGGCAATTCACTGACCTTTCTATCCTGTCTTTCCCCCCATCAGGCAAAATGGGTTCTCATTAATAGTTCATGGCTCCTTCCTTCACCCTGTTTGTTACATTGATTCACCTCCCTTTTCCTTTTCTTTTCCTGTTCTTCTCGTTTTCAGGTAGCTGCCCCTGCACTGTGCACTCATTTACACAGGAGCTATTCTATTAACCCTGGGCGGAGTCTCCTTTCTCCGAATCACCCCTCCTCATTCTTTCTTGCCATCCCTTTGTCACTCTTTCTTTCTATCTATCTTACACGGGATTTATTGCTTTGTCTTTCTTCCCCTTTCTGTCTCCCTCTCTCCCATTTACCATCTCTTTAATGCCATTCTCACCCATCCTGTAACTTTTAGGCTAGTTTCATCCTTTCTTTACATCGTTTGCACTTTCTTTCTCTGTCTGAAAGCAGTAAATAGACTAGTGGTAAAACAAAAAGCCTTTAGGGCAAGAGCTTTATAAGGGACAAGAAATGAAGGTAGAAGAGGAAGAATAGCAGAGAAAAAAAGATAAGAAAGACTGATTCTGGGTTATTGTTTCAGTGCTTCCAGTGTAATGTAAAGGTGTGGGCAGAAAATGACAAACAAGACAGAAAATCAATCAATTTCACCTGTAAGTAGGAGTACTAAATGAAAACACGATGTTGTGCTCATTGCTGAAATGAAAAATCTGAACTGTATTGTTTAGACAGTCTCCCCTCGCTGACACCAACATTTAAAATTTAGAGTGAAATTGACTTGCAACAAGGAATATTTGGGCAGCAGAGGAAGAGCTATTGGTTTTGTACCTTAGAATAGTGATAAAAGGCCAATGTGCACTGATCTTGTGATGCTGATATCGTAGTTTCCAAACAGGCAGTTGATGTTCTCCAATATTTTGACTTAGTAATGGCAGGGACATTATTAGACTGTTTAAGTACACTGAGACTTACAGTAATGGATGTAAGCAGCAGAACAATGAACTAAATTGTCTTTTTTTGCTCTTATCATTTTGACATGTTTTCACAAAGAGGAAATTAAAGACTGGTAATTATAACTGCACAATCTGTACCCATGCTTCATCTTGTCATGTGAATTAATCAGAAGCAAAAACATTAATTTAGATCACAGTCCCAACACTTAGCCTTGACTGTATTGATGCCAAACAATCCATATGGTTTCTCATTTCTGTTTCTCACCTCCTAAAGGGAACAGGATTGGATCTTGATGATGTCGGGCACTAATCCAGTTCCCTTGTTTGGCTGCCCTCTGCACTATCACTTTAACCTTAATTTAGGAGAAGGGGGTTTTGCTGATCATGCATGCTCTCTTAACTTTGCCCTGTACATTCATTCCTTTCCACCTGGGGTGTTGGCACCTAGTGTTGGCAACAGAGTAGCTGTACTGTACTGGAAATTATTCAGCCTTAAGTGCCTTGCTCAAGGGCGACCCAGTTCCAATCAAGGGTTAGGGAGAGACCTACAAGGACGTGCAGGTGACAGAAAGATTTTCATTTGGTGACGTTCCATGGTGGTTTGTTTAAATTTTCCCCAATTAAGACATAATCAGTGTAGTACTTAGAAGACAGATGCAAAATTAGTTTTTCCCACTGAACATCGGTAAGGTGATAAGTATAAGTAAAAGCTTTTTGTTGGCCCTTTGTGTCGGCCCTTTGTGTCCTGCACACATAAAATGTACTGAGATAACACAATTGGGATTTGTAAGTGGGGGAAAAACACTAGAAAGGGTCTCTCTGATTTTCCTTAATTTACAGTTTACCCTCTGCTTGTGTGTGCTGCAGAGTCTACAATATGAGTGTATCTAATATAAATGTCATCATCTGGCTGGTGTTCTATTATATAGCAAGTCGTCCAGCCACAGGATGTTTTGGTGGAGAAAACACACTATAAACTACTACTAACTTCAGCCCAATGAATTCATTGAGACTATGTACAAGTCCTCATGGCCAGTCAGAACAGTTTTGTCATTTGACCATGTCCATCATCTCTTGCAATTATTTATAAGCCATGTGAACAGTTGGGGTTTACATGTGGACTTAGAGCACATTATTTTCATTGCGTTCTCATCCCAGGCCGTCAAATACCGATGCTGCTTTGTCACGCCCCTCAGTGTCTCATGCAGATGCACAAGGTACCCTTGAGCATCTATATGAGACTTTTTAACACATGTTTAACACTGTGGAGCAATCGCAGTTGGGTTAGGTTTAGGAAAATATTAGTGTTTGTAAATAAAGTCAGACAGGTACGTAACATTATCTTAAAACTTATAACAATTCAACAAGTCCTGTGTTTGTTTGACCCATTACTCAACCCAAACCTCCTTCTCACGCGGACTTTGTAGTTCTGTATACTGCGTCACTTGATGCGAATGGGTCACATTGGAGATAGCTGAAAGCCAAGTGTGTGCCAAGCGACGTGACAAAATGTTAGTATTTGATGACATGGGAATGAACAGAGTGTTATTTTCATATTTGGTACATGAAACAGTTATTACTCCTAGATGAATCGATTCCAGATTCTGTTCCCAGCAGCTTGTACCTCTGGCCTGGTCATGCATTCAATAAAAACAATTAGCAGCGATTGTGTCCATGTTGATTGTTGTTTTTTCATAGGTTGGATTTTCATAGGATTCAATTTTTATTTACAACCCAAACACATCTCAGCATATTAGGCACTAAGTGCAGTGTAAATGCTGAACTCGTTTTAGGTGCCTGTGTTTGAACCCAATGCTAATGTTCCACATGTCCTATATACCTTTCATGTATATGGGATAGGACAACTATCATATGTATTGACCTGATTTATCATTAAAGAACAATGACAGAAAGCACCTGGTTGGTAACTGTCTGTAGCATAGATAAGGGCAAAAGTATTGGTAATCAGGTTTAGCTTGTACAATTACCATATCTTTAATCACATCCCACACAAACCACAGAAAATACTAGTTAATCATTTTGCAACTGCTAATTTCTTTTTTTCAATCTGATAGATTGCTATTTGAACATGATGGATGGATGGGGAGCGAATTTTTAATGAAACTGGTCATTAATTTTGGAAAATCATCAAACTGGCTGGCACGCTTTTACCTCCTCATCTCTACTTCTGTTGTAATCCATGGAAAAGACTAATCACTCCATCCTGTCTCCTTATTAGTTTAAGGTAGCTAACATACTACCCCCAATCCCAATGTCCCCCCCTAAGCCCTAATCCCTGAACCCTCACAGACTTTACTGACGTCACTTGGAAAGTGATTGAGCTTAAGAAGCTGCAAGGGCTCAAAATGCTGTGAACAGGAATGGGACAGCCCTTTGCCACTTTATCACCTTGACGATGCTGAAACAGGTTGCACACCTTTTATTTTATGTTTTTACCTGATTTTAAGTCCTTCAGGCTCTCACCCTACAGAGTGGAGGAGAGGTAGCCTAAATGTCAATATAGATTTGTCAATAATCAATACACTATTGTTGGTCAAACAGCATCATTAAGAAAAAACAAAAATAAATAGTTGAATAAACGAAGTGTGTAATGAGGTGCTTGCATTCCTCTGACTTAAGTTAAGAAAACTTTCAACAATTTCAACATCAGCGTAGGTGTTGATGCTTGTTTGTTTACTGTTATCTTCTTCTCTTATAACAAGGATTTGCCGTGATATTTCTCTCACTTCCGGGCTTCCCCCGGTAACCCCCGTGTTTCACGTCATACCGCTATGAACTGTGGGCAATTCCCTCAGCCAAAGTCTGCAGAAATGCAGACTTACAAAAAAGGTTTCAAAATGTCCGCGAGAGAGCCCTCGCACACTTAACGATTTGACAATGGGACAGCCCCAAGCCCTCACGGACTTCCCGTGAACACGCCTCAAAGTCTGTGAGTCTGTGAGGGTGGACATTGGGATTGGGCCCTGGTGTAAAAGCACAATGTGAGACCCACATATAATGTACCCTTCCAGGACGTCACATTTAGATCATACAGTGTAGACATTGTCTTTGGAGGTAGGCACATTAAACAGGCTCTTTTCAAACTTGTTTTCAAACATGTTTCTGTAGCTCTCATTTGTGCTCTGATAATATAATTTTGCCTTTGATATTCTACTACAGATGAAAAGGTCAGTCAGCCAGTGGGACACTGACAGAACAATTAGTGTTGAATAAGAAGGTATTATGCAATATAAGTGCTGTTTAGTGGTGTTGGTGTGGTGATGGTACAGTGGATAAGATGCATGGCTTCGTGTGGGAGACCTGGGTTCAACTCCCCACTGTGACACACCAATGTGGCTCTCTCACTGCTTCATCAACGATGTGATGAAATTTCATCATTTGAACATACAATTTTGATCTACGCTTCAGGGTGATGGAAAACTAATGATTTTGAGTATTTCATTTATCTTTTTTTTGGGGGGCAGGCTTATTAACAACTAGAACTGGTCCTTAGATGGTGTTAGATGACATATAAAAGAAGAAAGGAAGGAAGGAAGGGTGGGTGGATGGGTGTTTAGCCCTAAAACCAAATAAAATTTGGTGGAAAAAAATATCACTAATCTTACTTTGTAATTTCGGTCATCATTTCTATAACTAATGATGACATTATAGTCACCAACTTAACTGCTGATATCTGGGAAAGCAGCGATATGGCAAAAAGAATAGGGACCAAGACACATCAGACAGGTTCTCTGGAAGAACATTTCTGGAAGAGAAAAAAAAGGCGACCAGTAAATGTATTACCAAAACTGTCTGATGTAAACATCCATCACAGTTTACAGACTCACTTCCTTGCAAAACTTTGACCTACTGTATTTGCCATACTTGTGTACAAACAGTTTTCCTGTGCAATGAGGGTTTATTATCAACTTTACAGTGCGCTCACACCTCCAAATAAAGTGGTTGAGATAAACTGGCGTAACCAATGACTTGTTTAAAATTTGTTTGATCTTCTGGGCCTTCATGTTCTTTGCCCTGTCAGAAGACTACAATATCAGTAGCTACTTGGGGAAAAGATTACACAGACACAAAAATTAGAAGCGCAGCCGCTGAACGAGCTATGATAAAGGAAAAAAATGGGCCCTAGAACAAATGCACATGCTGAGTACTGTATCCATAAACTTACAGTATTTATTTGACCTTGCATGCACACAGAGACACACAAAAAACACTTGATGAAAGACACTGACAGGTACAGACACTTTACAGAGCTGCTGAAGAACCGAGTCGACCCCCCTGAGGATTGCCCAGACTGACCTAAATTCAACCAATCCCTCAATTGCCACCTCTGTTATCACCGAATCAATAAACTCAGGCCCTCGTTCAATTTGACAAGCATCTACATGGGAGAAAGGCAATCGCTTAGCACCGGCAGGTATATGATATTGACCGGTAGGAGATAAGGCTTAGCCTATTCAATCATGCAGGGGAGATTGGGCCAGTGAAGTTTAGGGCTAGAGCCAATCCAGAGTGTCTGCACAGCCACTCAAGCAAAAGGCTGTAATAATGAAGATCGTGGAGGAGCTGAGGAGCAAACAAACAAATTTGTCCTTCCTATTATGAGGAACGTGTGATGGAGAGCAGAACGAGTGCCTGTTTGAGTGTGTGTGTGTGTGTGTGTGTGTGTGTGTGTGTGTGTGTGTAAGTTAGACAGACAGAGGAGGATCAGAAAATGGCTTGCATTTTAAACACACGTACCTATTTTATGTTAATGATTTTAAAATTCTTTCTGCAATATCTGTTCATGTGTGAACTATGGTTATGTTTAGGGAGTCGGTGGTCTCAGAGGTGCTTACATTAACTGCAGGTCTGTGATAGGATGCAAACTCTAGTCTTCTGCATGAAAGTCAGACTTGGCTACACACACACCCTTTCCTCCACAAGATTAGCAGGGACTCACGCAGTAAACTGCTGTAATGTAAAGGCAGTTATATTGAATTATCAGCACTGTAAAAAAAAGTTTATTTTTAACCCATGTCAAATTTTTTATTATATTGTTTTTACCTCTAATTTATATGATAAAAATAAGGACTAGGTTACCCACTGGTAGTATTATTTATGCATTGGCATTACCTGAAGCTATGAGTCTTTTAACTGGAGATCTCACTGCAGATCTCACTCTCAGTTGTGTCTTGCCAGACAAACATGAACAGCAGTAAACAGGGCTGAGTAAACAAAACCAGTTTGAGACACAGCATGACAAACATTTTGCCAAACTTCAGAGCAGAAAAATATATCGTTCTTGTATTTCTGGTGCTTGATTCTCAAAAGTCATTCCAGGGTGGCTTGCACTCTGCCTTTAACCGTGAGTTTGCTTATAGCCTGTCAGCTAATACTACATCACCTCTATTTTTGAGGTTCAAAAAAGTATAGCATGCAAGTAAATTTTACACATGCACATGATAAAATACAGATAATACACACCTAGTGCTAAAAAAATTTTTCCTAATGCCATATCCTTTCACAGGTTATTGATTCATAGCATTTAGCAATCTAAATGACCTTCAAAAATATTAAGGTGATAGCAGTAAACATATGTACTAAAGCTATGAAATGATGGAGAGATTTGGAGGAACAAATGAGGTGCTAAGAATCAGAAAAAAAGTATCCTTTAGTCTTCGGCAAAGACTGTTGCTAAATGGAGGTCTCAGTAAAACAACAAGCTTTTGATAGATCATTATACACTTCAAGTTGTCATGGCCTGGCTCAAAAACCCTGACATAAATAATCACAAAGCAACAACAGGCTGCAACAACGATACCATTACTTTTATTTTACAACAACTCAAACATTTAATTAACATAACTACTTAAATAAGGCAGTGTCGTGTGGTAACTGGTACGTCAGTAGTGTCCCCATGTTTGCATGAATCAGAATCAGAATCAGCTTTATTGCCAGGTATGTGTACACATACGAGGAATTTGACTGAGGATTATACATTGCTCACGATGTGCTTACTTGTACAAAAATACCATAATACAATAATAAAATAATAATAAAATAAAATCAGACACAAACTACAGTATAGACAACACTAACATACACACTATAAACAAGACAATATAGAGACATTGACAAATAGTGCAGTGATCAGAGTACAGAGTACTACTTACTATTATTCTCATTATGTACATGTTGAAGGTGGATATGATATACAGGTATGAAATGATGAGTGCAATGTAGTGTTAAGAAAGAAAGCAAAATATTGAGGAGCGAGAAGTAAAGGAAACTGCGTTTCCCTCCTCTCTATCTCCCCAAAGTACAACAGGTAGGACCTGCTTTGCGGAGAACACCGGGCCCCAGGTGGCTCCAATACATGTTGATGACGACGACCCCACCTACTGACACCTACAACAGAACACACACATGAATACACAGCAACCTGATAGAGACAAGGACGTCCCGGGGACATCACAAAGTCAAGAGTAAAATGTTTATATGATTCAAGTCAACCTGATCGCATAAGTTTTAAAAACTGAGACAATGTTGGAAGAAATTCAGCCTCTTCAATTTTTGGCTGAGGTAAAGCAGGCTTTTTTTAGAGTTGCTAAACTGTCATTACCTTTTTATTGTAATTGTGTTATTATCCAACATATACAGTACGTGTATACACGCACACACACACACACACACACACACACACACACACACACACACACACACACACACACACACACACTGCTGTCCCATTATAGACATATGCATGTGAGGCCTCTTTCTTTCTTGCGATCTTTGTCTTGTCCTCGTTCTGTCTGTCTCATTTGCTGTATCACTTTCATTTCCTCTGGCTCTTTCTCTCCCTCTGTTTGTGTGTGTCTCTCTCCCTATCTCTCTCTTATCTTGTTGATTTCTGACAGCAGAACATGGCCCACCATCGTCCCAGCAGGGCCCAATCAATACGAAGTTAATGAGTCACTTTGGAGGTGAATGAGGATTTGGTGTGTGTGTGCGTGTGTGATGAACATTCAGGCTGCTTTAACAAGGTGTACAGGTGGGAATTGTATCATCCAATACACATTAATAGGACATTGGGGGAAAGTGGTCTGATCTTGCGGGTTTTATTTACCGGTCCCTAAACTGTCATGGTAGCCAAAATGTCAGCAAGGTCAGGGGAATCTAAGACAGGATTTTTTCAATGTTATTGATTTTACTTCTAGGTCCTTATTTGTCAAGGCACTGTCTTCACACTACACACAATGGGCCTTATGCGAAAAGCACTCATCAGAACAGATTCCTTCGTATGTGGCACACGAGAGAACTTGTTGCATTCACTAATTTTCACATTTTTTGAGAAATTGGTTAGGCACAAACTGAATTTAGGAGTGGCCCAAACCAGTTGTACTGATCTTATGCACATAGGCACCCTTTCTCTACAGGGGAAAAACTTCACTGCCTTAATCTGATTTTAGTTTGGAGTTTAAAAATGTTGCTGAAATCACCAAAAATATAAATATGACATAAAGTAAAACAATACTATTAAGTTCACCATATAAGTATAATAGGTAGAATGGCTGCCAATTTACTTAGCGATTAAATACACACACACACACAGACACAGGATCAAATACAGCACTATATCCACTCCACAGACACTCACACAGGCTCTATCTACATCACTTCTGCAATGTCCCACCACAGGCATGGTTCCGTTATAGTCATCATTTAAAGTCAGTATTGATTACTCTCTGGATGTGGCTCACACACACATGCACACATACACACACATACAATGTACAAGGTAGATGTAGTTATCATTTTACAACACTGGATTGTATACATACACACACACACACACACACACACACACACACACACACACACACAGTACCGTCCAGCTCACCTGCCTCACAACAACAAACAGTTCAAGTTAAAGAAATAAAGTGTGCAGCCTGATGACAGTTCTGCCTGGCTCCTGACAGCCCTGTCAGCTGAAGTGTTGATCACACTCAAAGGCAGTAGAGGATGTTGCTAGTGTCTGCTTCAAAAGTAGTTTAGCTGACTTCTCTAGCATTCAGCACCGGAGCTGAGAACATGAGAGCAGCAAACAGAGATGCCTGCCTTCATCATAGAGGAACACCTCCTTATCATTTACTTTATGCGTTTTATGCCATGTGTAGAACACAATGAATTACCTTGTTGTTGAAAGGTGCTGTACAAATAAACTTGCCTGGCCTTGCCTTGTTTTGTGATGACCAAGCAGAAGCCTCCAGGGAGGAAAAATGAAGCCACTGCTGCAGTTTGGCCAGAGTCAGGCACTGCAAAGATGGTGACGGACCGAGCCACTACTACTGAGCTACATTATCGATCTTCAGAAACCTATGGGTGACATCTAAGATACTACGTCTATGTATTATACAGTCTACAGTGATGGCACAGTGTTGACAGAAGAAATATTTTCAGATTCTTTTGGATCCCCTAATACAAATGCTGTACTAAATTTGTTGTTTCCATCTGCTCATTTTCAAAGGCAGGACTCCACAGAATGAAACATTTTAAAATTAAAAACTATCACTAACATTTTCAAAAATAACTTTCATGTCCAGTTGTCATTGACTTTTTCTACAAAACGTGGCAATCATTCAAGAAAAAGTTGGAAACAGTGTCCGTTGAATCTGCATAAAAAAGAATTTATATATTATTCTGTAGTGAAATCTCTAATCAAAAATTAACTTACCTCCCACTACCACTTGTGTGTGTTCAATTTAGGTGTTTCCCTTTTTATCACTGAGGACTTAAAAAGTACTTCCAAATAATAACTTTACACAGTCCACATAAGCAATTCAAACACGCAATACGTGTCATATTAGGAGTCATTTTTTCAAATAACATGTCATTATTAATTCATTAATATCGTTTTCTGCTTTGTTCATCTCTTTGTTGCAGCTTTTAATTGAAATCAAGTTTTGAAAGCACATTTTTAGAACAGAATTGTTGTGGGATTGCAGCCATAAACACATCTGCTGAACTGCTTTCTATTCCCAGAGTTTGACTTCTGACAAGTGAACTGGAGCAGAGCCAAAGGTTCAGGATGGGCCATTTCTTTAAATAAGATGGTGACACAGCTGAATGGATAGTTAGATAATGATCTGGGCTTCAGCCAAGCTCGCTCGCTGTAGAATGAACTGGATATGTGTAGATGAAACCAGGTGAGGCATACGGACCTCCACAGGTAATTAATCTCTTCCTGATGTCTGCAGATTGGATTTCCAAACTTAAAGCACACTGTTATCAAAGGATGTGTACAGAAGGCAAACACATCCTCTCATTAGTATGTCTCATTACGGAAAATTAATGAAATTTCAAGTCAGATAATGGACAAGAAAAAAATATGTATAAACAAAAGAAGAACAACAGCCAAAGGGGACTTTTCTGAAAACATTGTTATCATGTACTTACACATAGTTTGTAATTTTCTGCTGCTAGGCACTTGCGGGATCATGGGAGTTGTTGTCTTCATCGCCATTGCCTTAAAGGCAGTCCGCCTCTCCCAATTAGGATTCCTTCAGTGTTCATAGTTCAGGAGGTTTTTACAGAGAGCCAAATCATCTGCAGAGGTCTCCTCCTCTCCGAAACAAACAGACCAGGTAAATAAAACTGGTAAAAACACTGAATAATGCAATTTATCCAAAGCTGTTCAGTGGACACCGGACACTGGAGCCCTAGCTGCCGCTAACGTTTGCTCAGCTTGTTTCTCTGATAACTTAAGATCCAGACATCTGATGAATAAAATCCTTCATCTGGTTAAAATATGTAGTTAAAAATGACCAAGATCTAAAGAGTGCATCGTAAAAAAAATGTGGCTTAAAATTGGTTAAAGTCCATTTATGACCACAACACTGATGCATGCGATAACGCTTGGGTTTGAAAATTGTTGGAAACATTTGGGATAAAGCAAGTACCCAACTCAACAAAATATTTAACATAGGTCTAGTAGATTTTAGACATTTTAATGCGGAAAAATTACATACAGTATTACAACTTTAGTGACCACCACTGGCCATGAATACTCATAGCAGAAATGAACTTTCATTTTTAAATATCAGTTTTTAATAGTCGGCTTGTGTGTCTTCAGAAAGATGGAGAGTGTCCTCATATTCATTATGAATGAGAGTTATATTGTATGGCTGAGATAGAGGTCGTACAGGAGTGGTCAGGAAAACATGCTGTCTTCAAGACCTTTCAGTCACTATAAAAAGAAAACCAGAGTTCATGATAAACGTCTTGCTTAATGGACCATCTGTAGCTGTCTTTCGTCTTCATTTTCTCCCTTTTTTAAGTCACAGGATAAAACACAGGACCGGAGTTTTAATAACTTTTGCGAATTAATGATTTATCCTTCATCTGCTTTTGTCGTTTGATACGCAGTTTGAAGGGGGTCATGATGCCTGATTAATAGCCTGAATGATAAATGACCTGGCTCTCGAACAATGGGTTGGATTTAGAGCATATCAGAAATTGTCAGAAAGTTTTCTTCCATTATGAGTCACAAACGAATCTGGCAAGCCTCCAAGAGGAATCTTGGTATTCTTCTGATATAAACAGATAGTGTTAGGGCTGCGAATATATGTACAGGTGAGTCAAGTCAACCAGTGAGCAAACCAGGGCTTGTAGAGCTACAGCAAGAGCAGAGGGAAAAACATGTCGGTCACATCCACACTGCTGAATGTGAGGCACACTTTGTTATCGTACATACAGTACAAGATTGTCTTTGCAACACTGTTTAAATTTTGTAATACTTCTATGTGTTGGCTGGCATTTAATTTACAAAAGCTAAGAAGGCAGAAGATGAGAGCTTTTGTCTATTTAGTGTGCGAGGCTGTAGCTGCTGTTAAAAAATTATCAGTAGAAAACATTTGTTCATTCATTCACAGCAATATTCCACAGTAATTGGGGCTGACAGCAAAACCTGACATTCTCTGTTCATGTTTTAGATTTCTATCATTTTCCATCTACAGTACAGCTACTATATAAAACTGTTATTGCTAAACTAAAAGAATCTTGATTTAACCACTAATCACCTGTAAATATAAAAATGCACAACTGTGACAATGATCAAACTGTGTTATCAATTACTTAAATATAGTCACCTGGAACAAGGATTTTCATTGAGTGGCCATCAAGGGATGCTTGCTTAAATCACCATGAACAGCTTGCGCTGGTCTCAGATAATTACTGTTATCATTAACTCATGTCGCTTGCTATTTTGCCTAATTTCCTGTGACTCTGCACTGTTAAGCAGTCAACAATCTGTCAGTCACAGCATGGACATACAGAGAGACTTAATTACATTGCTAGGAGCTTTTGTCGGAGCAGCATGATTATACTAGACGGGTACCCTTGATTTTTAGGTCTCACAATCTCAAATATTTAAAAGACAGCCTGTTTCCTTTGTCATGCAAAATACTTTTTCTGCTGTTGACTGCAAATCAGTAGAATTTCTGCCGCTCATTGGCACTTTGCTCAGACTAATACTATTTCTACATTTATTTATGTCAAATGTATGTTTGTCTACGTGGAGCATCTTATCACCAAAGCAAATTCCTTGTATGTGTAAAACACTACTTGGCAATAAAGCTCCTTCTGATTCTAATTCTAATATGTTTGTTCTTCACAAGATAGGAATAAAGTGCTTCCTTTGTGCTTTGCATTGTCTATATGCTTACAGTCATCTGCACTGTTACAGTCATTTGCACATATGCTGTTGTGGTTGGGATTAAGTAAATCACGTCAAAAAATTTCAAATCTGAAATTCGAATTCCACCTAAATTTGTTCTTTGTACTCCGTTTATGTGTATACTTATCTGCAAACAAGTGAATCATCTATGAATTCTTCCCCCTCTCTAACTCCTGAAGTGTGATTGTAATTGATTAATTGATTAATCTCTTTGATAAGTCACATCCCCAAAGACTGCTATTTACGCCTCACTGCATCCAGCTCAGTCCAGCCCCCTGGATTGTCTGATAGATAATAGGTAAATGTACTTTACTGTAAAATACACATACAGTACATGTAGCGAAATTCATTCTCTGCATTTAACCCATCTGTCAAGGGAGAAGTGGGTAAAAAAGTATGAAATCAAAAAAATCCGCCCCCCTCCATTTAGGCCTCCCTGCATAGCCACTCCCATAAAACACATTTTCATGCACAATGAGTGCTGATTTGATTTATTGATTGCTAAAGAACAGCTTTACCGTGAGATACATGGGTGGGTCACTCCTCAAGTTTCATCAAATTATATGTGTACCCTTGTTAGCCTGTAGAATTTGAAACCTGCCAAAATTTCCAGCTTGATATGGTTTATCTGTCAGCTGTTCTGTCTGTGTCACATAAAGTGAAGAACAAACAAAGTGATCAGAGTGTGACCAAACAATCTTAACATTAAGGTCAACATAAGGTCTTCATCTTCTTTATCAAAGATCAAAATTTTCGAGAATCTCATTCATTAACGAGCAGATTGCGCCAATTGCAGAAATAATTTTTTTTTGGTTGGTTATTTTCAATTTACTTATGCCTGCAAACTAAATATAGTTAAAGGAATGGTTTAACATTTTGGAAACACTTTGCTTTCTTGCGGAGAGTTGGATGAGAAGATTGATACCACTCTCTTATCTGTCTGTTATGTATTAAGCCACAGCCAGGAGACAGTTAACTTTGCTTAACATAAAGACTGGCCAGCATCTCACTAATAAAAACACATTAGTCTCTAATTATCACATTTGATCTTGTGTTTAATCCGTACAACAACAGAAGTGTAAAATTAAATCTGCAAATTGTGTTGGGTTATGGGTCGGACTACTCCTTTGCTGTGCACAGTCACTTCCTGCAGTGATTGCCTGGTGGTGACAAGACAGAAAGTAAGTACAGTGGCAGAAAGTATTAAGATATTTTATTTGTGGTATACTTGACATTACTCAGTAATATTAAAGTATAATTAAGACATCAAAACTGTTATATTTAATGTTTCTAGCTGCATGGGTAATAATGATAAACTGTTAGTAACACAAGTATGACAAGGTTTGGTTATCGGACTAGCGGCTGTTGCAACACTGGAACTGCACGCTTTCAAATCACATTTTTTAAATAAAAAAGTATTTATTATTTAGCCCTGCCCAAGGGTTTTGCAATTAGTGTAATGTGTCTTATAATACATTTTCCCAAAAAAGAAATTGCAGAGATCAAATAGTGTGTTGAATGTAATCATTACCAATATACTCTCACATCATTAAATCATTTAAAGGTGCATGTTCTAAAAATAGAGAGTCCTTATTAAAAAGGCTACTGCGATATAATCATTTATATTCCTTGGGTTTAGGCAGTAATATTGCAGCAAATTCTCTTTTTCAGGAATAAAGAACATGGCTATTGTGTGAAAATGTTGGGCGCACATGAATGCACAAACGTACACAGACATGGGCAAAAGCACAAAAGAGACTCCCTCCAGACACACAAACAATTACTGTCTGCCGCACAGTGTATGTACTGTAGGGCCTGACTCTACAGTACATACATGATTGATGAAGTGTTTCATTCCACTTTGACTAAGTTTAAGCTGTGGCCCAGTTTTGTTTTCTTGCATAGCCTGTCCACTGTTCTTTCCGTGAGACTTCAGTTTTACCTACAATCAGCAAGGTCATAGAAGGGAGCTGCTGGATTGATAAAGTCAACAGGATAAATATACATTTTTTTTAAATAACCCAAACTGTTCACAAATCAGTTTTTTTTTGTCAAAAGCAAATATATATTTTGAAATTCGAGTAGAATAGTAAAGAGGTCAAATAAATATCCCATGATTTCTTCTGCTAGAGGGAATTAAAATGTTTGACTCATTTTAATAGTGCAGGTGACAATTAACATTAATTTTACTCCTACTTTCATCACAGAGCAGGTCATGTTAAAGTTTATCTCCCACATGACTCCCTATTCACGGTAGGCTGCGATACTTTGGATTAAAGTGTCCAAAATGATAAAATCTTGGTTGCAGTGTAGACAAGTAGTAGGCCTGTGGCTACTGGGAGAAACTTCAAATAAAAAGGTCATGGTATAAATGAAAAATTGGAAATATTAAATATTGAGAAAGTATGGGGCTGTTTGTGAGGGTTACTCATTGACCATGAAATTGTGTGAGGAGGTGGGAGCAGCACAGGTCTGGAGCCTAAAGGGAAATAAAAATCTGTTTTTCACAGGTAGAAAGTGAAAACTTCCATCTGTGCTGTTAAGTAAAGTCTGCATAGATCAAACACATGATGCAGGTTATCATATTATTAGTTGGTTAGTATCTTATCACTTCGTTCTTTTTCAATTTGTGTAACAAATTCAATAATATATACAGTGGGTACGGAAAGTATTCAGACCCCTTTAAATTTTTCACTCTTTGTTTCATTGCAGCCATTTTCCAAAAATCAAAAAAGAAAAATCATTTCATTTCTCAGTAATGTACACTCAGCACCCCATCTTGACAGAAAAAAACAGAAATGTAGAAATTTTTGCAAATTTATTAAAAAAGAAAAACTGAAATATCACATGGTCATAAGTATTCAGACCCTTTGCCGTGACACTCATATTTAACTCAGGTGCTGTCTATTTCTTCTGATCATCCTTGAGATGGTTCTACACCTTCATTTGAGTCCAGCTGTGTTTGATTATACTGATTGGACTTGATTAGGAAAGCCACACACCTGTCTATATAAGACCTTACAGCTCACAGTGCATGTCAGAGCAAATGAGAATCATGAGGTCAAAGGAACTGCCTGAAGAGCTCAGAGACAGAATTGTGGCAAGGCACAGATCTGGCCAAGGTTACAAAACAATTTCTGCTGCACTTAAGGTTCCTAAGAGCACAGTGGCCTCCATAATCCTTAAATGGAAG
>NC_060172.1:13725217-13729155 GCF_021292245.1 Micropterus dolomieu
CCTAAGCACGCCGCTAAAATAACGAAGGAGTGGCTTCACAACAACTCCGTGGCTGTTCTTGAATGGCCCAGCCAGAGCCCTGACTTAAACCCAATTGAGCATCTCTGGAGAGACCTGAAAATGGCTGTCCACCAACGTTTACCATCCAACCTGACAGAACTGGAGAGGATCTGCAAGGAGGAATGGCAGAGGATACCCAAATCCAGATGTGAAAAACTTGTTGCATCTTTCCCAAAACGACTCATGGCTGTATTAGATCAAAAGGGTGCTTCTACTAAATACTGAGCAAAGGGTCTGAATACTTATGACCATGTGATATTTCAGTTTTTCTTTTTTAATAAATTTGCAAAAATTTCTACATTTCTGTTTTTTTCTGTCAAGATGGGGTGCTGAGTGTACATTACTGAGAAATAAAATGAACTTTTTTGATTTTTGGAAAATGGCTGCAATGAAACAAAGAGTGAAAAATTATTTAAATTATAAAGGGGTCTGAATACTTTCCGTACCCACTGTATATATATATTTTTTTTAATCAATTAATTATTTCTTAAATCTTTTGTCTATTCACACACTCACACACTCACACACACACACACACACACACACACACACACACACACACACACGTGTTTACGGTATTATCTATTTATTTTATTTTTATTTATTTTTAATATATTACTATAATAACACACACACGTTACTGTTTCATTTATTTATTTTAATTTCTAATATATTTTTATTTTTTAAACACACACACACACACACGCTTACTATTTTATTTATTTATATTATTTTTAATATATCCCTGCAATGGACTGGCGACCTGTCCAGGGTGTACCTCGCCTTTTGCCCAACGTCAGCTGGGATAGGCTCCAGAGATTTCTGAGAGTAAAAATTTTGCTGTGTGTTATAAGAAAAGGAAATGAAAGACAATGCGTGAAGAACGAAAACAGCACAGACATGCATCTTCATTATAAATTATAGATTGTGTGCAGATTTTGACATGCTGGCAGAAAATAGTTGGGTTTTAATCCAATGCATTATATCTGTTAATACATATTTAAATTTTGCTTTTGTTACTAGTTAATAATAAATATTATTTGTATAAATTTATTGATAGTACAAAATGTATCTATTAGAAACCCAAGTCATATTATACTTTAAATGTATATGTAGGCTACACACGTTAAACCTGTGTTAAACCTCTGTTGGACAGTTTGGTGATAAAAAACAACAATTTTAATTTGGATTTACTGTGGTGGTTATTTTCTTCGTTTAGATTGAGGAAGACATTGGTGCCCCTAAGAGACACAGCATGCATGAATAAATCATACGCATACTAAACCATTTATACATAATTAATCTATAAGTAAATACTGTACATTTTCTGTTCAACTGCAATCCTGCTTTAGAAACAAAATTTATTTTCCTTCTTTCTTTCAACAATTTGAACAATATTGTTCAGAATTATTAATACAATATACAAAATGTTAATGTGCTTACGTGTCAACAAATTAAGTGGCATAATGTTTTGAGTTTTAATTTGTCAGTCTGTCTCTCAATGAAGCAGGTTTGAAGATCAGAAAACATTGGTAACTCCACTCAATACAGAAACGGTTTTGCATTATTTTTCTATGGTACAGTGAATCTCAGTTCAACAGTCCACATACAAACTTGTAAAATGTGGTTATATATGGATTCTAGTTCAGGAGATGCTGATTCGAATGGCAAGTATTTTAGTCTGGTGTTCACAGACAACTGATGATGTTTGCTTGATTGGAACTCATGATTACAATAAATACTAACATATAAAGTAAAAAAAAACAAAAAACACTCCACTTGGATTGATAGCCAAAAAAATCTGCTAAACCTTTAATTACACTGATTATACCTTCCTCAATGTGTGCACTTAGTTGACTGCAAGACTAACTCCACTTAGAAAGACACTGAGTCAGGATAAAGCGTCAGTTGTGCAAGAGTACAACTGGAAAAAAAAAATTCAGTTGCCAAATCTTTTATATATATATATACATATATATTAAACAATAATACAACTGCTTAACACTTTTAGATTTAACAAACATACAAAAATAGCATGCTACTAATAAAGAATATGCCATAAAACATCAAATCTACTTACAGGCAATGCCTTCTGAGGGCTCAAACAAGACGATTCTAATGGTTTATCGTACAACATACGCTACTCTGCTATGGGGTGCACAAATAACTAGTACTACTTCCTGCTTTAGATTTGCTTTAGAGGCAGGTATTTTTAGTGCAAACCCATAACGGATCACTGGGCAAGCAAAGGAAAAGAACTAGAAAAGAACTAACAAAAACAAATAAACTGAATGTGGAACACCAAAACTAGTTAATGAGCTAATATCTAGCAAGCTAATATCTGAGCATCTGATGTTTATAGCAAAACTCTTTTCAACTTTAAAACTTGAACATGAATTGCAAATGGAATGTATGTAAAAGGATTTTACTGTGACACAGGTTTCCCCAGGTCCTATCAGGGTCAATTGCTGAGATAAAGTAAGCCAGTGATTCTCCAAATCAGTATCAGACTCTCCTCATTGCCTGCTTGGTCAACTGGTTGAGTCTTCTTACCAGCTTGCTGCCACAATGTTTTTCTTTTAACTGTATTTACCTCTCTCTCACACAAACATACACTCTTGTGTTAATGTAACTCTTTGCTTTACCCCTACATCCTCTATAGGAGGGATGGCGACTGCTGTATTCATGTCCTTTAAACTCATCTCTACCACTCATGCTATATATTACTGCAGTACATAAACAAATATTCCAAACTAAATAATTAAATAGGTTGTTTGTCATTGCCTTCAAAAATGACCAGGTTAGCATTTTCTTTTCATTTGGTGTGGTGTTCTCCAAATACTTGGTTAAGGTCAGGCATCCATCGTGGTCATGGTTAAAAGCATAGACTGTATATAAAGATAGACGACATGACAGCTCCCTAAAAGTGAACCCAAAACATTTCAAACACACCCTGACGCTGGCTGCAGTATAGGTCTTAAACTCCGCTCCCCCTCCGTTAGCAGATTCCCATCGATATTCGTCATTTAAGGTAGTTCTTATCACGCAGCTGTATACTATCTGCCTCCTCACACTGATTTCATCACATACAGGAACCGCAGGATCATTAATATACCTTCTCTAGCCTCTATGAATTGTGTATTTATCTCAGATACACTGAATCGTCTTGCCCCACCCAAATGCAAACTGTCCATGCATTAGCCTACAAAGATCCCCACGAGGGAGCTCGGAACAAAGCCAAAAACACTTACTATTCTACCATCATTGCAAAAGGACAAGGAAACCCCAGGGCCATTTTTCTAACCTTCAATAAGCTACTTCAGTCAGCTCAACAATATCCTCTTGCTGCTTCAACTAAACTATGGTGTGATTTTTATCAGTGTTGGGCAATAACGCGTTATGCGTTACAGTAAAAATATTACTTTTCCTATTAACTAAATAGTGTAACTAATTAATTTTCCTAAACAGTAATATTATTACAGTTACTAATCCAAGTAACGCTGCGTTACTGCGTTACTGAATGCACCATCCTTGACGTGAATGCGCGACTGTACGGCAGCTCAGCAGCACCGGAGCTTATGTTGTTCAAGTCAGCTGTAAAAAGCTAAAGGAAGAATGGAAAACGAGAGAGAGAGGCGTTCTTTCACCAGCTGTAAGTAGCTACTGCCAAATCTTGTTAGCAAAGAATATAGTTGTCCGTTGTAAACATTGTGCAACCAGCAAAAAGCTTTCAACTGTGAAAAGTTTAATTTATTGCAGCATCTGCCAAAGCAGCACAGCAATGTGAAACTTACAGAAAGAAACTCCGGCCACTGCTGCCAGTGATGCATGCACTCATCGGGAGAAAGTGGCGAGGAACATAACAACAACAACAATGT
>NC_060172.1:13729255-13751722 GCF_021292245.1 Micropterus dolomieu
CTCTTTTCAACTTTAAAACTTGAACATGAATTGCAAATGGAATGTATGTAAAAGGATTTTACTGTGACACAGGTTTCCCCAGGTCCTATCAGGGTCAATTGCTGAGATAAAGTAAGCCAGTGATTCTCCAAATCAGTATCAGACTCTCCTCATTGCCTGCTTGGTCAACTGGTTGAGTCTTCTTACCAGCTTGCTGCCACAATGTTTTTCTTTTAACTGTATTTACCTCTCTCTCACACAAACATACACTCTTGTGTTAATGTAACTCTTTGCTTTACCCCTACATCCTCTATAGGAGGGATGGCGACTGCTGTATTCATGTCCTTTAAACTCATCTCTACCACTCATGCTATATATTACTGCAGTACATAAACAAATATTCCAAACTAAATAATTAAATAGGTTGTTTGTCATTGCCTTCAAAAATGACCAGGTTAGCATTTTCTTTTCATTTGGTGTGGTGTTCTCCAAATACTTGGTTAAGGTCAGGCATCCATCGTAGTCATGGTTAAAAGCATAGACTGTATATAAAGATAGACGACATGACAGCTCCCTAAAAGTGAACCCAAAACATTTCAAACACACCCTGACGCTGGCTGCAGTATAGGTCTTAAACTCCGCTCTAATTAATTTTCCTAAACAGTAATATTATTACAGTTACTAATCCAAGTAACGCTGCGTTACTGCGTTACTGAATGCACCATCCTTGACGTGAATGCGCGACTGTACGGCAGCTCAGCAGCACCGGAGCTTATGTTGTTCAAGTCAGCTGTAAAAAGCTAAAGGAAGAATGGAAAACGAGAGAGAGAGGCGTTCTTTCACCAGCTGTAAGTAGCTACTGCCAAATCTTGTTAGCAAAGAATATAGTTGTCCGTTGTAAACATTGTGCAACCAGCAAAAAGCTTTCAACTGTGAAAAGTTTAATTTATTGCAGCATCTGCCAAAGCAGCACAGTAATGTGAAACTTACAGAAAGAAACTCCGGCCACTGCTGCCAGTGATGCATGCACTCATCGGGAGAAAGTGGCGAGGAACATAACAACAACAACAATGTTTTTAAAAAACAAATGAATAGGCTACTGCTCTTAAATATATACGCAGAAAAAATGTAGCCTTGTTCAAAAGTAGGGATTTACTTGCTTTCCCTCTGAGCTGTTTTTTTTGTTTCTCCAATATAAAACTGGACTTCTCACAAATTCAAGGACTAGCAGGTCCCTTCTTGATCCCATGCCCAACCCTTTCATTAAATTATGTCTGCCTGTGCTCTGCCACCTGCTGACAAAAATCATTAATTCATCTCTTTTTTCTGGCTCTGTTCCCCCTAGTATAAAAATGGCTGCCAGTACCCCAGTCCTAAAAATACCTGATTCTGACCTGGAGGACTTCAAGAACTACAGATCAATTTCCAATCTGTCATTTCTTGCCAAACTCCTTGATGAACTGCACTCAGACAGCTTCAGTTTCATATGTCCAAAACAATTTTGTCTCAGTTCTTGGACTATATAAGTATTAGTTTAATACTTACACAATTAAAACATTTTCTCTTTTAGAATAGATAATTCCTCAACATGGCCTCAACTTTCACTACAATGCAGATGACACACAACTCTACATACACACTAAGCCTTAAGAAACTCTACCACCATCCAACCTGATGCTTGATGACCTACAATTAGTGTTGTAGTCAAGACCGCCCAAACCGAGACCAAGTCAAGACCAAGACCAGAGTTTATCAAGACCGAGACAAGACCAAGACTTTTAGGGGCTGAGAGCAGTCGAGACCAAGACTGAGGGAAGGCGAGACCGAGTCAAGACCAAGACCAGCATGGCACGCAATAAAATGTGGAACGAGATCATAGGTACTTCACAAATTGATCTGAAAGATCCACATTCCCATTAAAACACCCACAAACAAACACTAAGAGCTGAAATCAACGTAAGTATCGCAGGTAGGGGTGAGTTAGTAATTAGGGTTATTAGTTGCATTTGAATATGTTATACTTCCAAGCAAAGTTAGGATGTTAACAAATCAGACAATGCAAAAGCAATTTATTGATATTCCCAAAGTTATGGTCTTGACTGGTCTTGAAATAAAATCCCGAGTCCTCAATGTCCGAGACCGAGACAAGACTGAGCACAAATGCGGTCAAGACCGAGACAAAACCAGGACCATCAATATGTAGTCTTAAGACCAAGACCGGTCAAATCCCTATTACAATATCATCCTTCTCTTTGGTGTACCCACTGGGGGGTTAAATAGTCTACAGTATGTACAGAATTCGGCTCAACCAAAAATTTAACTCAATACAATATCAGTTCTTGAGTTATGACAAAAATATTTGCCACGGTAATTTTGAGGTCAGTGACTTTGACCTTTGAGTCAAAAGTGTCACCAATTGATTGGACGACCAACTGTGAAATATGGTCATCAATTATTGAGTTATGGCCAAAAAGTGACTACTACTTAGCATCTTCTGAATCTGGTAGTGGGGCACTCTAGCGGTGGTCAATCAGATTCAAAGGGCTTCCTCAGTAAGGGACAATACTTCATAGCCTGACTTATTGCACATGGAACCATTAAACACTAATTCTCTTGCCTACTCCCCAGCATGTTGTGCATGCTTCACATGTGTGACATTCTACACAAACAGAGATTTCCCTTCAAAACAAAAAGGAACAGACTGGAGCATTAATCAGACACCTGCTGCAGATAAATGCTCCTCCCGTTCCAGCCTCTTATCTCTGAATAAGATTAGAAAGCAGAGCCCGAGGCTGAGGATGGAGAAACAGCTCTGTTTACATGTCAACGTTCCAGTGGCCAAAGCATGTATTTCTATACTACACTAGATATACCATCTCCAATGCATAAAAGGGATTACACTGTCTGTGTATGCACAGCAGGAACCACGACAATGCTATTAGGGAATAGAAAGACGAAGAACAACCATGGCATTGTGTGTTGGGTGAGATTATTTATGTGTCGTTTATGTGTTCCTGTTTGTGTGTTTGACGGAGGGGCTTTGGTGAGACACATGACACAGTTAGATCACTCAGTTGTGCAAAGCTTATAGTGTGTATTAGATGTCCATCCATTGTCTATTGTCAACCGCTTATCCCGCGTACAGGGTCGCGGGGGTCTGGAGCCAATCCCAGCTGACATCGGGTGAAAGGCGGGGTACACACACATATACACATACATACATATACATACATACATACACACACACACACACACACACACACACACACACACACACACACACACACACACGCAGTTATACAAATACTATATAAAACAAATGATAACAATACTTGCTTCTAATGTTTTTAATGTTTCTTTTATTTTAAATACCTTGAAAATAACCTAATCCATGCAGAAATCCTATCAAGAGCACCTTCATATATTATTATCCATTAATTTATCAATTACTGTAGCCGAAATTTGGGGCAAACCTGAATACCGACCAAAATATCATTAGTACCAACCTTAAAATTCTTAAATTGATAAACATAAATAATTTAAATAAATGCTTTTGAAATTAAGTTTAGTTTCTGCCTTCAGATTAAGAGATCTCTTGACTTTAGTGTTTGGTGTATTTTAAGGGGTGAACTGGGGTTTGAGTGTGTTCACCCATGCTTCAGGGCTGTTTGACCATCATGACTACATGGGCTGCGGGTAAGCAGCTGACTCCTGGGAGGATTCAATTTCAATTTATTAGTGGATAGCCCCTTGAGATGCAGCATCTCGTTTTCAAGTGGGTCCAAAAATCACACATGCATAATAAAACAGAAGAAAATATTAATAATAAAATAAAACATACAGAGAATACAAATATACAGAATACACACTCAAAACTACTGAGTTGCTAAGCAGCTTACATCCTCACCCCAGACAATGAATACAAGATTTAAGATACATCATGGTTCAAACCTGTTATAACTAGCATAATAAGTGCATCTCATTTACCCCATTACACAATCAGGACCCATAATACATAAGAAAGCTAGAGGTCAAATCCACAGGAGGTAAATCAATTAGATGATTATATAAAATAAATTACAAGCAATACTGTTGAGACCAGCATCAGTAACATGCACAGACATTGTTAAGATAATTAAATATAGAAATTCTAAATCTGGATCTCAAGGAAAGAGGGAGATTGTTCCAATTGCAAGTTGCCTTATAATGAAAAGCTTTACATCCAGCAGCTGAGAAGATTCTTGGTAAAGTAAAGACAAGACATTGCATATCTCTAAGAGAATATGTAGTTCTTTCAGATATGGAGGACAATCAAAATAGGCACACTTGAAAATAAATAGGAAGCAATGGAAGTCTCTTCTTGAATTAGCCTGAAGCCAATTTAGTGATTAATACATTACACAATGATAAGTTTTATCATGGAGCACTTCATCTGGCCAGACAGTAACACTGCTGAAGATGATGATGACGAAGAGTATCCCATTGAAACAAGATGCCCTATAATGGGGTACCTTAGGATGTTCATTGAGACGGGTATGTTATCAAAATGTTTACATCACATGTTGTATACGCAACAGTACCCTGATATATTTTTACATAAGCTAAAATGTGGGTTAGCAAATTGCAAGTCATTTAATGTTACCTGACCCACAAATCATGGCTGAAACGGTTGGAATATCGTTGTGTGGCAGGGTGCGGGCCACTTTGTTTCCCATTTACAAAGCCATGGCTGTGTTGAAACACGGTTTGTTTGATGGTTGGTTGTTGTTTTATTAGCACACACAGATAGGACATCTAGCAAGCCATGAGGAAGTATTCACAGTATTTGACAAAGTCCATTGACGTAGTAAAAGACGACAACAATTGTAGTTAAGTCCATAGTCCTAGAAATATAACAATGTAGTATGTACACACGCGCACACTCTCAGTTATCCAGGTGAAGTATCCCTTTAATTAAGTACCTCTTGCTGTATTTGTGTACTTACCTAAAGCATCTGCAGAGACATCAAAAAGTTTATGAAGTTTTGGACAGGTTGGGAGGTGCCTGCCGGCGAACTGAAGGTGGCCATTGTGGAACGTAATCTCCCACAATCTCAAACTTGTTAACAGTCTCTCCGGCTGCTCGGCCACTTCTCCACATACCAGGAGTTTCAAGATGCCTTCCAAATTTCAATCAGTGAGAATGACACTGGATTTGGTCTGATTTAATTGTGAATGCCAGGTATTCCATTGTTTATGTTTTTAGTGTTTGTTGAAGTTTTTGTGTTCAAATGTTTGTGTGTGTTTAAGTTTTAGTACTTAAGATTACAGTTGTTTTGAAGAAATTACTAAACTACATAGAATTATGGGAACAGAAGTACAAATTGCCATTTTAATAAAGAAGTTGGACAATAAATGGTCTTTTTCATCACTGGGCCATACGGTCGATCTCCATGGTGTTACTTAGCGATAGTGACTTAACAGACAGAAAATAGAGATTGTTCCTTAAAAGAATAACTTAACACATGGACATCTGGCTGGTATAGTTGATATTTTTTACAATGGTTCTCAAAATGCCTTCTCAACGATCAAAAAGCTACTGAACCTCTGCACCGAAAGAACATGGTGCAGAGGTTTTTAGAAACTGGTATTGTGAATTGTTTTTACTGTTTCAGAAAGCTGCTGTGGGTAAGATCTTATTAAACATGCTATTACCATTGACCAAGGTGCAGACATTTAAGCTGGAATTGGGCTCTGACAGAATGAAAATTTAGGGTATGCGTAAAAAATTTAATTGATATTGAGTAATTGAGTGTTAATGCAATTTCTTGTTTATTGTCAGACTGTACCCCCATGGGGAAATGACCTTGTCACAGTACAACATGACAGATGTGCAAAAGACATGTATTCGAGTTTAATGTCAGCTTTACATTTAACCATTAATATTGTGGCTGATATGGGTACCTGCATCTAGATGAGAATGGTAACATGGGTTGACCTTTACAAGCACACAATCCTACTTAAATGATGAAAGCACAGATATTCCCACTACCTGCATGCAGACCAAGGCACTATAAACCAGTATACACACACTGCTTAATTTCTGTGCACTTTTCAAAAAACTGGGTTCCCTGGAAGTTGTGGTGGGAGCCTGAAAGATTGGGGAACTCCTGCAGTAAGTTGATCCTTGCAATGTGAAGAATGTGTAGAATGAATATAGAATACAGCTGGGTCGTTAACACATTTACCTAGAGAGAGCTGATTATGGAAATCAATTAACTGGTCGGCATTAGCTTGATTTATACTCCTGCATCGGGTCTACATGCGTGGCTACACTGTAGACTACGCACGTAGCCATGCATTTATACATCAGTGTCTCCGTCGTTTTGCAATTACACTGCCAAATGCTAATCGGCGGAAGCTCTACAGCATTCACTGTGTTGACTTTTGCTGGTCAAGCTAATTTACGGTAATGTGAATGGGGGTTATAGGTGTTATAGCCTTTTCAAATGTTATCGACCGAATGGATCACATTCTGATAGTGAAACAAGTCATTTCGCTCAGGTTGTGACGGTGAATTATATTGATCCACCGTGTTACAGCCGCTGGTTTGGCTGCTAGTAAGATTTACTTCAAAGCACGGGCACTTCCTGTCGTCTCGGAGGAATTGCGGGGCCCCCCAATTGGATGATGAACTGACAATCCTGATTGGATGGTCAAATGACATGTTAACCCAAGCATTCCCATTGGCTATTCAGTAGAACGTGTCAAATGTGGAACAAAAGTACTTGTAACTGTGGGTTTGTTTTGTAGAAACGATATATCTATAAAGTGAGCTGAGACAGCCATATGTTCTTTTTGGGATGTAATCAATATGAGGATTAAAGGTAAGCTCAGGATCAATCCACAGTCCAAGGTATTTCAATTTTCCAATTTACCCAAAATAAAGATGCAGATCAAGAGCACAAGGTCGTTGCAGGTATGGCCGACTTAACTTCATGATACTTTGATCGTTGATCCATTACTTCGGGTATGTAGTCCTCGTAGATCGTGATAGATGTCCCATGTTACTGAAGCCTTCCTCTTCTAGCTCTGGCTTCACGAATGATAGACACTTTCTGCTGGTACCTGAGAAGGAGTATAATTACTGGCCTAGGTCGCTGACCTGGGCTCGGTTTGGCAGAATGAGCATAGTGAGCCATGTCGCAGCGGCTCACATCAGGGGTAAGAATATATTTAACTTTATTGTTATGAAAATAAACAACTAACCCGGTTGTTAGTGCTCACTATCAAGCAAGCATGTTAATATTGGATAGGTTTAAAAAGACTGACTTTGATTCAGTAACGAGTTGGCTAGCTAACTGTTAGCAACAGGTAGCTAACAGCTGCGGTAACATTGGGCAAAGCTAAAAACAGACTGATACACATTTTCCCGTTTCCATCAGTTACACTACATGAACGTGAATTTTGTGTTAGACTCATAGCATGTACGTTGTTTTGCATGTTAGAGCTTCCACTGTGACAGCATTATTGTCTCTGATGAGGACTGCACTCCAGAGCCAAGCACAGACCGGGACGGGACCGGGACCGGTCAGGGGTCGAGGCGAAGCAGAGGAGGGAGGGATGCCAGGGTCCGAGGAAGAAGAGGCAGGACCGGGAGGACGAGGTGCAAGCTAAGGAGCACATACCTGCGTCGAGCTTCACACTCCAACAACTGCATATGAACAAGTATATATATATTTTAATATTAGTCTGTGTCTCTCAGTGTACTTGTCTCAAAGTTTCTATGGTGTTTCCCCCTAAGCCCTTTGGGTGTCAAAAAGTGCTATGTTATCCATCACTATTGTTATTACTTTTTTATTATTGTTTACTGATTACAACAACTACAGCTCTGCTTCAGCCATTGGCTCATCTGTGTCATGTACATTGACCTGGTGTGTAATGTGGAAACAGAAGTCCTGTTAGAGAACAACAAACCCCTGTTCAATAAAAATATCTGATCATGTTGATGAATGTTCTTTCCAATTACACCGATCTTTCCCATTTGGGGTTCTAACAACTATATATTCCTTTACAGGCCAGTATCTGAGGACTGTGGACAACATCCAGTCTACAGTGTTTCCATGCACCACACATGGCTGATCTTCCAGACCCAGGACAGAGTAGTAACAGATAGTTCAGTCAGGCAGCATACAGACAGTTTGTAGTGTAGCAATGTGGAGCACTAGGACGGGCTGACAGAGTCGTGATACTGAGTTGCTGTTTCTGGAAGATACGCAACTGTTATCCTGATCCATTAGGACAATACAGAGGTTTAATCCTGGCAGGGTGTAAGATGTAATGTCACTAACTGCTACACAAATAATTCCATCCACTGTGTGAATAATACCTGTACATTGTTAGTTTTATGCCCAGGAGGGTAGAGAAAATACAAAGTATATTTTTACCTGTTCTGGATAATATTTTCATTATTTTTTAAATAAAACGTTGAAAATGATAAATGCCTTTTCTTTACACTTGCAGCATAAACAATCAAACAACTACATTTATGTCTTATGTCTCTAATAATGACATCCAAATGTGGTATAACACTTGTTTATTGTTATTATATACTACTAAAACTACAACCTATATCACAAATAGATCATTTTTAAACATCATTAAAAATTAGTATATACAGGAATCGACAAGGTGTGTCCAGAGGTGTCCTGTTCAGACTTTGCATGTAGCATATCACTGGTGTGGAGATGATTAAATATATCACAATCACCTCTCTGACATGATTACCACATTTCAAAACCAACCATATTACTTTTTGATTTATATATATATATATTCAAGCTCCACTTCCTGGACTTTTTGTTGTACACCTTGCTGTACCTGATAATACAGAAAGGAGGATCAGCTTAGTGAAAGGTTTGTAATACCTGACATTATTCTCTTACACAGTAGTTCGCATTTCCACATAAAATGCAATCAAAACAATAAATCAGCATCTGTATTCCTCATACTGTTTAATATTTTTTGACTCATCACTTATAAATGTATTGAGTAAAATGCATAGGAGTACTCATAATGCAACATACTGAACTGTGTCATCAGCTTTTCTCCTGGCTGGACTGCGGACATGGTGGTTGTAATCCAGGCCTGAGGACACAGTAGAAATACATGCAGGACTTTTTTACTTCTGGTAAAATAAGTAATGGCATAACAGCACCAATTAGAGTAAAATGTTTTCACACAGTAGGTTTAGCTATGAACAATGTCAAACTATATTATAGGTAGCTTATATACCAGAAACACAGATACTTGGGGACCTTTAGCCATCATTGTTAATGTATACTAATGTTGAAATGTCTTTCTCATAACTACAAAAAAACAGCTACATCACCACATTTGTAAAAGTAACATACAGTCAAACATCAACTGCAGACACAAGATAATCACTCAAACAGATCAGATACAAGGTAAAGATAACGTAAAGTTAGGCATAAACATAGTATAACAATACATCTATATGGTGAATAACTAAACCGGCGCAGTCTACACTTACATTGTCTTAACTAATGTTAGTGTCAGAAAACACAGCTCGCGCTGCTGTTTTCCAGCTCACCTACAGCTAGATATAATTCATCGTCTCTACTCTGGCTCCTACACCAGTCTGCACTCGTAGCAACAGTTAGCTGTATGCTAAGTAGGTAGCTACCGTTAGTTCTATGCGTAGGTAGCTACCTTTGCTAGCGATGAAAATAACAAATTACCATCAAAATGATGAAAGCCAGATTCCCTGTCCAGGAGAAATAAAGCCACCGCGGTGTGTCAGCTCCTCGGTGTTCCTCAGTTGTCACTATCGTTGAAAAGCCACGCAGATATCACCCACTGGTCTGACCTCTTCGCTCGTCAGGTCTGACAGCTGACCGGGTGCCCGCATGGGGTCAGCTCCTGTAGCAGCAGGGCTGGTAGCCATGGCAGCGAGGGAGAGTGACAGTCAGCCAGCATGGAATGAGTGGCTGTGTTTACTGCAGCCCTGAGAGGACTACAGACAGCTGATTCCGTACCATAAGAACACTTTTACTCTTTATTATAACCTCGTTTGTGTTTGTATGTCTGTTCAATGTGTAGTGTGTGTGGGTTTGACCAAAAAATGTGTCATGTGTCCAGAGTTTGTCTACCTTATTACCTGTCTGACCTGCCACAGAGGGAGAATAATCTGTAAAAACAAATTGTGGAAACTTGAAAGTGGGCATCTCTGGTCGAGGATTAGTCTTAATCCCCATCTGAGAAAAGAGTCTCTCGGCATCGTAGCAGTTGATGACGTAATAGACCTGTTTTATGTTTCGTTTTATGTGTCAAAATTAGATTGCTTTGGGTTACTGTTAGATGCTGCTTGTGTTTAACATGCATCAGACAGGAGGTCATGCAGTGGCTTCTGGGAGAGCTAGAGCATGTGCAGGAATGACGAGACAACAAACATGAAAGCATTAGTCATTTTTTAAACAGGTGGTATTATGCTCATTTTCAGGTTCATAATCTTATTTAGGGGTTGTACCAGAACAGGTTCACATGGTTTAATTTTCAAAAAACAACATATTTTTTGTCATACTGCATATTGCTGCAGCTCATCTTTTCATCCTGTGTTGAACGGTTCGTTTTACCTATGGCGTGTTACATCTTGTCTCTAAATGATCTTTGTTGGGAGTTGCACGTACACAGTTCCTAGTTAAGGACTACTAGCCAATCAGAAGCAGAGAAGGGCAGGTCAGTGAAAGGCCGGTAAAGGGCTTCAATTCAGCTGTAGGCTACATGTTGCTGACCAAGTTGGCAATTTGGACTGGAGCAAGAGTTTCAGAGTGGGGAGTTATTAATCTGTAACAAATGTATCGAAGTTTTAACTGAGCTCTGTCTCTACATCACAGTAACAACTTCATATCCATTGACTGCTTGGAGGGTAGCTAGTGTTTGAAAGGGAGTGGAGGTGTGTGCTGCAGCTCAGTGTTTTTCCACCGGTGTTTTTGAGGGTGTGCCGGACTAGTCGCTCAGCGAGCATTATGACACGTATTTTCATTGTGAAATCACAAGAAAGGGAAGTAAAGGTTGGACTACAAACGAGCTGTTTGCAGGCAGTTCAGAGCAGTGTTTTTTGTGGGAGATGGGAACTCCCTTTGGGCTGGACTTTGGGCTTTTTCACTTTGCAGACCTAGTACATGCACAAAAAAGATATATAACTCAATAAAGAAGAGGGAAAAGCCAAAAACCATAATACCACCTTTTTAATGTGAGTAAGAATACACTTTGTCCCTCTCGGTAGCATGTTTCTCCATAGTTGTACATCACAGCAATAAAGTTTTTTTCTACCACAAACTAATTTTTTACTGTACAATATGGGATGAATTCCCTAAAAAAAACTTTGATGTATTAAAGCTTAACTATTAAAAAAAAACTCCTCTCTCTAGGAGATGGTGATTATAAAAGAGTTGCCCTCCAGACTGCAGCTCATTAGCCCAAACCCTTTACAATCCTTTTACCCGTCTCCTCCTCTTAAGTTGATTCACTGAATTTTGCTCTTCCTAATTACCTGTCTACCTTTCCTTGGTCCACTCCTCTATTATCCTCTTGTATTTTTTCTCCCTCTCTTTTACATCACTTTTGCTTCCTCCTAAATCTCTTCCTATCTCCTTCCTCTTTTTCTGACCAACTTCCCTCCCATCCTCTCCCTTTCCTTCTTCTTTGTCTCAGTAACCACATTGTCATATGACCAACTACAGCACCATCTAGCTACGAAAACACCTTAGCTGAGACAGTAGCACACAGAAATCTGCAAATAGAAATCGAGTTGCCTCATCTCCACATTCAGCTGATATCTTTATGGATGTCTGTCCTGGCTGAATGCTATCTTTTCTTCTTATTTTTGTTTTCGTCTGAGTGTCTGAAGCTTCAACCTGGTGCCAGGTAGTCAAAGCTAGGTTACATGATTGGCTTTTTATGTCTCTCTAACATTCTATTTTATACCTTGTGCAGCTTTACAGACAAATTATGTGCAGACAGTACATTGCTACATAACACCAAATCTGGTTCAACGAGAACAGAACATCTAGATTTTGAGACCCAAATTATAATTTAAATTCAGCAGACCAGCAGACTGGATGATAAATACTAGGGATGTCACTTTCAAAAAGTCAGGTTCAAATTAATTTAAACTAACACGCAATACAGGTCGCTCTACCCCAATGCAACCCCAAACTGATTAATTTTACCCTGTGCTGGATCACAAGGCAAACTTCAAACATTTCACCATTTCTTTCCCACGTTCAAACGAAAGTTTTAATAAAATGTGACAGCCCTAATATCCAATTGGCAAATTTTAAACAAATAACATAACATGATTAAATCACAGCTCTGATTTTGTGATCACAACTGGCCTACTTCAATTAATTTTACTGCTTTTGGAAGATTAAAGTGGTATATGTTTACACATTTGTTGTCCCAAATGCCAACACAATCTACAGTTTGTTTGAATTGTGAGAACTCATATGTTGGAACTGTTTAATGGCGTGACAATGAGCAGTGCACTCCTCTGGGACTGCCTATTCTTAATGTGTGATTATGGCAGAAGTGTTGAGTTAAAATAATAAATAAATTTGGATCATATTTAATGTGCTAATGCAGCCACATCATAATAATAATCCACATCATTTTAGTTGTTGCCGGGAAAACAGTGTTGTGTGGAGTGATGATCCACCAACTGGGATTTAAACTTCAGTTTAGAAGTAACAAATAAATTTCAATTCATCATATCGTGTGTGGACAGGATTTCAAACCAGTGATTGTAGCCAACACCAGAATTTTATTTGAGCAATTAAGTCTGAGCTGAGGGGAGCTAGAGGGCACAATGCTCCTCTTTGCAGCCTCACCTTTTGTTTGATGCTGATAAGATTTGTGGGTTTTATGTATTCTGACATAAAATAACATTCTCATTCCTGCAAAGACCTCCACATCCGCATCCCTCCCTCCTCAGTCTTTACCTCCACCTCATTGCCCAGTCCCACCTCTCTTCTCTCTTCTAACATGCCATCAGCAGTGAGCTCCTCTGTGGTTAACTATCACCATCAGGTTGTGTTACCTTTCATTGTCTGCTAATTGGATTTAGGTGTGTAATTGTGTTCAGTGTTCTATCCATTCACAGCTGTGCTGGCTGAGGCAAAGAGCCGTGATTACTCTCATGTTGCTAATTGTACTGACGAGCATAACAAGGCACAGGCGAGCTTTGATAATGATGGGAAACACATTTGTCAATTTGTATGTTAGGGTAAAGTGTGTGCAAATTAAAAAGGGTAAGGTGTATGTATGCATGTGCATGGATGTGTGTGTGTAGATTAGTAGATGTTTCACAAATATCAGCAACAAAAAACGATTCAACGCTAATTGTCATACATATTTTATCTTTAAAAGGTACACCTTAAAGATGAAATAGATGTATGTTCATTAAATCCAGTGTTGACAAAAGTTATGTCTGATGTGGAACGTTCTATTGAATCAAATCCGTTCAATATTAAAACTGAACCTCTGGATACTGACACTCGTTCACAACATGTTTATGCTTCTAGACTAATATGCGTTTGCGGATTCGTATGTGATGTCAGGCTAATGTGATGTCAGGCTAATATGTATTTGCAGATTCGTATGTGATGTTATGCTACATGTCATTTGTATTAAAGTTGGTCAGAATAATTAAATCATACAGCTCATATAGACCAATCAAATTCTGATTATACAAAGAGTTATTTCAGGTGGGTTTGTGACCCTGACCTTACGTGTCTGTCGACTGTAGCAATCTTCATGTTCTTCCTAATACATCCGTGAGTCTTTTTTATCATGAGTCTTGCTGCCGCTTGTAGCATGGAGTGAGGAGAAGCTAGCCCACTGCACAACAGGCAGAACATTTATTTAAAAGAATATATTCAACTTCTATTTATTTGTACTTGATTGTATTCAGTGAAGTACTGGTTTGAGTTTAAAACTAGCTTGAAAATGACTTTTCTTCTCTTCATTGCCACTCAGCAATTGTTATGTAAACAACAAGTGTGGCCCCGCGTCTTGGCTGAATTGTGTGGCATGTGCGTTCTCACAATTAAAACATAAAAAATCAGTTAAATCTTTCATTATGTCTGTGGTATCCTGCGGTTTGAAAATCATCTAATGTACACCAGGACAAAGGTTCTAGACCAGTTGGAAACCACTATATTATCATTTTTATATTTGTTTGTTTTTTGTTTGAAAATGTGGTTACTGTAAACCACCATTATTGCAGATTTTCTTATATAATTATATTATCACATACAAATGGATTCAGTCATTATTGTAATTCATATTACAGCAGCCATGACTGCACTGATTGAATAGTCATGAAACTGTTTTGACAGCTGAATTCATGCTGTCATTTCTAAGAATGGCATGCTGATTGCATAATATGACACCAACAATTATTATCTTATATGCTTTTATCTGAGGAAGGGAGGCCTTGGTTTGGAGAACAGTGCGCACAATGAAGTTCAGTTTATGCTGACAGTCAGCCAAATGATAGTCTATTCACTAATACACACACAGCTTTGTCAACTCTGAATACTCTAAATGAGACAAGTGGTAAAGAAATATAAAAGGAGGTCTTTGAATATAGTCTCAGTGTCGTGAGTGTAGCCTGTAATAAATGGATGTGTGATGTACATCAAGCTTGTCAAGTTAAAGCTGCCTCAGTAGACAGACTTATTTTGACATCTGTTCAATTAAATTCAGCATCAGCATTAATGATTATAATAATCTGTCTGCTAAAAGATTAACATAATATTTCACAGCACTACATTGTGATGTTAAATGATTTTACTCCATCAGCTCCAACACCTACTGTCAAACTTTTCTTGAGCATGGCATTGAAAGGGACGGTAAGTTATCAGCCTCGTTAAGTGAGTGGACTGTTTGTGTAACCTAAATAAATGTTCAAACACAAGCGGAATGCGTTTGGTTTAATTCTTTTCAAACGGGGGAATCCAAATTAGTACCTGGGTCATCCTGTCTTGCGTGTGTGTCCCCGTCCAGCCAGCGACTCACTACTTAGGAGGGATGCCCGTTCCTGCAGATCGGTTGTAAAGGGGTGGAGCTCCGGTACCCCCTTTCCTCCGGTGCACAAGCGTTGCGTGAAAGTGCGTTTTTTACCCACCAAACAACATGCTTCAGCTTCACCAAAAGGAACGTCAGTGTCAAACTGAGTTAATTTTCGCTTTGTAGCTTTTCTTCATGCAGTCACTACATATTAATATTAATGAGGGGTGTTTCACTGACCATTTATAGGCCACTATGGGCGTTTGAAGGGTCGGAAATGGAGCTCCCTCACATGCACCACATTTCAAGTTGATTGTGATTTATAAAGGGAACTTGCTTACAACTGTGCGTACACACGGTTTTATAAGTCTGAATATTTGTTGCCGTATGCCATTTTTGGCTTTTGGGCGCACGTACACTTTTAGTGAGGTTTCTATGCACAGTTTTATAAATGTGACCGCAGATGCTGGAGGATGACATGAAGGTGTTGTGGGGGCAGCCCGGCTGACGGTGAGTGTCCTGTTTATTTCTCCTTTTTTCCTACCATTCTGTTTTCCCCTGGGTTTTGCCTGCCTCTCTGTGTCTCCTGCGTGTGCTCTCCCTCTCTCTGCTCCTGAGCCCAGCTGACAGTCCACACCTGCACCTCATCAGCCACCTCCTCTGCTGCCACACCTGCCAGCAATCAACTTCATCTCTGCCAGTATTTCAACCCTGGTTCTCCACACACTCTCTCCTTGATCGTCGTCGCTCCTGACTGGATGCCACTGCAGTACTCAAGCTTCTCTAATCCTGTTTAAACTTTGCTTCTATTTTTCCAGTTTCCTTGTGGTTAACTCTGTCTGTCCGTCTGTTTCCCCCCAGGTTCACTCCCCTCCGTCCACCATCTGTCAGCTGGGCTCACCTACCTGCCTTCTCCCTTATGGCTTTCTCCACGGTCTCCTGCTTCTCTCAGCCCTCTCGCCACAGCCCCACCTGCTCCTCGGTCCTCCGCGCCCACGTTCCCCAGTGTCCACCTCTCCTTCTTCTCTAACCCCTCTGTCCCCCCTTTTCCCTTAATAAACCAGTTCTAATCTGAGCGTAGCATTTGGGTCCAGTCTAAGTCCGCAACAGAAGGGCCATGTTAACTGCGTCGTCTACAGACCTGTTGTGTTCTATAGGCAAACTGCAGGGGGTCCAGGAGTGAGTCTGTGATGGATTTTAGGTGGGACAATACAAGGCGCTACAAGGACCCCATAACCACAGATGTCAGGGTGACTGGTTTGTAGTTGTAGTTGCTCCTTTGTTTTTTGGGGACAGGGATGATGGTGGAAGCTTTGAAGCAGGCTGGCACATTGCATGTCTCCAGTGAGGTGTTAAAAATGTGTGTGAACACCGGAGACAGCTGATTGGAGCAGTGCTTCAGGGTGGATGGGGAGACAGAGTCTGGCCTAGCTGCTTTGCTAGGTTTCTGCCTCCAAAACAGTCTGACATCCCTCTCCAGGATGGTGGGAGGAGGTAGTGGATGAGATGGTGTACTATGGCTGATCAGTGGTGTGACGCGGGATGGTGTCAGGTCTGCCCCGTTGTCTTTCAAAGTGCCAATAAAACTGGTTCAATTCTTTGGCAAGGAGTGAGTCGTTCATGGAGTGGGGGGGGGATGACATTGGCGACTGGAGACTTGGAGACAGCAAAAACAAGCTGTGAACACAACACTGGCATGTTGTCACATTTTAAGTTGATATGGCAAACTTCTTTGCTAAATCTGGATATATGCACTGGTTTCCCAATTTGATTTGATCGTTCAGAAGCGATTTGGCTCGTGATGATTCCGTTACATCCGTATCAGTATTGCATAAAGAAACACAGAGCAGAAACTGAAAGTCTTTGTGTTGACCAGACATCAGCCTGACATCTGCAGACAGCTGGCTAGCTAGCATTAGTGGAAAAAAAGTGGAATCCACAAACTGTCTAGTCGATTTTCACAGCTTTACATCTTGTAGCCACAGATAATTTCCCCAAAAAACACAAAGCCAGAGTCAGTGACCCATCCTGAGTCAGGACAGTCTAAAATGTCCAGGCTGCTGCACTCAATATTGTTGTATTCTGTTCTTATCTCAGATTTCAGCCCACTCCACCCAAATTGCTCACCGCTCGCTCCAAAAAAGGAAAAGGCTTGTATTTTAACTTTAATTTAAATCCTAGCTTGTCATCCAAAAGAACTGAGCAGCCAAAACCGCATTTTATCGGTACCGGAGTAAAAATGAAGCTAACACCAACACAAATGATGAGTGACAAAGAAAATTACGTAAAGGAGTCACTGGTGAAGAAACTAGAGCATCTAACAGCTAAAGACGGCCAAACCAAATGCGCTACATGCAGTGGTGTACTGACCATCTGACATACGGGGGACATATCCCAGTTTGGCACAGCATTGGTGGGACAGTGGACCGTCAAAAAATCCATTAAGTTTTCACCAGCCGTCTGGCCCTGTCTGTCTCTTCATTTGGTATGCGCATTTCATGTGCTGCGTTCTCAAGGACGGGGCTCCCTGGCCAATCACAACTAAGTTAGTTAAACTTGTTCTTAAGTCATAGGCTCCACCCTAACCTACTCTGTTGCTACTGTTGCTATTGTAAAATAGATAAATAGTTTTGAGTGTCACAACCTGACTCCAATCACTATCAGAATTTGATTCATTCGATCCGATAACATTTGGAAAGTTTGCACTGTTTAATAATTTTATCTCTATTCAAGTGAGCATAAAGATAAATCTGAAGTGAGCTAAAAGTGTCTGGTGCGCATGCTCCACAATGATGCTGTCCTAAAGGCAAGGCAAGTTTATTTGTATAGCACATTTCAACAATTACCTACTCATTTTGGCCTTAAACCATTTAGTGCTTTATAAACTTACAGCAGGATTTTGAAATCAATTCTTTGACATACAGGAAGCCAATGTAAAGACCTCAGAACTGGAGTGATGTGATCCACCTTTTTGGTCTTAGTGAGGACTCGAGCAGCAGCGTTCTGAATCAGCTGCAGCTGTCTGATGGATTTCTTAGGGAGCCCTGTGAGGACACTGTTACAGTAGTCAAGCCGACTGAAGATAAATGCATGGATAGGCTTTTCCAGGTCCTGCTGAGACATAAGTCCTTTAATCCTTGATATATTCTTCAGGTGATAGTAGGCTGACTTTGTAATTGTCTTAATATGGCTCCTCAAAATCAGGTCTGAGTCCATGACTACACCAAGATTTCTGGCTTGATTTGTGGTTCTTAACCTTACTGATTGAAGTCGAGCACTGACTTTCAATCGTTCCTCCCTGGCTCCAAAAACAATAACTTCAGTTTTATCCTTGTTTAATTGAAGAAAATTCTGGCACATCCAATCGTTGACCTGCTCAATACAGTTACTCAGTGCCTGTATGGGATCATAGTCCCCTGGTGAAATGGTTATGTAAATCTGTGTGTCATCTGCATAATTATGGTAACATATTTTGTTGTTTTTCATAATCTGAGCCAGTGGAAGCATGTAAATGTTAAACAAAAGAGGTCCCAGAATGGAGCCTTGGGGAACTCCACATGTCATTTTTGTCAGCTCAGATGTGAAATTACCTATCGACACAAAGTAGTCCCTGTCCTTTAAATAGGATTCAAACCAGTTTAGTACTGTGCCAGAAAGTAACACCCAGTTTTCAAGTCTGTCTAGTAATATGTTGTGGTCGACCGTGTCGATTGCAGCACTGAGATCCAAGAATACTAAGACTGAAATTCTGCCACTGTCAGTGTTTAAATGGATGTCATTGAAGACTTTAACAAGAGCCGTCTCAGTGCTGTGGTGTGGTCGAAAAACAAAAACACTACACATCTGATTAAATTAACAACCCTCGCAACCATATCTGACTGTCGTGTATACTGTAAAAATGTAAGGAGCCTGTCCCAGTAGATAAGTCTTGGTCTTTTATTCTGTCTATGTTGCAGGGCTTAATTCCTTTCCCAGTAGAGACCTGGCTACCATAATAACTTGATTAGCCAATGGTACGCCAGGGTCGTTTTTCTTCAAGATATTAAAGAAATCTAATCTGTCATTTCAGGCAGAGAATGTTTAGAGACCCTGAGAGAAAGAGACAAAAGCCATAAATGCTTTGCTGCGTAAAAGGTTTAGTTGCTCAGAGTGTGACATGGTTAGACTGCTTAAATGCTGCTAACAACAAAATAACCTATCTATCTTCCCCCTCATTCCTCCCTCTCTTTCACCCTCTCCCCTTTCTCTTTCAGTTCATTATTAGACTCTTTAGGAGTAAACAAATAAAACAAAGCACTGCATTACAGCTCTCTAATTACTCATTTGAAAGCACAGCCCCTCACAGTTTACAGGCCAAACACGAATAAATATCAATGCAAATATCACATCCATCTTGGGCACCGTGAGAAGCCTGGTATAAGTAGTGTGTGTGTGTGTGTGTGTGTGTGTGTGTGTGTCTGTGTGTGTACACACTATATTTGTACATTAGCAAATGTGGATGTGTTTTTGTGTGGTCGTGTGTCTTTGTAGGGTGTTTTCCAGGAAGTATTGGATTTTGTGTGTGTGTGTGTCCATTTTTCTAAATGTAAATGTCTTACTGAGGTTGTGTGCACGCACGTTTGTGTGTGGGTCAGGGATTTAACCCAACTCTTCACCTATTTCTATCTGTAACAACCATGCATTTATCAGAAAAAAACACAATTTAATTTTGAGGTTAATTTTTTAGTTTTAAAAATTTCCCATAGAGGGCAGGGGCCTGCAGAAAGGGTCAATATTCAGAGAGGTAAAAAGGAGAAAAACAAGAGAGGAAAAGCAGCAGTCTGCATAAGCTAGCTACAGCGAGAAGAAAAGGTTGTATTACTTCTAGTTGATGTAAAAGTTAGTCAGGACAGAGGTGCAATATTTCTCTATTTTGTGGTTTACAAGAATGTGATAGAGGATTTGATGTGTTTTGTTGATTATTCTCTGGTGAATGTATTTTCTTTTTTTTTTTTGAGTTAGCTTAAACTTTACGGATCCCCCAAGGGGGCAAAAAAAACACGTTACTCATGCCCACCAGAAAGTATCTTGTGCTCATAAGATAGTTATTGGTGAGCACAAGAAATTTTATTTTTATTTATTTTTTGCCCTTGCCCCTTAGGGGCTCTGTAAAGTCTGCAAGTTCAGACATTTGTTATAAGTTCAAGTGTATGATATGCAGGTTGTTAAGTTTTAAATAAATATATAGGGGCACCTAATTGGACTGAAACTAAGTAGTTCACTAGAAAATGAAAAACTTATTGACATGAAGTACTTTAAAGTTCTTCATAGAAAAAAGAAACCTGTATCCAAAGATGAAATAAACAAGGACTGAAAAGAATATACTGAAATCAGACTGTAATACTACCCACAAATACACAAATGAATCTGAACAAAAAAGGAATACATTTTAAGGGGTCTTTATTTTTACATTTAGCCATCTAAGCAAAATGTGTGAAAGGTGGATTTTTTATTTATTCTGTTTTCACAAAGTAGAATTCCTGTTATGAGCTGAATATCCTGGACTCAAAAGCAGACAAGGACAGGGCTAGGTAGAGTACAGTCAATCTAGCGAGGGCGAGGGCCTCCAGGCAGAAGTGATCCTAGACACAGATGGTGAGTTTAGTTCGGAATCAAAGAGAACAATACAAGATAGTCTTCAAAAGGAATTGACTGGCCATAGCGTAATACCACTCAACTTAACTGACAATCTGGCGAGGAATGAGCTGAAGGACCGGGGTTGATGTACAGCAGGAAATGATCAATGGAACAAAGCCCAGGTGTGTAGCTGGATTTTTGCAGCAGGAGCCAGTGGGTGTAGCCACGCCCAGACACACAAACACAGAGGGCCTTTCCGAAACTGCTTGCTACTCCCTCTCCCTACCTATTTCCACTCTGTTTGCACGTTCATGCCGAGGGTCCGCCACATTGAGTGCCATCCGAAACCAATGAGGGCGGAGTGGTAGTGGTTCGTTGAACCCTCCAATGCAGAGTGAGCACCGATGCCAGCTTGTTGAAGGTATGTAACACCCTTTGCTGCACGATGGGGGACCTTTCTTTCAAATGTGAGTTCCGTATGATTACATTGTTTAACATGTAAGATTTTTTATATTCCGAAACTACAGTAACATTTCATATCAATTACAGGATAACAACGTAGCCCAAAGGTTAAATTGTGTTTAATAAAAAAATGCTCTTGTCTGATAATACAACAATACAATACTAGTGTTGTTTATTTGATATATTATAGCAGGGAGTGCAGCGGTAAAGTCAGATTCTATTTACGCTGGGGAGAGGGTAGTTCGTCCGAAAGCTGGCCGCTGTATTTATACCCTACGCAGGTTAGGGAGCTTGATTTGGCTGTGGCTCACATAGTGGAAGTGGCAAGGGTCTAGTTCCAGAAAGGCCCAGAGAGACAGACTAGGTAGACAGGAAACAAGGGGAATGGAGGAAAACAGAAGAAAAGGTAGGAGACTCTGCTGGCTCATGACAATTCCTGTCTGCCTCCAAGATCCTCTGAGACCAGCCACCCAAACAGCTGCTGCAACAATCGTTTTGCATAACCAAGGAACTGTCTCAGGGAAGCTCATCTGCATGCTCGTCGTCCTCATCGGGGTCTCGACCTGACTGCAACTTCGCACAGCCATTGAAGAGGAGTGGACCAACATTCTACAGGCTACAATGAACAACCTGATCAACACTACGCGAAGGAGATGTGTTGCACTGCGTGAGGCAAATGGTAGTCACACCAGATACCAGATATAAAATTAGTAAAATACAATAAAATAAAAGGGATAAAATAAAGTCAAATAAGATCGGGAAAGGCTCTCCTATAAAAGTATATTTTAAGAAGGGACTTAAAAGAGTTCCCTGACTCAGCTGACCTGATTTCCTCGGGCAGGCTGTTCCAGAGCCTCGGGGGCCTGACAGCAAACGATCTGTCCCCTTTAGTTTTCAGTCGAGACTCTGGAACAGATAGCAGACCTCTGTCCGAGGATCTCAAGGTACGTGCTGGTGTGTATGGGACTAAAAGGTCAGAAATATAACAAGGCGAGAGGCCATGAAGAGCTTTAAAAGTAATCAATAGAATTTTAAAGTCAATTCTAAAACATACTGGGAGCCAGTGTAATGAAGCTAAAATAGAAGTAATGTGGTCATATTTCTTTGTTCTGGTTAAAAGCCTGGCAGCTGAGTTCTGGACAGTCTGGAGTCGATCAATAGATTTTTGGGTTAAACAGGTGAAAAGGCTGTTGCAATAATCCAGGCGTGATGAGATGAAGGCGTGTAAAATGGTCTCGGTGTCCTTAAAAGTTAACATAGATTGAATTTTTGCTATATTTCTAAGTTGATAAAAACATGATTGAACAAGCTTTGTGGTGTGCTGCTCGAAATTTAAAT